>NC_134798.1:25875703-25885703 GCF_046742065.1 Oratosquilla oratoria
TTTACAAATAGCTTTTTATCGGAAGTTAAGAAATATTGTAAGAAGAATAAACTTCTATTTCATGCAATACTGCCTATTGAAAATGCAAAAAAACACATTTCAATAGACAACATCATAATCATGTCAAGAATTATTTTTCGCCTTCATATACGATATCTCTTTTCCAGCCAACAAAAATAATTATGATAACAAGGAGGTAGCCAAAAACAAAAGCATAAATCCTCTCCCAACATACTCCCCTCCCATTCACCCCCTCCCTCTCACTATTTTGGATCCTCCTTGATGCTAGGTCATCTCTGCATCTCGCTAACTGCCCTTAGTCAGGAGCAATGTAGAAAGACACAGCACGTCAACATCAAGGCCACTTCAATTAATCGGCGACCCTCCTCGCCATTGCCTTATGCAGAAAAAGAGAAGAGCTGGAGAAATTCCTTAAGACTGCGTCAAAATATTATTTACACATACGCCCTCACCCCCATCCCCCGTCCACTCCCTTCCATGCGTCTTAACATCATCCATACACAGCCATTCTCCACTCACCCCAACCTTCTGTCTTCTCCCTTCGTTCCTCAACAGACATTCCCATATGTCCAATAACCCTTTTACTCCATCCATCCATCTCATCCTTGGTCGCGCCCTCATGTTCATTCCTTCCACCTCTGCTTTTCACATATTTTATTAATCTTTCTTCATTCATTCCTCCCGTGTGTCAAAACTATCCCATTACTCTTTCATCAACCCTATCTACCATGTTCACTCCTTCCACCTCTGCTTTCCACATATTTTATCAATTTTTCTTCACTCATTCTGACCGTGTGTTCAAATGATTCTATTATTCTTTCATCAACCTTATTTACTATGTTCACTCCTTCCACCTCTGCTTTCCATATATTTCATTAATCTTTCTTCACTTATTCTTCCCGTGTGTCCAAACTATCTCATTACTCTTTCTATCTACCAACTCCCTCTCCCCCCCCCCGTTCTCCTCCTCCCCTCCTTGTTTCTCACTCTATCCTTGCTGAATCCCTTGAGTGAGAAGTAGGCATTCTACAGGGTTTTTCAGGTAGATTACGTGGGAGTAGGGGGGATGTATCGGAATATAGTTTGGGCAATAGAAACAACTCAGAGAGGGACTATGAAAAAAATCACTAAAGCAGGCGGAGGGAAGATAAAGCATGCGTAGAGAATTTTGATATTATAGCTATTACTAAATTCTGGATCAACATAGCTGATAAATATTTCCTTCCGGAAATCGAAATAGAAGGATATAAGTTTTTTTTCCACAAGGACAGGGTTAGCAGGAGTGAGGGAGGAGTAGCACTTTTCGTTAAAAATACAATAAACTGTATTATAAACAATTCGATCAAGGAAGAGGAAAGTACGGAATCTATTTGGGTAGATTATAGGCAAGAATAAGAAAGTTGTTATTGGCGTCCTGTATAGACCTCCTAACCTCAGCATTGAGCAGACTGATCCTCTGATTCATGAAATTCGTAGAGCGTCCTAGTACAAAAACGTTGTGATCATGGGATATTTTAGTTATAGAAACATTGACTGGGAACTTTAGTAGGAGATCAGGAAGTGAAAAAATTCTTAGATGTGGTGAATAGTAATTTCCTAAAACAAATGATTACCGATCCTACGAGGGGAGAAAACACTCTGGATTTACTTTTAACTAATAACGAGCACCTAACGAGTAACGTAAAAGTGGGATATAGTCTAGGCTCTAGCGATCATCAAGAAATAATATTTAACATTATTTGGGAAGAATTAAAAATTACAAATAATGTCCAAGTACCAGACTTCGGGAGAGCAAACTTTGACAATATAAAAACCTATCCGAAATTGAATATGAAATGTCATAGGGACGTTTCGGACATTATCAGGGGTCAGGTCATGACCATGAATCAGGTCATGACCAGGGGTAGGTCATGGAGGGTAATATGCATATATTGGTACAGGTCGCTTGGGGGGCGGGGGTTCAACAGCCAGGTGAACTGATTTGATTATTAATGCACAAAATACAATAATCCCCCTGAAGTCTATACGGAAGAATAGTAATACTCCCAAATGGATGAGGGACAGATTAAAATATGAGATCGAAATGAAAAGAGAACTATACATACAAATAAAAAACGGGGAAACACACCTTAGATCAAGATATAACGAAATGGCAAAGCTGGTTAAAAAAACAACAACAAAAAAACACGTACAGCGAAACGTAATTATGAACTTAAAAGGTTGCCATTCAAGCAAGATCCAACCCTTAAAGTTTCTTTCATCTCTATAGAACAAAAAATAAAGAAAGAATAGGACCAATTAAAAACGATGAAATATCATGATAGAATTGGGGGAAAAATGAGTGAGGAGTTTAGCAATTATTTTCTCTCGGTGTTTACTAATGAGATGTTAGATAAGGTACCTACCTGGCTGCGATCCATTTTTCAGTGTGGATGAAGAAAGTAACCTATCTAATGTCAGCATTAGTAAGGTAGAAGTAGTCCAGCAGAGTGAAAGACTTAAAGCTATAAAATCCCCGGGTCCAGACGAAATTTTCCCGAGAATGCTTAAGGAGTGTAAATTTGAAATCTGCGACCAGTTAACTGAAATATTTGATAAATCGGTATTCACTGGTTCTGTGCCTACTGCTTGGAGGCAGGCAAACGTTGTTCCTATTTTTAAGAAGGGAGATAAATCGTCTATATGCAACTACAGACCTATCAGTTTGAAATCAGTTATAGTTAAAATGCTTGAATCAATAATAGTAAATAGACTCAGAGAGCACACAGCATGGTTTCTCTAAGGGTAAGTCATATGTAACTAATCTTCTATCCTTTTACACTAAAGTATATAAGTCGTCAGATAGCAATGATAATTACGATATTATTTACCTTGACTTTAGCAAAGCGTTCGACAAGGTGCCACACCAGAGACTACTAAATAATATCAAAGCCAATGGCATAGGAGGAAAAGCGTTAGAATGGATTAGAGCTTGGATTAGTAAGAGAAAACAGCGGGTCACCATAAATGGAGTAAAATCTAGGTGGGGTAATGTTACTAGTGGGGTTTCCCAGGGCTCGGTATTGGGTCCCTTGTTGTTCATAATGTACATAAACGACTTACGCGATGGGATAAATAGTGATGTTAGTAAGTTTGCGGACGGCACTAAAATAAGACGCCTAATTAGGTCAGGGGATGACGCAGAGATTCTACAGGATAACCTTAACAAATTGTCAATATGGTCGGTGAAATGGCAAATGAACTTCAATATCTCTAAGTGCAGCGTGTTAAACGTAGGGCTACACAACCCCGAAAATAGATACAGCTTAGATAACACGCTTTTAGAGCAAATTGAGTCCGAGAGAGACTTGGGAGTTCTACTGAGTCCGGACCTTAATTAAAACCAGGAAACAGTGCATTAGCGCCAGGAATAAAGCTAACAGAGCATTAGGTTTCATTGCTTGGACGGTAATGAATAAAAGTGCAGAGGTGATTATCAAACTCTAGCTAGCGATAGTTAGACCCATCTTTGACTGTGCGGTACAGTTTTGGTCTCCGTCCTACTGAATGGACATCAATTCACTAGAATTAGTACAGAGAAGAATGACCAAAATGATACATGGACTCAGAAATTTATCTTACGAAGAGAGGCTTAGGCACCTTAACTACACTCTCTGGAAAGACGTAGAGTTCGGGGTGATTTAATAGAGGTGTTCAAGTGGATCAAAGGCTTTAACAAGGGTGATGCAAACAAGGCAATCATATTAAAACAACAGGGCAGGACTCGCAGTAATGGAACTAAACTGGACACATTTAGATTTAAGAAGGAAATAGGCAAGAATTTTTTTACTAATAGGGTGGTCAACGAATGGAATAGACTTAGTAACCATGAAGTAAGCGCTGAAATTATCAGTTGTATTAAGAAACGATTAGACAACCTTATGGATGGGGATGGCAGGTGGTAATGGATAAGTAGCTGCTTAGTGTAGACCTTATGGTCCCTTGCAGTCTCCTTCATTCTTATGTTCTTATGTTCTTATGGTGTTATCCATATCATACTTCTCAGGCATTTCATCTTAAACAAATCTAAATTCTTCCTCTTTTTCTTCTTATGTTTCATGTTTCTGCCCCATACAGTGGTGTCGATACCATCTCCTCTTAGCATCTATTCCCAAGTGTTTATTTCTCATTACACTTTTTAATCCCCCAAGGCATTTACTTGCTTCCCTCAATCTACATTCTACCTCGACTTCCACTTGTCTCTTTCCCGCCACACTTGTACCCAAGTACCTAAAACTATCCACTTTCTCCAGTCTCTATTCATTAATACTTCCAATTTGCTGCCATCCGTCCCCATTGTACAATTCATCACCTTATTTTACCTACATTTATCTTTACCTTTCCTCTTTCACACACCTTCCCCAAACCTCGTCACCAACATCCTTAATCCCTCCTCTGTTCCTGCAGCTTTAAACCCCACAGTACCACCCCAGACGGGGTAAAGATGGTAATAATATTATATACATACATATATCAGTAGCTTGTTTCCCCTTATAAGGGAGGTAGCCAAAAAACAAAGGTATAAAAACCACTCCCACCTATTTCATCCTCCCATACTCCACTCCCATCTATCCCCTTCCCTCCGTCAATCTTGGCTACTCTTGGATGGCGAGTCATCCCTACATCTTGTCGCAAGACACAGCACATCCACAGCAGGGCCGCTTCATTAATTCGGCGACCCCGCCTATCCGTCTCCTCATGTAGAATAGGAGAAGAGAGAGAGAAATCCCTTTGGTCTGAGTCAGACTTATTTTCACACATACCACCCACTCCCCCTCACGCCTCACAGCACCATCCACATACTATCATTCTCCATTCACCCCCATATTCTGTCCTCTCTCATCCTTCCTCAATAGACACTCACCCTCTTCCTCAATGCCCCTTTCACCCAATACATCCAGCTTATCCTTAGTCTCCCCCTTATGTTCAAAATACTACTACTAATTCTACTACTATTAGTACTACTACTACTACTACTACTACTACTACTACTACTACTACTACTACTACTACTACTACTACTACTACTACTACTACTACTACTACTACTACTTTTTTTTTTTTTTTTTTAACACGACCTCCATCCTCGTGGAACTGTGTGGTGGAAGCAGCAGGATCTGTCTCCCACAGACACAGTTCATTGGCCCCTCTCCCGCCAATGACTGTGGTCGACAACCCTTTTATCTATCGATTTAATTTTTATTAACAATGCCTAGTACAAAAGTTCATTTATCCTACTGTCAACCACCGTCTGCTCAAAATCTAGGTTTTGTATATGTGCCGATTTGGGGGGTGGGGACCTTGTACCTCTCAGGCATAGGAGGACTGATCTTAGGAGTTCTACTACTACTACTACTAGTACTACTACTACTACTACTACTTTTTTTTAACGACTTCCATCCTCGTGGAACTGTGTGGTGGAAGCAGCAGGATCTGTCTCCCACAGACACAGTTCATTGGCCCCTCTCCCGCCAATGACTGTGGTCGACGACCCTTTTATTTATCTATTTAATGTTTATTGATAATGCCTAATACAAAAGTTCATTTATCCTACTGTCAACCACCGTCTGCTCAAAATCTAGGTTTTATATATTTGCTGATTTGGGCGGTGGAGACCTGGTACCTCTCAGGCATAGGAGGGCTGATCTCAGAAGTCAGAATGGCAGTCTACATCTCATCCATGAAACAGTGCTGCTTTTTAGTTGTTGTTTCTTTTCAGCCATTACCTCCGTCAGCCGAGCGTAGAATGCCTTTGCTCTAGGACCCATCCCACCTGAAGTCGTAAAGGTTATAGGAGTGAAGGAGCCCTGGTCTACATTCTGTATACGCTCTTCGTACATCCTGATATTCGCATATTCGTTCTGGAAGTGAGATGCCTCAATAGTTACGTTGTTGTAACAGGGGGCCATCGGATCAAATATTCGCATGGCGTAATTATCAGTAACGATCTCAAATCATCTAAGCAGTGTATTTCAGCCTCTAAGAGGGCAAATAAGATTCTAGGACTGATTGCGCGATCTTTTGACTTCAAAAGTCCATCTCTCTTTAACAACCTATATATATCGTTAGTTCTTCCACATTTGGAATATGCTGTTTCCGTATGGTCACCGAATCTTATTAAAGACATCGATAGATTGGAAAAAGTACAACGGGGAGCCACAAAATTGATTCCAAATATCAAAAATAATTAATACAACAATCGACTAATACATATGAATCTGTTTTCCCCCAAAAAGCGTACACCCAGAGGTGACTTGATACAGATTTTTAAGATTCTAAAGGGAATTGCCAACATCTAAAGTGACAAAATTTTCATGTTGAAGAAGAATCAGACAAGAAACAATGGTCTCAAACTGCCAGGAAATAGATCTAATTTGGAAGTGGCAGAAACAACTTCACCAACCATGTAGTTAATCAATGGAACAAACTTCCTTTAGAGACAGTGTAATGTAGTTCAGTCCGAAGCTTTAAGATTCGTTTAGAGAAACACCTAAGCAGGATACTGCAATGCTTGCCATTTATTTCATATAATTTGTTTATTTCTTTGTTATTATTTGTTTGTTTTTAACTTTTGCTTGATTTTCATTTATTATTATTTATCTATCAATTTATTATTATTTACTATTTACCTGTTTGTTTATTATTTAACTATACCTATGCATTTATTTATTTGTTTTATTTATCATTATTTATATTATCATAATATTTATTGATTTCTTTCTTTATTTGTTTATTATTATTATTTTATTACATCCGACCTAAAGGTCTCCTGTCTGCATGTTCCTTCTTTGTAGTCTTTTTTAATATATATATGACCTAGGGAAGTGGAAAAGATGCAGGGATGACCTGTCATTCAGCAGATGCCAAAATAAGAGGGAGGAAAGAGGGTAGAGGGGATTGGAGTGTGTAGGGGATGGGGTTGGGAGTGGTTTGTATGCCTTTGTTTTTTGGCTACCTCCGAGTAAGGGGGATAAAGCCTTTGGTATATGTGTATATGTATATATATGTATATATATATATATATATATATATATATATATATATATGTATATATACATATATATATATATATATGTTCGATTGAAGACCAGAGCTAATTCAATATCCACTATCTTCTTAGTGATTTTCTCAATTTTTCTAATAGTTTGTTTGATTCTTGAGGGGAGGTCAAACACAATACTTCCGAGATCCATGATGTTATTGAACGAAAAATATAACACAAAATATGAATACAAGCTTTCGGTTGAGTCATCCAACCATCTTCAGGTAAGTGAGATTACATATACAGAACAGGAGTTTAAATACAAAAGTCCGGATACCGTGACCAGCTGTCCAGCGACGTCCTGGTGATACGAAGACCTCTCCTCCGTCCAGAACCTGACTCCTAACTCTCCTAGTTCCCCCCTTTTTACTTGTATTTAAACTCCTGTTCTGTATATGTAATCTCACTTACCTGAAGATGGTTGGATGACTCAACCGAAAGCTTGTATTTATATTTTGTGTTATATTTTTCGTTCAATAACATCATGGATCTCGGAAGTATTGTGTTTGACCTCCCCTCAAGAATCAAACAAACTATTAGAAAAATTGAGAAAATCACTAAGAAGATAGTGGATATTGAATTAGCTCTGGTCTCCAATCGAATATGTCTACAAGAAAACTTACTGCCCATTTATACTAATATATATACATACATATATATATATATATATATATATATGTATATATATATATATATATATATATATATATATATATATATATCTGGGAAGCGTATTTACAAAAGATGGGTGCAAGAATAGGGAAGAGATAACTGAAAGAATATCAAAGTACAGTAGAGGTGTCTGTGCCTTGTACCCTATCCTAAAAGATATAAATGTACCTACGGAGGCAAAGAAAACTATTTTTGAATCAGTTTTGGTACCGATTTTAATGTATGCGGCTGAAAGCTGGACATTAACATCAAGAGACTGGAGCAAAATTCAGTCGGCAGAAATGAAAACGTTGAGAGCAATAGTAAATAAAACCAAAAGAGATCGAATTAGAAATGATGAAATATGAGAAATGATTGGAGTAAAATCAACTAGAAGCAAAATAGAAAAGGCACAACTAAGGTGGCTTGGACACGTGGAGAGAATGGATGAAGAGAGAATTGCAAAGAAAAGATGAAACTGTAGACCAGAAGGTAGCAGATCTAGAGGTAGACCGAAGAAAAAATGGAAAGATGGCGTTGAAGAAATCCTAAAGACAAATGGATTAGGAAAAATAGAGGATTTGAGAGAAGAAGGAAGCTTTGAGAGGACAATCTGGAGAAGTGTGCTGGCCCGACTGACAGGCTGAAAGCCTACCTGGAAGCAGAAGAAGTAAGAAGTAATATATGTATATATATATATATATATATATATATATATATATATATATATATTACTTACTTCTTACTTCTGCTCCCAGGTAAGCTTTCAGCCTGTCAGTTGGGCCAGCACACTTTTCCAGATTGTCCTCTCAAAGCTTCCTTCTTGCCTCAAATCCTTTACTCACTCACTCACTCCGGTGGTGGTCGGGCCACTTGCTGACCCCTCACCGCTAGCACCAAATGCCTCCAGACTCTACGGTCCTGTGCCACTGTCATCCAATCCTGGACATCTGCTCCAGCCCTTTCCAGGTCCTCCCTCACGTTGTCCATCCTTCTTCTGCGTGGTCATCCTGGGAAACATCTTCCTTCTACCATCCCATCCATCATCACTCTCATTGGTATTCTTTCTTGTTCCATTCTTGCAATGTGGCCGGCATACTGCAGTCGCCTTGACTTTATGATATTCATGATATTTATTTGGCCTGATGTTTCCCTTAGCTCTTCATTATGCCGCCTTCTCCATTCTTGGTCTAGTTCGTCGAATACTAGGCCCAAAATTTTCCTTAGTACACTGTTCTCAAATACAAAAAGACTTTTTTCCATTTTCTTAGTCAGGCTCCAGGCTTCGCATCCATATAATAGAATGGGTTTTATTATTGTATCATATATTCTTAATTTGGTCTTTGTTGATATGCTCCTTCTTCCCAGTGTATTTTGGAGGCTATAATAACATCTGTTGGCTGAAGCAATTCTTGATTTTATTTCAGTGTCCATCAGGTTTTCGTCTGTTACGATTGATCCAAGATACTTAAAGTTTCTGCATACTTCATATCTCACACCATTGATGTCAATATGTTCTTCTCAGTTATTGTTTTTGGTTAGATGCATTAACTCTGTCTTCTTAGTATTCACCAGCAGTCCTACTCTGTTCGCAGTCTCTTGGAAATCTCCAAACTAGTCTTTTATTCCATCTATGGTCCCATCTATTAAGTCGACGTCGTCGGCACACGCCAACATATTCACTCTCCCAGACTCGAACTCTACTCCAACATTATCCCTCTCCACTGCTCTTACTACTCTTTCTAGTAGTAGGTTGAACAGTAGTGGGGATAGAACACACCCCTGTCTCAAACCACTCTTTATTTCAAAACTTTTCGTCTTCTTGTTGCCAACCCTCACCTGTGCTTCTGTGCCATCATATGTTGCCTTCACTAAGTTTACAATTTTGATTGGTACTCCAAATTCTCTGAGGATTTTCCACATGGATGATCTGTGTACACTGTCATATGCTCGTTTGAAGTCTACAAACATATGCCAGTGATTTATATTAAACTCCCAGCTCTTCTGCAGTATCTGTCTGATCGTAAACAGGTGGTCTGTTGTTGATCTCCCCCTTCTAAAGCCACGTTGATATTCGCCTAATATTTCATTTGCATAGGGGGTCAGTCTCCTATGAAGTATTTTTCCGAAAATTTTGTATACACAGGATAGTGGTGTGATGCCTCTGTAGTTTCCACATACCCTTTTGTCTCCTTTCTTCAGTATTGGTATAATAATTCCTTTCTTCCAATTTCTGGGTACCTTTTA
>NC_134798.1:25888203-25910703 GCF_046742065.1 Oratosquilla oratoria
TTTGAACCTATTCTTTCAGTTTACATTTAAGCAATATGCTATAATATCTTCATTATAATATTTCTATATAGGTAGGCTTCTCGCCTTGGTTTACTATGACATTTAATTTCAATATATAAATTATGATTTTATATTTCATTTCTTACAATCTACTTTCCCTCGTTTTTTTATGGTTATTTCTCGATAATATTGCCTATTTCCATCCATACTCCAGCATCAGCAATAAAATTAATATCAACGAAGTATTATTGTTAAAATTTTGTTATATATTAGCCTAATTTTGACGTTTAATAGTTTAATAGTATGGATGAACCTAACACATCTAAATATAGTGAGTATAAGTAAAATTATTTAATACTGAACAATATTGGTGAATTTATTTACGATTAAACATTAATTTCATTTGCTTCAGTGTTTTTAATATGAAAACCAAAGTTTGATAACTTGTTGCGTTATAGAATTAAGTGCACTTAAGTGTACAATTTGACTGTCGGAAAAGCGCTAAATATTCAACATTACTGAATACTGTAAAAAATTATTTATTTAAAACTTATTTCTGCTCTAATATATTCACTAGTAATATTTTCTTACAATCCCAATGTCATTCGAATTTCAAATAATTCGTGATAAGTATAAATTTGCAGCCTAGTATTGTAACTTTATGGCGAGAAGATTAGCTAAATACTATGATTACATTAACTACTGGTACAGACATAAAGGCCATTTTCCCTAACAAGGAGGTACCCCGCCCCCCGCCCCCCTCAAAAAAAAATTGTGGTAACTATCAAAAGGAGCTAAATGTGGAACAACGCAAAGAAAACATGTAAAATCTGTTGAAAGACAAAGGCTAATCAGAGCATTCATCAGAGTAGTTGATAGTCTAATGCTTTATCTATACAGGCTGAAATTAGTAGTTACTCGTGTATGGTTTAATTGTATTTTATCTTCTTGGACATGACGGCAATGTTGTTTATATGAGCTAAGGAAACAGGGAATCAAAAATCTTATATGCTAGTTACCTAGATGCCCTTTTTTTAAATGCTAACTACAATAATTCTACATATTGCTGCCAATATTTGCAAAACAGTGATGAGTTATATGCATATTACAGAATGACGGAAAGCATACTTATTCTATAGCAACACTCGGGTTGACATGAGAAATAAACGGATCTTAATGAAGTCAAAATAGATGCATGAGACACTCAAACATTACTCACAACGTGTTATTACTGTACACATATCTGAGCATCATCTGTAAGCCTAGGACAGGGAATAGCTTAGATTTTTAGGTAGCACATTCACGTTTGTTTAAGATGCGATGATCAGTATATTAAGTAAAGGGGCTTACATATTTCTTAAATTTGATCAAACATAACCCTCTCAATACTAATGGAAACCATGTCTTAAAGAATATTTCAAATGGATATGAACTCATCAACGGTGATAAAGAGAGGCTATCTAACAATGACTGATATCAAACATAACCCTCTCAATACTAATGGAAACCATGTCTTAATGAATATTTCAAATGGATATGAGCTCATCAACGGTGATAAAGAGGCTATCTAACAATGACTGATATTAATATTTTTGCTAAAGTACAATGAAAAAAAATCACCTCGTTCAACTGTATCAGCTCGAACCAAATTAGTGAAGGCATTAGAGGAGGATATCAATGTGGGTTTAGGCAAAACAGCTCAACCGCTGACTATATTCATATATTCTGCCAAATAATGGAGAGATACTACGAATACAGTAATACATTATATCAGCTCTTTGTAGACTTTAGACAACCCTATGATAGTGTACACATACCATTATTGTGGTACTAACGGCAGAGACAAACAATTCAGATAGATTAATGCCCTTCACCAAAGCGGGCTACATGGGAAGTAAATGTACAGTAAGAATCGCAAAAGGAGACAAAGTTTTAATGTACTCAGTTGTCTTAGGCAGGGATGTATACTGTCACCAATATTACTCAACCTTATACTGGAGAAAGCAGGCAGGCAGAGCATCAGCCATCCAATGGGGGTTAATTTCTTCAATATTCAGACAAACCTACTTACTTTGATTGCGTGGGTGTGGTGGCGGAGATAGAAGAGGAAGTAAACAAAATATTTACAGTGTTCCAAAGAACAACAAAACAGATAGACCATAAGTGCAACAAGCAGAACACGGAAATTATGATGCTAAGTAGATATGACAATTACGAACTAGGCCAAAAGCAAGTTGAATCGCTAAGGTTAAAGAAAGTGGATAAGTTCAAATACCTAGGGACCATTATTAGTAAAATAAATTAATTAGATTTAGAAGTAAGTGAACGAACATCTGTGGGAAGCAGATACTATCATGCCCTTCCATCTGTAATGAAGAGTGGACTGTTAGCAGAAGGATTAAGCTAAGCGTACACGACATTCTAAAATCATTAGTCCTGTACGGTAGTGAGACGTAGCCACTGACAAGACAAAGATAGAGGAGACTAAGACCTTTAAAAATAATATCCTATGAAAAATCCTCGGCGCAGTATATGATGAGTTGGAGTTGGAGTCGGGAGTTGGAGACGTAGGAGTAATAGGGAAATTCGAGATCAGACCGGCCAACCAGTCAGAGGAAAGTGCAGGGGGACGAGAAGAAAGATGGACTGGTCACCGTGTCCAAATGGAGACAGATAAAATATGTAGATATAAAATATGTATACTGTCTATAACAAAGAAATTATCTAATCACTAGTAAATCTTAATGACAAAGGCGGAGCATGCTGACAAGAGAACTTTTGGTCCATATCTAGGTCGGATGTGAAAAAATTATAATAATGATAAATAAATGAATGAATAAATAGATAATAAATAAATAAATAGATAAATAAATAAGTAAATAAATAAACAAATAGATAAAAAAATAAATAGATAGATAAATAAAAATATAATCATGTATATAATAAACAAACAATCATGTAAATAATAAACAAACAGGTAAATAGTAAAAGATAATAAATTGGCATATAACTAATAATAAATGAGAATCAAGCAAATAATAATAAACAGACAAACGATAACAAAACAAATAAACAAATAATATAAAATAAATGATAGTCATTAGAGCATCTTGCTTATGTGCTTATCTAAATGATTCTTAAAGCTTCGAACTATATTACATTGCACTGCCTCTGCAGCAAGTTTATTCCATTCATTAACTACACGGTTGGTGAAGTTCTTTCTACGCACTTCCAAACTAAATCTATTTCCTGAGAGTTTGAGACAATTGTTTCTTGTCTGATTCTCATTCAGTGTGAAAATTTTGTCACTTTAGATGTTGTCAATTCCCTTTAGAGTCTTAAAAACCTGTACCAACTCACCTATGAGTCTAGGCGTTTTTAAGAAAAATATATTCATATGTTTTAGTCGATTTTCGCATGATTTATTTTTGATATATGAAATCAGTTTTGTGGCTCACCGTTGTACTTTTTCCAATCTATCAATGTCTTTAATGAGATTTAGTGACCATACGGAAACCGAATAATACAAATGTGGACGAACTAACGATATATATATATATATATATATATATATATATATAGATAGATAGATATATTTATATATATATATATTATATATATATATATACATATATATATATATATATATATCTTGTAATTGAGTGATGTACTTTTGAAGTCAAAAGATAGCGCAATCAGTCCTAGAATCTTATTTGCTTTCTCAAATGTTAAAGTACACTGCTTAGATGATTTGAGATCGTTACTGATAATTACGCCGAGATTCTTTTCACTATGACTTGTGACTTCTTTAGGTAACGTCTTCCACTAAATCAGTAATAATACAGTAGATAGGGTACACACACACACACACACACACACACACACACACACACACACACACACACACACACACACACACACACACACACACACACACACACACACACACACACACACACACACACACACACACACACACACACACACACACACACACACACGTGTCTTGAACGTAGTCGTGCGAGTGTAGTTCCTGTTTGTTTTTTTGCAGGGATTTCTGTTTGGGGCTAATAACATTGAGGGGTTTGATGTCAAAAAAAATGTAGTCGCCCGAGAAGTGCTTGTTTTTTTTTTTACCTGAATATGCTTTGCATATAGTTTTTTTTCTATGGTTTAGATGGGAGCTTGTTATAGATATTTGAGTAACAATACGTTTTCTGGGTAGCACTAACGGTAGTAGTGAAACTATGACAGGCACAGGAAGACGGAACTAGCTTGCACACCTCAAGGACAAGCCTCAGATTTGCAGATACTCGTAGTGGACGACAAAAGCAACATGATAGGATACAAACATTGAATAAACTCAAAATAAGATGTAAAACACTAAAGATAATCACTTACAATGACAAAGAAAAATAAATTCTAAACATTTAGAGAGCAGAAATGTTTACATATTGAGCATAGCGGAAAATAACTTAGGTAAGGATAACTTTTCATGTGCATAGCAAATGAAGAGGGGTGCAAATTGCATAGAAATATCTAAATCGTAGGGCCTCATTTATCGGCCGATATGTAAGACGTAAAACTGGTAAATGAAATATTGATGGTTATTACCATTATTTTAAAGAAAAAGGTGCAAGTTTGATCAATTATGCGTATCACAACAAGATCACCCCGAAGAGTAGAAATATGAATTTTCTAACATATTAGAAGAGAATTACAATTACAGAATACATTCATAATGGGAGATTTCAATACAAAAGTGTGGAATGAGAGAAATGAAATTGATTCGAGTACATGACCTTTTGGAGATAAACTCATAAACGATGGAGGAGAAACACTTAATGATTTTTGTATGAAAACTTATCTAGGAATTATGAGCGGATTTAAGAAACAGACCAACATGAACTAGGTATAGCTTGAACAACAGTACTAGTGTGTATGATAAAAAACAAATTACTGACTACATAATAGCATCGAATATAAACAGTACAATATATGTTAAAATCTTACAAGGACTGAGTTTATATTTAGATCATAGGCTCCTTATTAGAATTCTGTAAATACCCTCCAGAAACATAAATTAAGCAAGCAAGAAAAATATAGGACAAAGATCACAGAGAAGCTCAAGGAAACCATGTATGAAAATGAAAATAGATGGTCTAATATAAGAAATATCATTGTTGTTCCCGCTGAACAGGAATTAGGCACTAAGTGGCTATGAGACAGTAAGAAAAACATTCGGAATGTTAGACAGCAGAAAAATATGTTTATAAGTATGTTGGCACAGAAAAGTGGGTTAGGAACAAGAAGGATGAAAAACAGAATAATTTGCAGAAAAGAAAATATTAAGCTTGATCATGGGTAGAAAACGAAACAAAGAATGTAAGAAGTGAGAAAAATACAGAAGACGTGAGAGTCATCCCGCAACTAAGAAAAATTGACACAGTTGAGGAGGTCGGGACATTTTGAGAGGATTGATAAAGATAGGACAGCTAGAAAAATTTAGTTGGACGCCAAATATTGCAAGATCAAAAGAACGACCGAGAAAAAGAAGAAAATATGGAACTGAGGAGGCGCTGAAGGAGGACAATATACTGACCTTGGAAAAAAAAGTGTAAAAAAGACAAAAATAGAGAAAGAGACTGTCCCAAATGGCATAGAATCATCTTTAACATGATGCTAAAGTAAAAATCGAGGTGCTGGTGTGTTTTTATCCTTCATTTTGCAGTGCTTCTGTGACTAATAAAATGGGTGAGTAAGGTTGTGGAGTCTTGCATACTATGTACTTATCACTTTCATGTAATGTTGTAATTATAGGAATTTGGTTTATGCATAAAACTGAAGAGACGCTGAAGGAGAACAATATACTGATTTTGATGCATTCTGTTATCATTCCCAATATTTTCTTTTGTTTATTATAGATTATTCTGATTGTTAAGATTCATGATATTAAAGGGCAATTGAGTGTTGTTTTTCAGAAGTATCTGTAGACTGTGATAAAATTTGTAGTATATTTACCTATTTGTGTATTTCATTCTCAGGTATTTGAAATGTAGGCTGGTCATAAGCATCAGGGGTTTGGGGCTCTTTTTCAGTAGAAGAATTGACCATTTGATTTTACGATTTCTATTTTCCATTATTGTTTGGAGTGAGTAACATGACTTATACTTTCTGAAGAAAGAGATCTATTCTATTTTGTCAAAGACACTGCTCTAGCTTGTTAGCATTTTCTTGGAAGCTATTCTGCATTTCATATTACAAAGGCGGAGCATGCCGACAGGAGACCTTTTGGTCCATATCTAGGTCGGACTGTGTTTGAGTCATCCGCATAGATGAGTCTGATGTATGATCTAAATAGAGAGGTTGAAAATTCCATGTGATAGTATGTATTCTTGGGGTATGCCATTGTACAGACTTTTATTCTTAGATTTTTTTTTTAATTCCTCACCATTAGCTATTTATTCTTCTTGTGAACGACAGCACCTATGATCTTTTTGAATAGCATGTATCAGGGAACTTCACCTTGTTGATGTCTACTGCTACCATTATTGTTCTTTCTTATGTTGCCTTCTTTTTAAACCCCTCCATTATTTTTGTGATGTCTTCTGTGATGCATATGAATAGTGTGCTGGGACCATTCATGAAAATATGTTGGTTTAGGAAAACGACCAAATTATTCAAGTTTCCATGTTTGATTTTAATATAGGTTTTTCTACATTTGTCATTTTGTTGTAAAACCTGTGGTAATTGAAAGAATCAATCAAGAATTTTTTCTGCATTAGGCTTCGGTTTTTAGAGGAATAAATGCTTATCTGGTCCTTTTGCAAACGAGTTTAATTTCTATTGATTTATTGCCCATTTTTCAACTTTGTTGGTAACATGTGTCCCCAATTTGATTTTTAGTATTTCTTTATTTGTTTTTCTGTAATCTATAGTTGTGGGTTCAACTATACTGTTTATGTAATGGTTTTCCATTGGAATGCTCCGATTGCTTTATGTGTAAAAGTGAGTTAACTTCTTAGTCTTAATGGCTTTCATAGTTTCTTGTTGTATGTGGAATCCTTCCGAGGCGTAGAGTTGGACGCATGTGGCATTCCACGGCTATTGCAATGAATTGCAGGCTGACAAAACATTGTAAGGCCAATGGATGGGCATTTGTCGACAACTGGGACCGCTTTTACGGTAGAAACCATCTATATACAGGGGACGGGGTGCACTTGTCGCCCAGAGGATTTCGGCTCCTTGCTGAACCCCTTGAGCGAGAAGTAGGCATTCTACAGGTTTTTTTCGGGTAGATTACGTGGAAGTAGGTGAGGGAGTATCGGAATATAGTTTAGGCAATAGAAACAACTTAGAGAGGGACTGTGAAAAGAATCACCAAAGCAGGTGGAGGGAAGATAAACTTGAATTTTACTATACAAATAGTAGAAGCATAATTAACCAAATTGATTTGCTGCGAGGTAAAGCATGCGTAGAGAACTTCGATATTATAGCTATTACTGAGTCCTGGATCAACATGGCTGATAAAAATTTCCTTCCGGAAATCGAAATAGAAGGATACAAGTTTTTTTTCTCACATGGATAGGGTTGACAGGAGTGGGGGAGGTGTAGCACTTTTCGTTGAAAATACAACAAACTGTATTATAAACAATTCGATTAAGGAAGAGGACTGTACGGAATCCATTTGGGTAAAGATTATAGGCAAGAATAAGAAAGTTATTATTGGCGTCTTGTACAGACCTCCTAACCTCAGCATTGAGCAAACTGATACCCTGATTCATGAAGTTCACAAAGCGTCCCAGTACAAAAACGTTGTGATCATGGGAGATTTTAATTATAGAAACATTGACTGGGAAACTTTAATAGGAGATCAGGAAACAAAGAAATTTTCAGATGTGGTGCAGGATAATTTCCTAAAACAAGTGATTACCGATCCTACGAGAGGAGTAAATACTCTGGACTTAGTTTTAACTAATAATGAGCATCTAATAAGTAACGTAAAAGTGGGAGATAGACTAGGCTCTAGCGATCGTCAAGAAATAAGATTTGATATTATTTTGGAAGAATTAAAAATTATGAATAACGTCCAAGTACCAGACTTCAGGAGAGCAAATTTTGACAACAAAAAAACCTATTTGAAATTGAATATGAAATGTCGTGCGGACGATTCGGACATTATTGAGTCTCGGTGCGTGACCGGGGGTCAGGTCATGACTAAAGGTCGGGTCACGGAGGTTAGTATGCATACCTTGGGTCAGGTCATTTGGGGGCTAGGTCTCAACAGACAGGTCAGCAATTTGGATGAAATGTATAGCAATCTAATTGATTTAATTATCAATGCACAAAATACAATTATCCCCCTGAAGTCAATACGGAAAAATAGTAATACTCCAAAATGGATGACGGACAGATTGAAACATGAGATCGGAATGAAAACAGGACTTTACGTAAAACTAAAAAACGGAGAAACACACTTTAGATCAAGATATAACGAAATGGCAACTCTGGTTATAAAAATACACGTACAGCGAAACGTAATTATGGAATTAAGGGTGTTAGTCAAGCAAAATCCAACCAAAAGGGTTTCTTTAATCTCTATAGAACAAAAAATAAAGAAAAAATAGGACCAATTAAAAACGATGAAAATGTCATGATAGAATCGGAGGAAAAAAATGAGTGAGGAGTTTAGCAATTATTTTCTATTAGTGTTTACTAATGAGAGGTTAGATAAAGTACCTGACTGCGATCCGATTTTCAGAGGGGATGAAGAAAGTAGACTATCTAATATCAGCATTAGTAAAGTAGAAGTAGTCAAGTAAATTGAAAGACTTAAATTTACAAAATCCCAGGGTCCAGACGAAATTTTTCCGAGAATGCTAAAGGAGTGTAAATTTTAAATCTGAGACCAGTTAACTGAAATATTTAATAAATCAGTAGACACTGGTTTTGTGCCTACTGGTTGGAGGCAAACAAACGTTGATCCTGTTTTTAAGAAGGGAGATAGATCGTCTATATGCAACTACAGGCCAATTAGTTTGACATCGGTTATAGGAAAAATGCTTGAATCAATGTTAGTAAATAGACTCAGAGAACACATCGAAAGACATAACTAAATTCGAGATTCACAGCATGGTTTCTCCAAGGGTAAGTCATGTGTGACTAATCTTCTGTCCTTTTACACTAAAGTATATAAGGCGTCAGATAACAATGATAATTGCGATGTTATTTACCTTGACTTTAGCAAAGCGTTCGACAAGGTGCCACACCAGAGACTACTAAATCAAATCAAAGCCCATGGCATAGGAGGAAAATTATTAGAATGGATTAGAGCTTGGATTAGTAACAGAAAACAGCGGGTCACCACAAATGGAGTAAAGTCTAGGTGGGGCAATGTTACTAGTGGGGTCCCCCAGGGCTCGGTTTTTGGGTCCCTTGTTGTTTATTATATACATAAACGACTTAGACGACGGGATAAATAGTGATGTTAGTAAGTTTGCGGACGACACTAAAATAGAACGCCTAATTAGGTCAGGAGACGACGCAGAGATTCTGCAGGATGATCTTAACAAATTGTTCACATGGTCGGGGAAATGGTAAATGAACTTCAATATCTGTAAGTGTAACGTGTTAAACATAGGGCTACACAACCCCGAATACAGTTTTTTCCACTGCGTGAGAATGCTTAACGCGGTCAACAGCGATATTCAGTTCACCGTAGAAGAGGAACAAAACGGACAATTGCCCTTCCTAGATACGTTAATACGACGAGTGGAAAAAAATGTAACTTTCTCAGTATATAGAAAGGAAACAAACAAAGAGGATTTAGTACATTACTTCTCCGCACATGATGATAGGACAAAGAGTGGTATAGTAATAGAATTTTTTCTCAGGGCACTACGAATCTGTAGTAATGAATACCTAGAAGGCGAATTTGATTACATTATGAAAACCTTTGACAAACTTGGATATCCAGAGGGAATGTTGAAAAGAACAAAAAGAAAAGCAATAAATATTTACAATCGCGGAAAGAAAGAGAAATTATAAAAAATAATACAAATTTTATATCAGTACCTGGCTCAGAAACGTCACCAATAATAGACAAATATTTAACAAAATCAGGTATGAACATAGCTAAAATAACTAACAAGAGGATAGGTGATTTAATAAAGACTTCTGAAAAGAGAACCAATGCCGAAAACAGCGTCGTATACAAAATCCCGTGCAATAGTTGCTCAATGGCTTATTTTGGCGAATCGTCAAGAGGATTAGAAAAAAGAATTTATGAACATAAAAACGACATAAAAGCACATAGCACATCTAATTCTTTAGTAGTTCATGCGGAAAAATTCGATCATTTACCAAACTGGAGAGAAGCTGAAGTGCTACATAAAGATTTTGATAAATTCACTAGAAGAATTGTTGAATCAGCATATATTTCAACTAATAATTCATCGAATCATCGAGGAGGGTTTATCAATTTAGCTAAAGAAACTAGTATTTTAATTCTAAAGCACGCCAGAAAAACGACCTTTCCCAAGTGTCCGAAAAGATAATTAGATTTAGTACATAAACTTCAATTGCAATTCTACATACACTCTCTGAAAAAGTTCTACGCGAACGAAACGTTAGAGTGTTTAGGGTTCCGAGCCTTCCCCTGTGTTTATGTTCTCCATCATCCAAATAATAATATATATATATATATATATATATATATATATATATATATATATATATATATAGGCATGTGTATTGTATAATATTCTAATTATTGTCAATATGTATTACCATATATATTGTAGTATAAAGTAGAGACAGATGAATGGAAGGTGGCAAGGGGGCCCATGATAATGGAAGAGTGATATATCCTCTAACGTTTCGACGGATATCTTCCTCAGAGAGACTACAGACTAACAGATTTTGTGGACAATATATACCCCAGTACTGACTCATCTTGCCACAGGCTAATCAGCGGGCTCCATTCCCAGACGGCCGGCAAGATGAGCTCAGTACTTGGGTATATATTGTCCATAAAATCTGTTAGTCTGTAGGCTCTCTGAGGAAGATGTCCCTCGAAAAGTTAGAGGATACATCGCTCCTGCATTATCCTGCGTCCCCTTACCACCTTTTACTCATATATATATATATATATATATATATATATATATATATATATATATATATATATATATTATTTCAGACAAATGAGAGAGAATGTGGGTGGGGAAGGGCAAACAAAGATGTGTTAGGAATAGAGTTTATTGCCCTAACGTTGCGACCAACTTGGTCTTCTTCTGAAGAAGACCAAGTTGGTCGCAACGTTAGGGCAATAAAACTCTATTCCTAACACATCTTCGTTTGCCCTTCCCCACCCACATTCTCTCTCATATATATATATATATATATATATACATATGTGTGTATATATATATATATATATACTGTATACAGTATATACATACATGTATATATATACATATATATATGTATATATATATAATGCATGCATGCATACATACATACATATATATACATACATACATACATACATACATACATACATACATACATACATACATACATACATACATACATACATACATACATTCATACATACATTCATACATACATACATACATACATACATACATACATACATACATACATACATACATACATACATACATACATACATACATACATACATTACATACATACATACATACATACATACATATATACATACATACATACATACATACATACATACATACATACATACATACATACATACATACATACATACATACATACATACATACATACATACATACATACATACATATACCAAAGGCTTTCTTCCTCTTGCAGTGGAGGTAGCCATAAAACAAAGGCATAGAAACCACTCCCACCCCTTCCATCCGCTACATATTCCATTCCCCTGTACCCTCTTCCCTTCCTCATATCTTGGCACCTCCTGGATGACAGGTCATCCCTGCATCTTGTCCACTGACCTTGGTCAGAGGGAGTGTCACAAGGCAAAGCAAGGCCTCTTCATTAATTCGGCGACCCCCCTCTCTCCGTCTCCGCATCTAGAAAAGGAGAAGATGGGGAGAAATCACTTCGGGTTGCGTCAATTTATTTTTCATACATACTCCCTCACCTCAATCCCCACCTACTCCCCTTCATGCATCACAACATCATCCATACACAACTATCCTCCATTCACCTCTATCTTCTGTCCTCTCCCGTCCCTCCTTAACAGACATTCCCCTCTTTCCCAATGCTCCTTTTACCCCCATCCATCTGTCTCATCATATATATATATATATATATATATATATATATATATATATATATATATATATATATATATATATATATATATATATATATATATATACATATATATATATATATATATATATAAAAGGAAAATTAACCAAAATCGTGCCTCGTCATCAATTGTCGTGTTGATGTGCAAATGAGTGTATATATATATATATATATGTATACATATACATGTATATATATATATATATGTAGATATATATATATATATATATATATATATATATATATATATATATATATATACATATGCATGTAAAAGTCACGCTTGGCTTTCCTAAGCTTAAGTGTAGCCATTTGTATATTCCTCAGAGTCATTGAACGTCATAGGCATGAGTTTTGTACTTCCATATACCACTCTGTCCAGAAAAATCATCTTCACCTTCAACAAGGGGGACCTAAGCACAACATTGGACCCGCCATCTCGATAGAGAAATCATGTTGAATAATACGGAAAATGTCGCAGAGGAGCTGAAAATCGAAAGCCGACCTCCTTGGAAGCTTTAATTATTAAGAACGTGTAGACAATTGCCCACAAGAAGAGAGCCTCAAGTAAAAAGACCACTGACACAGTCACCCCACGGAGGCTCAGAACACATGCAAGTACCATATGGAGGCACCAAACTCATGACTAAGACGACCATTTAGGCAGAGAAATGAATAATAAGGAGCGAGTTAAGCTGAAGAAAGCAAAGTGTGACATCTCCAAGAACAACTTCATTTGATGAATATACAGACTCACTCGTACATCGAAAAACAGCTGATGATGAGAGACAATCTGCAAAGCTTCTTGGTTAATTTTGCTGTGTGATAACTTTTGTCGTTTTTTGTACAGTGTGTTAATTCTTTTCAATATAAATTCCCAAAATGTACACACGTGCACGCACAAACGTATATACATATATGGTATATAGATAAATAAATAAATATATATATATATATATATATGCATATATATATGTATATATATATAATGTATATACACATAAATATATATATATATATATATGTATATGTATATATATGTATATATATATATATATATATGTGTGTGTGTGTGTGTGTGTGTGTGTAAATACAGTATATATGTAGATGTATATATATATACAAATATATATTATATATACATATATATGTATATATAAATATATATATATACATATATATACATATATATATATATATATATATATATATATATATATAAAATGATGTATGATAAGATTAGAGAAATTACCAAGAGAAAGGGGAGTAATGGGGGGGCCGATCAAAGACAGAGAAGGAAAGGTTGTAATGGACGCGGAGGATATTAAACATAGATGGGAGGAGTATGTAAGGGACCTATTTGAGGACGACAGACAAGAAGGAGAAGAGGAAAATTATAGATATCTAGATGGGGAAGAAATAATGGAAGAGGAAGTGAAATTTGCAATGAAGAAAATGAAAAAAGGGAAAGCCATGGGTGAGGATGGTGTGATGATTGAAATGTTAGTCTAATAAACCAAATTTACGAAAAGGGTACAATAACGGAACATATGTGTAACTCGATTTTTATACCACTACCAAAGATAAACGGGACAATAGAATGTAGTAAACATCGCACAGTTAGTATCATGAGTCAAATAACCAAAATTATATTAAGGATAGTTTTAAATAGAATAAGAAATAAAGTGAGAGAACAAGTTTCATGGGAACAATTTGGTTTCATAGAAAGGAAAGGAACAGCAAATGCAATTTTTATGATAAGAACGATTATGAAGAGGATGATAGAAAAACAACAAAATGTATATCATTGCTTTGTTGAATACGAGAAGGCGTTTGATAGGGTAAGACATGAGGATTAGATAAATATTTTGGAAAGAGTGGATATAAATAGCAAAGACATGAATATCATCAGAAATTTGTATTGGAAGCAAAGAGCAGCGGTGAGGGTACGGGGAGGAAGAACAGAATTTCAAGCTATAAAGAAGGGAGTGCGTCAAGGCTGTGTTATGTCTCCAGATTTATCTAATTTATATGGGGAGATGATCCTTAGGGAATTAGAGGGAATGGAAGGGATTAAAAATGGAGGATTTAACATAAATCATATCTGATATGCTGATGACACGATATTGGTGGCTGACTCAGAAGAAAAACTGCAACATATATTGAATGTAACCGTAAGAGCTAGTGAGGAGAAAGGTTTAAATGTAAATATGGAGAAAATTAAAATACTAGTGGCCAGTAAAACAGATCCACCAAGAACCAAGAGTGCAAGTACAAATAGCAGGGAGAAGAATAGAACAAGTAATCAAATTTTCGTACCTGGGAAGCGTATTGACAGAAGATTGTAGATGCGAAAAAGAAATAAAATCAAGGATAGCGATAGCTAAAAGCACGTTTCAGAAAATGAAAGGGGTTTTAACAAACAAGAAAATGTCTACAGATATAAGGAGAAGAACAGTTAAAACATTTATATGGTCAACACTATTATATGGTTCAGAAGCGTGGACAATCAGCAAAAAATTACAGGAAAACTTAGAAGCAGCAGAAATATGAATATGGAGACGAATATTAAGAGTACCATGGAGCGAAGAAAACAAATGAAGAAGTATTGAGAGAAATGGAGACAGATAGGGAATTGATGACACCAATAAGGAAAAGACAGTTGCGATTCTTAGGACATATAATGAGGAGGGAAGGGTTGGAAGAGGTGGTGATGACGGGAATGGTGGAGGGAAGGAGAGCAAGAGGAAAGCAGAGGGAGAAGTATACGGATGGGCTGATGAGGTCGACGGGAAAACAACTCAAACCAGCACAGATGTTACAAGTAACTAGGGACCGTGAACGGTGCCGCTCCACGGTATATGTACACACACACACACACACACACACACACACACACACACACACACACACACACACACACACACACACACACACACACACATACACACACACACACACACACACACACACACACGCACACACACACACACACACACACACACACACACACACACACACACACACACACACACACACACACACACACACACACACACACACACACACACACACACACACACACACACACACACACACACACACATATATATATATATATATATATATATATATGTAAACATATATATACATATAAATATATATATATATATGTGTGTAAACACACATACACACACACATATATATACCAAAATACATACATATACCAAAGGCTCTTTTCCCCTTACACGGATGGTAACCAAAAAATGAATGCATAGAAACCACTCTTACCCATTACATCTCATACATACCCCGTATGTACTTATGGACACCTCTGAGTATTTAGAAAAGATAGACACTATTCTTAATGACACCACAAAGTTTAAAAAGATCAACAAAGACCCTACAGAATTACTAAAGAAAAAGGTAAATCGACTAATAGAAGGGAATAATGCTGCCAGTAAAATAAAATTTGACAAAATTTCAGGCGAGTATAGTATGGGTTACTGCTATGGGACAGTAAAAACACACAAACCTGGTAATAAACTCCGTCCCATTTCTCAAATCCCTGCCCCAACGTAAAATCTCACTAAGAAACTCTTCTCCATTGTAACTCCCTACACTCCCACCACCTACAGTCTACAATCCACATCCGATTTCATAGATATTATCAAAGTAAACTCCGCTAAAGGTAGAATCGGTTCTTTTGATGTGGAAGGGTTATACACTAATATTTCCGTAGATCGTACAATTAATTACATCATCAACAAAGTGTACTACGATGACACCACACCTACATTAGATATTCCAGAACTTATACTACGGGAACTGTTTGATTGCTGTACTAAGCAGGTCCCGTTCACTTGGCCCCGCGGGAACAAATATTGTCAAATTAATGGAGTTGCAATGGGATCCCCCCCTCGGAGTATTAATGGCAAACTTCTTCATGGGCGGCGTAGAAGAAGTATTCACAAAAACAGAAAAGCCAGATATTTATTGTATATATATTGACGATATCTTCATTAAGACCAAGAACAGCAACAAAGCTGAAAAACTCCGCCACCTACTACAAGAGACATCATAACTCACTTTCACTATGGAAGAGAGCGTTGATGGAGCCTTACCCTTCCTCGATCTCCTATTGAAACAAAACGAACATTCTTTTAATACAACGGTGTACACAAAACCCACAAATCCTGGACACTGCCTTAATTGTTCTAGTGAGTACCCTCAAAGATATAAGGACTCCACCATCAATACCTATATCCGAAGAGCACTAACTCACTGTAGCACAGGGAAACAAGTGCATAATGAAATAGAACGTTCTACTCAAGTACTGCTAAATAACGGTTTCAGTGAAAAAGAGATAAGCCACCAAATAAAGAGAATAATGGACGGCTGGCATAAAAACAACAATAATAATCAGAACAAAGAGAAAATTAACATCTATTATAAATCCATTTTTTCTTCAGCTTATAAAGAAGATGAACGTATAATGAAACAAATTATAAAAAGAAATATTAAACCATTCAATCTAGAGTAAATACGCAACCTGGTGATTTATTATAAAACTAAGAAAACTAGCCACCTTCTTGTTAGAAAAAGCCCCCAACAAGAGAGAAAGGAACTTCAGAAATCGCATGTCATATATAGGTTCACATGTACACGAAGGAATTGTGAAGCCCTCCCATCCACCTATATTGGCTTGACGACAATGAGGTTATCCCGTCGCCTCTCATACCACCTGACATCTGGAGCCCCTAAAAATCACTTAAGAGAGGCCCATGGCATAACACTATCAAGAGAGAACCTAAAGGAACACACTGAGATTTTGGATTTACCCGGTATATACTGACGATGGACGCCTCCCAATTTTAGAAGCATTGTATATTATAAAGTTAAGCTCAAATCTAAATATACAAGCAGACAACCTTAGAGCCCTCCCAAGCATGAGACAAACCGTTGCAAATCCAAACATGCAACATAACACCACAAACGCCAATATGAGACAAAATGCCACTAGTGCAAATAAGAGACAAAATGCCTTAACCACAACTATGCCACATTCCACCACAACACCAACCCGGAGGCTCTCCTAGTGCACGTGACATTTCGTCACTGCCCGAAATACCGGGTGACCTCCCCCAAAATGATCAGCAAGTAAGAAACTGTAGTATAAAACTTAGAACTTTAATAAGACTCATCGGATTAAATCTTATCCTAACAAGATAGAACATCCCTATAGCTACCGAAGAAGGGTTTTGAACCCGAAATCGTGATCTAGCTAATACGACTACATACAGCCAATTCATAAATATCCTTTCTAAGGATAACAAATCTATAATAAGGTATATGGAAAATACCTTTAAGAAAATAATTAATGCAAAACTAGCCATCACTTTAATGATATATATACAGTATATATATATATATATATATATATATATATATATATATATATATATATATATATATATATATATATATATCTGAAGGCGGAGAAAATATTCCTCGTATATTTTCTCCACCTTCAGTTACATTTGTCACAGTTTAAATATATATATATATATATATATATATATATATATATATATATATATATATATATATGTATATATATATATTTATATATATATATATATATATATATATATATATATATATATATATATATATATATATGCTTATAGAAATCCGTCGCAGACGACGAGGACCTCACTCCATGTCTTGATTGATAATAAATGAGTAGAGATGTGTCAATGTTTTTGGTGATTTCATTCGAGTTTCGAATGGTGGCTTATTATGGTTAGTGGACTTTTTTATGGCTAATTAGTTCAATTTTGGACTTGCAGATACGACCATAAATGTTACAAGGGAATTGTCCTTCTGCATTTTGTGGAGCATGATGCCGAAGACGTCGTTGTTCTCCAGTCCTGTATATATTGGCGGTCAGTTGTTCAAATGTTACGCCAACCTTGTCTGTTGGAGGCCAGGTCTTCAAAATTTGAAGGAGTGATAGCACATTTCTTTCAAAGTAGTTTTCATGTGATCTTTATATCTTTTACGTGGTTTTCCTACTCTGCGAATGCCTTCAGCTAATTCGCTATAAAGTATCTTGCGGGGGAGTCTGCCTGCAGGCATTCGGATGGTGTGACCCAACCATCTAAGTTGACGCTGAGATATAATAGTTTCAATTGGGTCAATGCGTGCTTTGCTACGAATTTCTGTGTGTGGAACTCTATGCCACCACTTCACACCCAGTATACGTTGGAGGCAGTTGGTGTGAAAAGCCTCCAGTTTTTTCAGGTGACATCGGTACAGCACATAAAACATTATAGATAGGCAGACCGCTTTATATACATCTTGGTGGTGATGGTGAGGTCTCTGTTCATGAAAACTCTGTAAGATAGCCTCCCAAAAGTAGCAGACGCTAGTCCGATCCGCCGTTGCACTTCACTTGTGAGATCATTTGTGCTGCTTAGGACAGATCCCAAGTAAGTGAACTCTTTTACGTTTCTCAGAGGCTGATTGTTAATAAGGAATTCGGGAGCAGGTGATTGACACATATTGAGGACTTCCATTTTCTGAACATTAATGGCTAGTCCTGATCGAGAATAAGCTTCAGATACTGCATTGATAGCTCGTTGTAGCCCATTTGGGGAAGAGCTAACAAAAGCGTTGTCATCCACATAATGCAGTTCATGTAGTGCCTCCGCGGTGACAGATGGCTTGGATTATAATCTGCGTAGGTTAAATAGACTGCCATCTAAAGGGTAAGAGATGTTGACGCTATCTGCAGGGTAGATGTTCTGCTTAGCAATTGCCATGACTGCTGCCACAAAGAGATTGAAAAAGATGGGCGCAATGACACATCCCTGCTTTACGCCAGTTCCTACAAATAACGGATCTGATGAGATTATCACTCTGTTCAATGATCCTTCGTGGAAGGATCTAAGTCAGTGTTTCCCAACCTTTTTTGGCTGCCACCCTAAATCCACTCTTAGCCTGGAGTCGCGACCCTAATTGTAATAATAAATTCAACCATTTCATGTTATATTTCTACCTACTTGCATAATGTTTATAAATTTTCGTTTTTATAGTGCAGTTTATATTTACTAGCACAATACATTTGAAACTTGAATGAAAAAAAAGTTAAAAAAAGACCCATTGACGACCCTAAAAAACACCCTCGCGACCCTAGGGTTGGGAAACACTGATCTAAGTACTGCCAGGGAGGTACAGGGACAGCCAAACTTCCTCACTATTTCCCAGAGCAGGGTTCTGTTGACAGTGTCAAATGCTTTGGCTAGATCAACAAAGATCATGTGGAGATCTTGTTGTTGTTCAATGGCCTTTTGAGTTGTCTAGCAACAAACACCATGTCTACAGTGCTTCTTTCTTTTCTGAAGCCACTCTGTGATTCTGGTTGAACCTCTTCAGCAATGTGATCGAGGAGCCTGAAGAGAAGAATCCTGGTAAGCACTTTGCCAGATGTTGCAAGGAGAGAGATGCCTCTGCCGATGCAACACACACAACCCTGTCGCCTTTCTTCTTGAATATGCTAATAATGTTGGCGTCTTTCCATTGTTGTGGACAGTAATTAGAGGTCCAGACTTTCTGGAAGATGTTGAGTAGGCAGTCAGTAATAGCACGCCCACCGTATTTGAGAATTTCTGCAGGGATGCCATCTGGACCAGCTGACTTGTTGTTTTTAAGGCTTGTTACTACTTTATGCACTTCCCAGCGAGTGGGCATCTTGTCTAATTATGGTAGTGAGGGAATGACTGGGAGAGTGTCAAACACAGTGGGGTCTGTGGGATTACACATGTTTAGGAGGTGTTAGTAATGCTCGGTCTATCGGTCCAGTATTTCTTTTTTGTCTATAATAAGTCTGGCTCCGTCTACACTTCTAACTGGGCAAGCTGAGTTTCTTGATGACACACACACACACACACACACACACACACACACACACACACACACACACACACACACACACACACACACACACACACACACACACACACACACACACACACACACACACACACACACACACACACACACACACACACACACACACACACACACACACACACACACACACACACACACACACACACACACACACACACACACACACACACACACACACACACACACACACACACACACACACACACACACACACACACATACACACACACACATATATATGTGTGTATATATATATATATACATATATATATACATATATATATATGCAGATATAAATATATATATAGATACACATATATATATATATACATATGCATACATGTGTGTGTGTGTGTGTGTTATAAACATATATACATATAAATATATATATATATATATATATATATATATATATATATATATATATATATATATATATTCGTAAATAGCAGGAGTCCAAGAGCCATTTTTTTTTTTTTTTTTTTTTTTTAATGGAAGAAAGTATACCCTGAACTCGGAGTGCGTCAATTTATTCCGACGTTTCAAACCCTGTCCGGGGTTCGAAACGTCGGAATAAATTGACGAACGCCGATTCCAGCGTATACTTTCTTCCATAAAAAATATATGTATATATACATATTACTTACTTCTTACTTCTGCTCCCAGGTAGGCTTACAGCCTGTCAGTCGGGCCAGCACACTTCTCCAGATTGTCCTCTCAAAGCTTCCCTCTTCTCTCAAATCCTCTATTTTTCCTAATCCATTTGACTCTAGGATTTCTTGAACGCCATCTTTCCATCTTTTCTTCGGTCTACCTCTAGATCTGTTACCTTCTGGTCTCCAGTTCCATCTTTTCTTTGCAATTCTCTCTTCATCCATTCTCTCCACGTGCCCAAGCCACCTTAGTTGTGCCTCTTCTATTTTGCTTCTAGTTGATATTACTCCAATCATTTCTCTTATTTCTTCATTTCTAATTCGATCTCTTTATATATATATATATAGACATGCACACACACGTATATATATATATATATATATATATATATATATATATATATATATATATATATATATATACATATATGTATATTTTTGCAGAAACCACCGGGAAATTGAAAAAAAAAACAGATACCGAACGTTTTCGTCTATTTAGACATTTTCAAAGGTACAGAAAAGCAATACAGAAAGAAACAATAAATATATAAGAAGACAAGGATACTCGGAGAGGTCCCATGTTACATTTTATCACACACAATTTTGTCAATAATAAAATTGTCCAATTTAAATAAACCCAAACTCAAGTTCATGTTATTTCCAAAATTTCTTTTTATAAAACAAGATTCAATAATATTTCTTTCTATAATATTATTACAAGAAGTAATTATTTTAGAATTTCCCCAGTCAATATTATGACCATAATCCCTTTGGTGGACAAATAACCCACTGGACACTTGCCCCGTTCTAATACTATATTTATGTTGGCCTATTCTTTTTTCTAAGCCTTTGCCTGTTTGGCCTATATAAATAAAATCACAATTTTTACATGGTATATTATAAATACATCCTTCTTTACTTCTTGGGGAATTTTTAATTAACAGACTCTTAATTTTGTTATTATTTTTGAATACTATCTGGATACCAAATTTTTCAAAAATGCTAGGAAGATGGATTAAATTCTCGTGGTACGGAATTGTTAGCATATTTTTATAATTAAATGGTTTGACCTGCGACGTATTAAGAAAACATTTCCTGGCTTATATATGAATGTATATATACATATTTATATATATATATATATATATGTATATATAGTCATGTATATATATACATATGTATATTTGAATATGCATATATATGTGCATATATATATATATATATGTATATATATATATATATATATACATGTGTATGTATATTTAAATATGTATATATATGTGCATATATATACATAAATATATATATATATACATATACATATATATATATGTATATATATATATATATATATATATATATATATATATATATTATGCATTCCTATAGTAGTTGTTTATCATGTCGCTAAAACGTGATTCAAAAAAACATGATAAATAACGATTACGTTACGCACATGTAATAGTAACAATCTCACGCATCGTCTGAGTTAAGAATAATTATCCATTTACCGTCATAATTTTTCAAATGATAA
>NC_134798.1:25930703-25933203 GCF_046742065.1 Oratosquilla oratoria
TCACCCTATCCATCCTTGTAACACCCACTATACATTTGAAATTCTCCTTTGAAATTCAAAGTTGTAGGCATAATCATTCCTTCATATAATCGTCTCTTTGTATTCATCCCCAAATACCTGTTTCTCATGACAATTTTCATTCCCCCAAGACATTTAATTACGTTCCTCACTCTACAGTTTACCTGCACCACCACACGTTCATTTCCTGCTTCATTCAACCCTAAATTATTTTCCTACATATCTTCTTTAGGAGCCACATCCAGTTTACTGCCACACTCACCCTTTGTACATATTATAACCATACTTTTACCCACATATACTTTCAATTCCTCCTATCACACATCTTCCCCAATTCTGTCATCACTACCTTAGGCCCTCCACTTACCCGGTCACAAAGACAGTGTCATCAAGAAGAAAGTAAAAAAAATCACCTTCTACATCCCTTCAATTTCTCTATCTTCAATTTTTAACCATCACCTTCATATCTATTTCCTTTCCCATCCTATCCATCAAACAATACTGGTGGCACATCACAGCCTTAGCGCATTCCCACCTTCATCTTAAACCATTCGCTCTCACTATTCCTAATACTAAAGTAAACCCCACTACTTATATAAAAACTTCTGACTGTCCTTAACAGCTTTCCCTCTACCCCTTATGTCTGTAATACCTCACAAAATGCCTTCCAGTCTACCCTGTCATAATCCTTCTCTACATCCGTAAAGGTCCAAAAAATCATCATTGCCTTTTCTCAAATTCTTCTCACATATCAGCCTTACAGAATATATATATATATATATATATATATATATATATATATATATATATACATATATATATATATATATATATTTATATATATATTATACATTTATATACATATATATATATATATATATATATATATTTGTTTAAGTGATCATTTGCCATTCCGCACAGTTTTGTATCACAAACAAATTTGGTGACAATAGATTTCAGTCCGTGGTCTATATCATTTATATATACTATGTATAGAAGTGGCTCAAGAACGGAACCCTGAGGAACTCCACTCGTAACATCTTTCCATCTAGAAGTTTTTTTTCTCTTTAAAACAACTCTCTGTTTTCGATCATTCAACTAATTTTTAGTCCAACTTAATAGGCTACCACTCAATCCGTATGAAGCTAATTTAGTAAGTAGCCTTTCGTGGGGTCGGTATCAAAAGCTTTTGCAAACTCTAGATGTTTTAAATATATATTGTTTCTTTTGTCATAATTCGAGATGTTTGTGTTGTAGAATTTGAGTAAGTTAGTCACGCATGAACGTTTCCGTCTGAATCCATGCGGCTATCATTTATCAAACAGTTACTTTCTAAATGATGTTTGATAGCATCTCTAATGATAGTTTCCATAATTTTTCCTATGATTGAAGTCAACCTTATAGGCCTGTAGTTATTTGGTTTCTTTTTGTCACCTTTTTTGAATATGGAAGTAACATTAGCTAGCTTCCATTCTCTTGGGACATCTCCGGATGTGATGGATTTCTTGAAAATTATTTCTAATGCAACAACAATCACATTTTTCATTTCCTTTAAGATTCTTGGATGTGAACCGTCAGGCCCTGGTGTTTTATTAATTTTGAGTTTCTCCATGCACCTTTTAATTTTTTCTGTTGTTGTATTTACCGTAGTGAATAATTTTCCCTAGATTTTTCACAGGTTTTAGTCTGGAGTTCACTTTGAGGTGTTTCGTTTACAAATACTGAGCTACAATAGTTGTTTAAAACATCACACATTTCTTCATTTGAATATTCAAGTTGACCGTCAGCAGATAATAGTGAAACAATGTGATTCCTAATAAGCTTTTTATCTTAAATGTAACTATAGAATTCTTTGAGATTCTCTTTGAAGTTATTAGCGATATTCATTTTGTATTGTAGTTTTCGTTTTTTTTATTGTCTTTTTTAGATTTCTGTAGTATTACATAACTTTGATAGTCATTAGGTGCACCCGAGCACTTGTATTTCTTATAAGCCTGTCTATTTTTAGCAATACTTTTTTAGTTTCTTTTAGTTTAACCATAAGACTGATCCTTTACCACGGACTAGCAACGTTACACAGTAGGTATCATTGGAATTACATGCCAATTTCTGAAATCAATAGCAACAAATATAGCCTAGTCTATGAAAGTGTTATGTAGATCTACTCTTAATCTTTAGACCGTAACTGATGAGCTACTCTATTAGCAGTTATTATCTTGAAACTTTTACAATTATTGTGTTGCATGACTGCTTGAAAAATGAAATGATAGCTAAACCACAGCGGCTTTATAATTTCAGAGACTGGTATGGAAAAAAAATCTGAAGATTGTGAAAAAATATTCGTTGACAAAATTCACCCATTCATCATAGAAGAAAGAACATAATAAGCTATAATATTTGGAAGAAAATATGAGATATAAAAAAATACAAAATAAGAATCAAACGTACTATACAAAGGGTGAAAAGTGGATTTAGGCAAAGT
>NC_134798.1:25938203-25940703 GCF_046742065.1 Oratosquilla oratoria
GGTAATGGGACGAGGGATTGGAAATGGTTAAAGAAAATGGAGAAAAATGGGAGATAAGCTGACGACACTACATTTGTAGCAGGATAAAAGGAGGGATTAAGGAAGTTAGCGACATAGTTTGGGAAGTGGAGAATGTGGCAGCAAATTGAAAGTATTAAGGGAGAGAGACTAGAGGAAGTGCATAGCTTTAGATGCTGGTGGGTGAATGTGCCGGGAAATGGAGGAGTGGAGGTGAAGGTAGAATGTAGATTGGGGGATTCAAAAGTGTAATGAGAAATAGATATACTCGTATGGGAGATTATATGAAGGAGTGGTTGTGCTGATAGCATTGTATGGGGCAGGAATATGGAACATAAGAGAGGAAGAGTTTAAATTAATTTGAGATGAGGTACCTGAGAAGTATGATAGGGGATACTAGGCTGGAGAGAGTAAGAAACGAGGAGGTGAGGAGGAAAACGGGGGTGTAAATGGAGTTGGGAGATAGTGTTGATAAAATATTATTGGAATGGTTTGGACACATGGAAAGAATGAATAAAGATAGATTAGTAAAAGAGGTATGGAAGACAGAGGTGGAGCGAGTGAACATAAGGGGTCGACCAAGGATGAGACGGATGCATGCAGCAAAAGGGCATTTGGGTAGAGGGGAATGTCTGTTGAGGAAGGACGGGGAAGACAAAAGATAGGGGTGGATGGAGAATTATTGTGCATGGATGATGCTGTGATATATGGAAAGAAGGGAGTGAGTGATAGAGGGGGGGGAGTATGTCTGAATAATACTTAGACGCAGCCAGAAAGGATTTCTTCCCGTCTTCTCCTATTCTGCATGAGGGGATGAAGAGTGGTGGTCGACGATTAAATGAAACCGCCTTCCTGTGGATATGCTTTGTCTTGCTACATTGCTGGTGAGATGCGGGGATGATCCGTAATTCAGGAGGAGCTAAGATAAGAGGGAGGGAAGGGGGTGCATGGGAGTGGAGTATGTGGGGATGGAATGGGTGGAAGTGGATTTTATGCATTAGTTTTTGACTACCTTCCTTGTAAGGAAAAAAGTTGGTATTACAAAGGATTACATAAGAGAAGCATGCCGAAAAGAGACCTTTTGGTCCAAAACTAGGTCGGATGCTAAAATTGGTAATAATGATAAATAAATAAATAACAATAATAACATAAATAATAATAAAATTAATAAATAGGTAAAGTTAAATAGCAAACAAACAGGTAAATAGTAAATAATAATAAATGGACAGAAACATAACAAATAGTAATCAAATAAATAATAGTAAAAAACAGACAAACAATAACAAACAAATAAACAAATAATATAAGATAAATAGCGGATATTACAGCATCTTGCTTACGTGGTTACCTAAACGAATCTTAAACTTCGAGCTGCACTACCTCTTCAGGAAGTTTATTCCATTCATTAACTACACGGTTGGCGAAGTTGTTTCTACCTACTTCCAAATTAAATATATTTCTTGGCAGTTTGAGACCATTATTTCTTGTCTGATTCTCATTCATTGTGAAAATTCTGTCAATTTTGATGTTGCCAATTCCCTTTACAGTCTTAAAAAACACCTGAATCTATGTTTTTTTAGGAAAAACAGATCTATATGTTTTCGTCGATTTTCAAATAGTTTATTTTTGGCATTTGGAATCAGTTTTAATCACACGGAAACAGCATATCACTAACGTAGACGAACTAACGATATATATCACTTGTTAATGAGAGATGAACTTTTGAAGTCAAAAGATCGTGTACTCAGTCCTTGAATCTTATTTTCTTTCTCAGAGGCTGAAATACACTGATTGGAGGATACGAGATTGTTACTGATAATTACGCCGACATCCTTTCCACTACCCACTTCTGTTAATGAATTTCCAAATAACTTGTAATCGTGCTTACTGTTATATTTACCTATGTGCATAACTTTCCATTAACTTGTGTTAAATTTCATTAGCCATTTTTCAGACCATTGATGTGCACAGTACATCCACAGCAAGGCCGCTCATTTAATCAATGACCCCCATTTCCGTGTGTATGTATGTGTGTATATATATATATATATATATATATATATATATATGTATATATATATACATACATATGTATATGTACACATACGCACACACTCATATATGTATATATATATACATATATATATATGTACATGTATTTATATATAAAGATATATATGTATATATATACATATATATATATATGTATATATATATATATACATATTATATATATATATATATATATATATATGTATGTGTGTGTGTGTGTGTGTGTGTGTGTGTGTGTGTGGGGTGTGTGTGTGGTGTGTGTGTGTGTGTGTGTGTGTGTGGTGTGCGTGTGTGTGTGGTGTGTGTGTGTGTGTGTGTGTGTGTGTCTGTGTGTGTATGTGTGTGTGTGTGTGTGTGTGTGTGTGTGTGTGTGTGTGTGTGTGTGTGTGTTGTGTGTGTGTTGTGTATGTGTGTGTGTGGTGTGTGTGTG
>NC_134798.1:25975840-25990840 GCF_046742065.1 Oratosquilla oratoria
ATACGTAATACAAACGTAAAAACACCAGAAAATAATCCAATGACGGAAATGGAGGTGGACCAAATGTCCGACATGAAGGATGGGGGAACAGAAGGAGGACAAGGTGTCAAGAACAAGCGACCACCTTATAATATAATCAAATAAGATACAAAGAAGATAAAAAGTAGAATAGAATAGAAGAGAAAAAGGAAGTAGTCTAAAATTGAAAAAAAAGAGAACAAAAGTCAAGGAAGGGGAGGAGATAAGGCCGACTGGGAGACCGCCTTCGAGAAAGGAGGTCGGACAAAAGCCACCTGGTGAACAAATGTCAGATCGTAGAGGAGACTGTGATTGGAAAAACATAACAAAGGAATATGACTGCGTTACTCGTTCCTAGATAAATAAAATTGAGATCAATACACCTGTATGCAGTTGCTCTTAGTTTCCCATGCTTCCAAGAATAGACTTTTCTTTCTGTTATTTTCATTGTCTAGAGTTGTCACTCCATCCCAGTCAATCTCGTGTTGGTGTTCTGTAGTGTGTTTGTACATGACCGATTTCGGATCTTCTTGCCTTACTGCACGTTGGTGTTCTTGTACTCTTGAGGCTAATTTCTTTTGTGTTTCTCCAACGTATTCCGTATCACAGTCCGTGCAGCCTGTGCGGTAAACTACACTGGCCAGTTGTGTATGTTCTTCTGTGTCTTTGACTTTGGTGAGATTTCAGTGCAAGGTATTGAGGGGTTTGTGTGCCACTTGTACTCTTGGAAGCATGGGAAATTAAGAGCAATTGCATAAACAGGTGTATTAACCTAAATCCTATTTATCTAGGAACAAGGAGTAACGCAGTTTTATTCCTTTGTTATGTTTTTCCAGTCTCAGTCTCCTTCTTTACAACCTGACATTTGTTCACCAGGTGGCTTTTGTCCGACCTCCTCTCTCGATGGTGGTTTCCCAGTGCACCTCTTCTACTTCCTTTCCTGGACTTTTTTCCTCATTTTTTTCAGTTTTAGTCTACTTCCTTTTTCTCTTCTGTTCTATTTTCCTTTTTATCTTCTATGTATCTTATTTTCATTTGATTATAATGTAGTCGCTTGTTCTTGAGACCTTTTCCTCCCTCTGTTCCCCCATCCTTCATTGTGGACATTTGGTTCACCTCCATTTGCGTCTTTGGACTATTTTCTGGTGTTTTTATGTTTGTGTTACGTGTTGATGTTTTTTTGCAATACTAGTTTTATTCTCACAGCCATTTATTTTATTTTCTTTAGTTCTTATTTTTACTTGTCTGATTATATTTTAGTCATTTGTTCTTGACACTTCATTGCGGACATTGGTCCACCTCCATTTGCGTCTTTGTCCTATGTTTTGGTGTTTTTACGTTAGTGTTACGTATTCTTTTACTACACGTGTTTATTTTCACACCCATTTAACTTGTTTTATTTTTATTTTGTAATTTTTGTACCAATATTTCATTTCAATTGGTACTTTGTACTTTGTACATGTGATTGAGAAAGTGAACCTTTCCCAGGTTTACCACTTTGACGGTTTATAATTGGGTTCACAATCTTGTACCATTATACTCCCTGAAGACGATTCCTGGACGGGAATCGACACATCGGGCAAATAAACCCTTCAATTCAGTCTGGTGTTTACGGTTTTCCAATATGGATCCCTAGCTCTCCAAATCTTCACGTGTATATATATATATGTGTGTGTGTGTATATATATATGTACGTATACATATATATATATATATATGCATATGAATATATATATATATATATATATAAATATATATATGTACATACATACATACATTTATATATATATATATATATATATATATATATATATATGTATGTATGTGTATATGTATATGTATGCATGTATGTATATATATATATATATATATATGTGTGTGTGTGTGTATGTGTGTGTGTGTGTGTGTGTGTGTGTGTGTGTGTGTGTGTGTGTGTGTATATATATACATACATATGTATGTATATATATGATATATATATATATTTATATATACACATATATATATATACATATATATGTATATATACATAAATATATATATATATATATATATATATATATAATGCAATAAAGACACTAGGATCTTCTTTCTTTCACAGTGTACAGAAAACCCACACATACTGGGAGTTATGTACACTTCTACAGCAACCATCCTGATAATATCAAATATAGTGTTGCTTCGGGTCTTTTTCTAAGGGCACTAAGATTATGTAGCCCATCTTATTTAGATTCAGAGATTTCTATCATCAAAACTCAGTTAAAAAGATTAGGGTACCCAGACTGGTTTACAAATAAAGCCTTAAGCAAGGCCAAAACCAGTTATTATAAATCCACTTCCCATCCATCTCAATATCATAAATGGAACAAACACTGCCTAAAACTTCCTTTTAACCAATCCATCAATAATTTCTCTCAAATGTTGCCAAAAGATAACGTAAATATCATTTTTAGTTATCCCAACAATCTATTCAGAAAAGTAGTTAACGTTCATCACAGACCAACAGAAGACATAAATCCCGGAGTTTACAAATTACCCTGCTCAGATTGTGATGAAGTGTATTGGGGACAAACGGGCAGAGAATTAAAAACGAGAATTAAAGAACATAAAAACTCAGTAAAATATGCTCAACATAACTCCGCGGTATTTCAATACGTAGCCAACAATAACCACAGAATAAATTGGGACGAGGCAAAAACCATTTTCAAATCCAAATGTAGTTATAAAAGGAAAATTATTGAATCTTCCTTAATAAAACAATTCCCGAATTTTAATATCTCAAAAGGCCAATGGTCACCAGATTACATAACCACCTTGGCAGTTAATAAATTATTTCCTCATATTCTAAAAGCGGACGATTTGCCACAAAACCCGTGCAACAATATAGATGCCACATGAGATGTCTTGTCCATGTTCCCTAACTTTACCTCTCTCATCTGTATATAAGATATTTATGTTCTCTTGTCTATGTATTCCGCTTGAAGAGGATCACAGCAAGTGATCGAAATATACGGAAATTCGTTATTTCCTTCTTTTCTTAAATCCAAATAATAGTGGGTTTTTAGTGCAATTACTAATGTGTAACGACATTACTGGACAGTTATGTATATATATATATATATATATATATATATATATATATATATATATATATATATATATATATATATATGTATATATATTAGGTTGTCGCATAAGTTTATTCGGTTTTATATATTTCCCCTTTATGATTTCTAATCCTATTTTCTATTCAAATTTTCTACAATATTTACATGATTTTTACTGTAAAAGGGAAAAAACAAATATTTGTTGTTTATTAAATAAAAAAAATCAACTCGGTAAATGATTTTTGTTTTTGGGCAAATAAGTTGTAAATGAAAGTTAAGATGGCTGCATCATTCTCAAAGATATGACCTAATAGATGATTTGACAATGACCGAAAAAGATAAAAATCAGTTTGTGCGAAATCTGGAGAATAGGGCGGATGGGATCAAACTTCCTATCTCAGCACTTCGATGGCTGACTTTGTCATCTTTGCCACATGCGGCCGAGCATTGTCGTATAGCAACAAAATCTGGTTATTTAGACTTGGTCTTTTTTCCCACAATTGCTGTTTTGATACGTTGAAGTTGCTGGCAGTACAATTCTGCATTAACTGTCGCGTTATTTGGTAGCAATTCATAATGAACAACTCCATATTGATCCCACCAAACTGAAAGCAACACTGGTTTTGATGAACTACAGCTTTGAATCGATGGTTTTGGCTGCTTGGTGGGACTGACCCAGGACTTTTTCTGTTTTTTGTTAACATACAGGCACCATTTTTCGTCTTCAGTTATTACAGAGGACAGGATTGAGCAATGTTATTTCGTTGCCACTTGATGTCTGGACAACAACGATGCCGAAATTGATACTCTCTGATTTTTGTGGTTGTCTTTAAGGGTATGAGGAACCCATGCACCAAATTTCTGTACTTTGCCCATCATATCTTATTGCTTGCTCGAGCTATCTTGTGGATTTACGAGGATCTTCATGAATCAGATGATTTAAGGCGTCTTCTTCGAAAGCTGATGGTTTTCCTGAACGAGGTGCATCTTCCAGATTAAAGTTGCCACTGAGAAACTTTTTTTTTTTTTGTGCAATTCTTTCAGTCATCGCTTCTCCATACACCTCAAAAATACTCCTAGCTGTCTCAATTGCATTTTAATGTCGCTTTATTTGAAAGAGAACTAGGTGTTGGAATTATTTTTTCAACTTGACATTCCATCTGAAATAAAAAAAAATAATATAAATTGAAACTAAAGTGAATATAAAGTAAAAAAAGCACAAAAATAAGAATAAACGCGTAACAGAATTATACTGATTTTACAAAAAGGACAATTTTTTTTTAAATATACACAAATATGAAAAACGAACTAATTTATGCCAAAGCCCAGTATATATATATATATATATATATATATATATATATATATGTATATATATATATATGTATATATATATATATGTATAATATATATATATATATATAGATATAGATATAGATATATTGATTTAAACTATGACAAATGTAACTGAAGGCGGAGAAAATATACGAGAAATAATGGAAGAATTACTGCCTTAACGTTTCGACCCTTAGGGTATTGATCACAAAGCATAACACAAAAGTATAACATGGACATTTTATACACATACATGTCACCTCACAGGGTGCCTGGGAAAGGTCGTCGCGCTCGGAACATTTGTCCATTTGTTTTCATCCACTATCAATAAACTTGTAGCTCTTGCCAAGCATATAAAACCATCTCTATGGTTGATGTTATTATTAGTATTAATATAGGCTGCTTCTATTGTTTTTCTTAATTTCTTTGTTGAACCTTTATCTATTATAATTGTATTGTCCCAGTTCGGAAGGTGGTCATATGTATCTATGTGTCTTACTATAGAATTAGAAAGCCTGTGGGTTCTTACATAATTTTTGTGTTCATATAATCTTTTTTCTAATCCACGACCTGTTTCCCCAAAATATGAGGATGGGAAATTTTTACAAGGTATTTTATAGACAATACTATTTTCACTCGTATGGTTATTATAATTACGCGTTACCAAATGTCCCACTTTGCTACCTGATGTTCTTGCTATCTTTATACCTGCTTTTAAGAGGACGTTGTCTAGAGTTGAATTAATGCTGGAATTTGGGACTGTGATATATCGTGTTTCTTTGTTGCAATTATTTTTATCTTTACTCTTCTTATTTATTTCCTTAGCTTTCTTTTTTAGTTTAAGTAGGAGACCTTTGGGATATTTTAATTTGCTGAAAGTTTTTGTAATGTGATCTAGTTCGTCTTCTAAGAATTCTTCACTACAGATGCGAAAAGCCCTGAGGAAGAAGCCAATTATTATACCTGTTTTAGTCCTGATATTGTGTCCTGAATAAAAATGTATATAATCTTCTTTATTAGTGGGTTTGCGGTATACCGAAAACTTTACATTGCTGTTTGTTCTGTGTATGACAGTGTCTAAAAATGGTAATTTTCTGTTGTTCTATACTTCTGCCGTAAATTGTATGTTACTATTTACATTGTTTAATCTTTTTAATTCATTGTTAATATTAGCTTCTTTTGGTACAATAACAACAATGTCATCAACATACCTTAACCAAACACTGTTTCTACCCATTATTGATATATAATTTTCAGTTTCAAGCATTTCCATATATAAGTTGGCTAACACAGCAGAGAGGGGACTACCCATGGCTAAGCCAGAATTTTGTCTATATTCAACATCATTGAAAGTAAAAGCACCGAAACCTACACAAAGAGAAATTAAATCAAGGTAATCTGTTTTGGGGATAGGTAAATCTTCATTATTTAAATTGTTTACCACTCGCTCAACAGCTTTAAGAGCACCATTTATCGAAACACGGGTAAACAACGAAGTGACATCATAGCTGGCTAATATTTTTTTTTTCAAATACAAATCCTTTAATCTGTTAATTAGATCTGAAGAGTTTTGTAGGTGAGCATTACTGATAGAACCTAATGTTTTGGATAAGGGTTTAGCTAAGCATTTGGCTAACCTATGTGGAGCACTATTGACACCTGATGTAATAGGACGCATGGGAATTCCTGTTTTGTGGATTTTTGGTAAGCCATGGAATTCACAAAAAGAAATTTAGTGAAAACATGAACAAAAACTATATATGGTCAATGGGAGATGTAGACAAGGGGTTCATTCAAGGTATAACCACATGTTATCAAGCGCTAGCAAATACTAACAAGTGCGTAATTCCTAGGAGATTTCTTAAGGCTTTGATTCAAATAAGTAAAGACAAAAACATTATAGTTACTAATGCAGATAAAGGCGGTGGCATAGTAGTGATGAACCAGCAAGATTACAATAATAAAATGTTAAATTTGCTCAGTGACGGTGAAACTTATGAGGAAAAATATGCTGGATACACTGTAAGTGAAAGGGAAGAAGTTATTATATCTATTAGAAGAAGCACCTATACCACCAAGAATGCATGGCTTACCAAAAATCCACAAAACAGGAATTCCCATGCGTCCTATTACATCAGGTGTCAATAGTGCTCCACATAGGTTAGCCAAATGCTTAGCTAAACCCTTATCCAAAACATTAGGTTCTATCAATAATGCTCACCTACAAAACTCTTCAGATCTAATTAACAGATTAAAGGATTTGTATTTGAAAAAAAAAATATTAGCCAGCTATGATGTCACTTCGTTGTTTACCCGTGTTTCGATAAATGGTGCTCTTAAAGCTGTTGAGCGAGTGGTAAACAATTTAAATAATGAAGATTTACCTATCCCCAAAACAGATTACCTTGATTTAATTTCTCTTTGTGTAGGTTTCGGTGCTTTTACTTTCAATGATGTTGAATATAGACAAAATTCTGGCTTAGCCATGGGTAGTCCCCTCTCTGCTGTGTTAGCCAACTTATATATGGAAATGCTTGAAACTGAAAATTATATATCAATAATGGGTAGAAACAGTGTTTGGTTAAGGTATGTTGATGACATTGTTGTTATTGTACCAAAAGAAGCTAATATTAACAATGAATTAAAAAGATTAAACAATGTAAATAGTAACATACAATTTACGGCAGAAGTAGAGAACAACAGAAAACTACCATTTTTAGACACTGTCATACACAGAACAAACAGCAATGTAAAGTTTTCGGTATACCGCAAACCCACTAATAAAGAAGATTATATACATTTTTATTCAGGACACAATATTAGGACTAAAACAGGTATAATAATTGGCTTCTTCCTCAGGGCTTTTCGCATCTGTAGTGAAGAATTCTTAGAAGACGAACTAGATCACATTACAAAAACTTTCAGCAAATTAAAATATCCCAAAGGTCTCCTACTTAAGCTAAAAAAGAAAGCTAAGGAAATAAATAAGAAGAGTAAAGATAAAAATAATTGCAACAAAGAAACACGATATATCACAGTCCCAAATTCCAGCATTAATTCAACTCTAGACAACGTCCTCTTAAAAGCAGGTATAAAGATAGCAAGAACATCAGGTAGCAAAGTGGGACATTTGGTAACGCGTAATTATAATAACCATACGAATGAAAATAGTATTGTCTATAAAATACCTTGTAAAAATTGCCCATCCTTATATTTTGGGGAAACAGGTCGTGGATTAGAAAAAAGATTATATGAACACAAAAATTATGTAAGAACCCACAGGCTTTCTAATTCTATAGTAAGACACATAGATACATATGACCACCTTCCGAACTGGGACAATACAATTATAATAAATAAAGGTTCAACAAAGAAATCAAGAAAAACAATAGAAGCAGCCTATATTAATACTAATAATAACATCAACCATAGAGATGGTTTTATATGCTTGGCAAGAGCTACAAGTTTATTGATAGTGGATGAAAACAAACGGACAAATGTTCCGAGCGCGACGACCTTTCCCAGGCACCCTGTGAGGTGACATGTATGTGTATAAAATGTCCATGTTATACTTTTGTGTTATGCTTTGTGATCAATACCCTAAGGGTCGAAACGTTAAGGCAGTAATTCTTCCATTATTTCTCGTATATTTTCTCCGCCTTCAGTTATATATATATATATATATATATATATATATATATATAAATATATATATATATATATATATATATATATTTGTGTGGTGTGTATGTGTATGTGTGTTTGTGTGTGTATGTGTGTTTACATAGGTGTGTTTACCTAGTTGTATATTACGGGAAAGGGAGCTATGCTCGTGGGGCCCGGTCTTTATATCTTCCAGTGTCTAGTTTGCTCTTAAATTCACATATAGTTTTTGTGATTTTTTGTGTGTGTTGGTTTGTTTGACTGTGTGCTTGTGTGTTTGTGTGTTTATCTGCTTGTATTTATGTATATGTTTGTGTGTGTGTGTATTTGCTGGTTTGTTTGACTGTGTGCTTGTGTGTTTGTGTGTTTATCTGCTTGTATTTATGTATATGTTTGTGTGTGTGTGTGTGTGTGTGTTTGTGTGTGCGTTTGTGCGTGTGCATGTATGTTTGAATGAATGTGTGCGTGTGCGTGCGTGTGTGTGTGTGTGTGTGTGTGTGTGTGTGTGTGTGTGTGTGTGTGTGTGTGTGTGTGTGTGTGTGTGTTTGTGTGTGTGTGTGTGTGTGTGTGTGTGTGTTGTGTTTGTATGTGTGTGTGTGTGTGTGTGTGTGTGTGTGTGTGTGTGTGTGTGTGTGTGTGTGTGTGTGTGTGTGTGTGTGTGTGTGTGTGTGTGTGTGTGTGTGTGTGTGTGTGTGTGTGTGTGTGTGTGTGTGTTTGTGTGAATAAAGGGGTTGGTAAGCAAGTAACAGTTACAGAATTTTATCATAGTTATTAGTGTGAAGGAAATGAAAAGATAAACTTTTACTTAAATAACAAAATTATGTATTAGAATAAGTTCAATTTAAGCAAAAAAGTGTCTAAAGTAAAGTAAAGAAATGTAATCATATGAACAGTAACAATTATTATGAATCATACAGGTCTGAATCTCAAGTTCCTGCCAATTGAGAGCTGTTCGCCTTGAAGAATTCAGTGACAGTAGCAGACCAGGTTCATCAACCTTAATATTTGATAGTCAAGAAGAACTAGTTAAAAGTTCTTAAGATATATCATGATAAGTAAAATCTATTAAGAGCTAATTGACTGATGATGTAACACAAATATGAATAATTATCTATTTTTTTTTCTTCTTTTTCTCTCTTTTTAATGAAACCGTTACTGAGGCGTGGGATACAGGCCAAAGAAGTTCGTTGAAGCAGGTATTGTTATTCGAAGGGACCCAACCACCAGAACAAATGTTACTTATGAGAAATTGTTCGAGGGAAGAATTCATAGAAGGGGTTTACATAGTCTAACGGTCCGTCGAACGCGGTTCGACAGACACATGTTTAAAGTGATGTATGACCGTGTGAAAATTACTTCAACTCATATCATTTTCATGAATTGATAACTTCCGATAAAAGCAAAACTGAAGGTCTTTGTAAAAACACAATATCTACAAATAACAAAAAAAAATGATCTGTATGAACCTATCAAACCAAGATTTAAGAATATGTAGAGCATAAATACTTTGTGTGAGTGTGAATTTTTTTTTTTTAGACATGCTATATGCCAAACTAGAGAAGCATTTTACACAAATTACAATGAACTGTGTAACCTAGGGGAAAATGAATTTTAAGAACCAAAAATAAGAAAATTCAAGTCTAAAACGTAGGGAAATGGGAAGCGTCCAATAAAAGAATGTTCCTCAATGAAATAAGAAACGAATTTCTATATAAGAAGACAAAAAAGAAATGATAGTGTGTACACGAAATGAGCGTTTTGCCGTATTTTTTAATGTGTATAACTTAAGAGTTTATATACATTCAAAATGAAGGAGAGAAAGAGTGTGTAAGTGATAAAACAATATTTGATAGAATAGTATGGTATAACAATATAGTCAGTATAATGAGTGATATTTTTTAAAGAACAGCAGAAAAATAATTAAGTACAGGTAGAATTCGATTTGCACAAATAATATTGCTTTAAGAAAATAAATATTAAGGGCATACCAATATTTAATAGAATAGTATGGTATAACAATATAGTCAGTATAATGAGTGATGTTTTTTAAAGGACAGCAGAAAAATAATTAAGTAAAGGTAGAATTTTATTTGCACAAATAATATTGCTTTAAGAAAATAAATATTTAAGCCATACCAATATTTAATAGAATAGTATGGTATAACAATGTAGTCAGTATAATGAGTGATATTTTTTAAAGGACAGCAGAAAAATTATTAAGTACAGGTAGAATTCGATTTGCACAAATAGTATTGCTTTAAGAAAATAAATATTAAGGCCATACCAATATTTGATAGAATAGTATGGTATAACAATATAGTCAGTATAATGAGTGATATTTTTTAAAGGACAGCAAAAAAATGATTAAGTACAGGTAGGATTCAATTTGCACAAATAGTATTGCTTTAAGAAAATGAATATTAAAGCCATACAGAAAAGAGTACATTACAGATTAAGTAAAAATTATCCATTTTCAATTCCCAAAGTAAAAAACTCAAGAACTTTGATATAAAAGAAAATGTTTATCTTAGATACGCAAATTTACCAATTGTCCACAAACTGAAAAATTACCATCTATGAATTATAACTTAATGATAGATTTCTCAAGTATTACCTTCTGATGTCTAATAAATCCAGGAAATAATATGCAAGTACGCTTTTCATATCTGGTGAAATAAAATGATTAGGCAAGAGCATTTGAAATATAACTTGACACAATTATTATAAATAAATATTACAGTTAGAAATGCTCCCCGTGAAATGTCGAATGTTTGACCAAGACTCACGTAAAACGATGTAGTATAGAGTATCTAAAAATATCTGCTCCAAAGACTATCTAACATTTTACAAATCGAAAAATGAATCAGCCAAATAAGAATTAACATAAGATAAAAAAAAAGATAAAATAAGATAAGACAAAAATTATCAAAGTAACACTCGAAACATATACAGCACACACAAGCTATGATCACTTGGATGGAATGACAAATAAAACATACACTGGGAAAGAGGAAAAGGATCCTCTAAGCTGAGATAAGTACAGAAAGGCAATTTAGTAGAGTACCTAGATCATAGACAAAAAATTAATCAACACTATACGAGTATAAATGAAAGCAGGAAAGTAAATAAAACAAGAGAAGAATCGAAAATGAACAAGTGTTAGGGGAGTAGTTGCACAAAGAACCGTTAAGATAAAACTCGAAACGTGAGTAACAGTTGAAGAAAAAAAAAACTACTACTATAACGACTAAATTTAGGAGTAAGTGTATGAATACAAGTAGGGGAAATATTAGGGTAAGAGAAGAAGTAGTAGCAGAAGAAAAGGACTAAGAAAAGTCCTGAAAGTAAAAATAAATAGGAGTATAATTAGTAATAGTAAATGCATGGGTCAGAGAAGGAAAGGGCAGGAGTACAAGTACAGGTTAGATTAAGGGTAACAATAATGTTACGAAATGAAGTCAGTGAGTATGTGTGTAAGAGCTATGAAGAGTACGAGGAAGAGTTTGAGTAGGAGTATATGTAAAAATAATAATAAGACTAGGAGTAGGAGTAGTTATAGGAGTAGAAGTAGATGTAACCATAGGAATAAAAGTAATAGTATGACTAAGAGTAAGAGTAAGAGTAGGAGTAAGAGTAAGAGTAAGAGTTAAAGTAGGAGTAAGAGTAAGAGTTAAAGTAGGAGTAAGAGTAAGAGTAATAGTAGGAGTAAGAGTAAGAGTAGGAGTAAGAGTAGGAGTAAGAGTAAGAGTAAGAGTAAGAGTAAGAGTAAGAGTAAGAGTAAGAGTAAGAGTAAGAATAAGAGTAAGAGTAAGAGTAAGAGTAAGAGTAAGAGTAAGAGTAAGAGTAAGAGTAAGAGTAAGAGTAAGAGTAAGAGTAAGAGTAAGAGTAAGAGTAAGAGTAAGAGTAAGAGTAAGAGTAAGAGTAAGAGTAAGAGTAAGAGTAAGAGTAAGAGTAAGAGTAAGATTAAGAGTAAGAGTAAGAGTAAGAGTAAGAGTAAGAGTAAGAGTAGGAGTAAGAGTAAGAGTAAGAGTAGGAATAACAGTAAGAGTAAGAGTAGGAGTAAGAGTAAGAGTAGGAGTAAGATTAAAATGTAGGAGTAAGAGTAGGAGTAAGAGTAAGAGTAAGAGTAAGAGTAAGAGTAAGAGTAAGAGTAAGAGTAAGAGTAAGAGTAAGAGTAAGAGTAAGAGTAAGAGTAAGAGTAAGAGTAAGAGTAAGAGTAAGAGTAAGAGTAAGAGTAAGAGTAAGAGTATGAGTAGCAGTAGGAGTAAGAGAAGGAGTAGGAGTAGGAGTAAAAGTATGAATAGTAGTACGAGTAGGAGTAGGAATAAGGGTAAAGGTAGGGGAAGAGTACGAGTAAAAAGAGGAGTATAAATCTGAGTAAAAGTTGAAGTAAAAGTGAAAGTAAGAGTAGCAGTAAGAGTAAGAGTAAAAGTAGGAGTAGGAGTATTAATAAGAATAAAAATCGATGTAAAAATATGAGTAAGAGTTAGAATAAGAGTAAGAGTACACATATATATATATATATATATATATATATATATATATATATATATATATATATGTATGTATGTATGTATGTATATATTGCAAAAATAATCCCAATGACGCGTGACGTAAAGATATTGCAGAAACCACAGGGAAATTAAAGTCGGAATACTGAACGTTTTCGTCTATTACGACATCCTCAGAGTACAAGAAAGAAAAAATAGAACACAATATTTATACAGAAGTAAGAAAACTGGGAGAGGTTATAGTCACATAAAACTTCGGACATTATACATACATACACATTCAATTACACATGGAAATGTTAATGGTAATAATGAAATAAAATAAAAATACACATTCATATACACATGGAAATAAGAATGGTAATAGTAACAAAAAAAAAATTCAAAAGAACAAAACCATGTGGCCGAAAGGTCCATAGGACATTTGGTACAATTAGGAAACTTTGTACTGCTTTACTATCCTATGATTATAAAATTGTTTAGTTAAACCAAAACACAAGTTAATGTTATCAAAATGTAAAAAAAAAAAAAAAGGATAAAATAGAACACAATATTTAACAGAAATAAGAAAACTGGAAAGGTTATAGCCACATAAAACCTTCGGACGTTATACAAACATACACACTCATATACACATAGAAATATTAATGGTAACAGTATGTATTTTTTCATTTACTGTTACCATTAATATTTCTATGTGTATATGAGTGTGTATGTTTGTATAACGTCCAAAAGTTTTATGTGGCTATAACCTATCCAGTTTTCTTATTTCTGTTAAATATTGTGTTCTGTTTTTTGTTTTTGTTTTTTTTAATACATTTTGATAACATTAACTTGTGTTTTGGTTTAACTAAACAATTTTATAATCATAGGATAGTAAAGCAGTACAAAGTTTCCTAATTGTACCAAATGTCCCTTGGACCTTTCGGCCACATAGTTTTGTTCTTTTGATTTTTTTTTTTTTTTGTGTTACTATTACCATTCTTATTTCCATGTGTATATGAATGTGTATTTTTACTTTATTTTATTATTACCATTAACATTTCCATGTGTAATTGAATGTGTATGTATGTATAATGTCCGAAGTTTTATGTGGCTATAACCTCTCCCAGTTTTCTTACTTCTGTACTTGTGTTCTATTTTTTCTTTCTTGTACTCTGAGGATGTCGTAATAGACGAAAACGTTCAGTATTCTGACTTTAATTCCCCTGTGGTTTCTGCAATATATATATATGTATATATATATATATATATATGTATATATATATATGAGTATATGTAGTTATATACATATATCTATCTTCCTTTTAACATTTTGCTTCTGCACTTAATATATCATTTATCTATATTATCTAAATGTGTCTGATTCTTTTTTAAGACTAGGCCTGCTTAATAATTATTTCTTTTCAAAAAGTATCTTCTATATGACACGTGTTTCTCTCTCTTTTCCCCTATCTCTTCCTGTTATTGATAAACTTGCTCAGTTTAGCTCTCCATTTCGTTTTTCTAGGAGTTTCAGAGGAATTAGTTTGTTAATTGTAGTTGGGATGCCTTATGGGAGGGTCTTGATTGAGAGGATTAGGAGAGGAACAGAGGAAATAACAGTGTGGGTTTAGGACAAATAGGGATTGTGTAGATCAGATTTTTGTGGCAAGACAGATATGTGGGAAAGCTAAAGGGAAAGGTAAGGAATTTTGGGCTTTTATGGATCTCAAAAAGGCTTATGACAGGGTAGACAGGAAGGCATTGTGGGAGGTATTGCAGTGAGTGTTTACCACAGGAGGGATTGTATAGATCAGATTTTTGTGGTAAGACAGATATGTGAAAAAGCTATAGGAAAAGGTAAGGATGCATTTTGGGCTTTTATGGATCTCAAAAAGGCTGATGACAGGGTAGACAGGAAAGCATTGTGGCAGATATTGCAGATATATGGGATAGGAGGAAAGCTGTTTTGAACAGTAGTGAGTTTTTACGAGAGTAGTACTGCTTATGTTAATATTAGAAATGGAGAGAGTGAGTGGTTTGAGGTAAAGGTGGAACTTACTCAGGGATGTGTTATGTCTCCCTGTCTGTTCAATCTATATATGGATGGGGTGGTGCGTGAGGTGAGTGCAAGGGTAGAGGGTCAGGGATTGGAGATGATTAAAGAAAATGGAGAAAAGTGGGAGATAAGCCAGCTGTTGTCTGCGGACGACACTACACTTGTAGCAGGATCAGAGGAGGGATTGAGAAAGTTAGTGGTAGAGTTTGGGAAGGTGTGCAAAAGAAGGAAGTTTAAGATAAATGTGGGTAAAAGGAAGGTGATGAGATGTACAAGGGGTGCAAGTGGCAGCAGGCTGGAAGTATTGAGAGAGACCGGAGAAAGT
>NC_134798.1:25995840-26003340 GCF_046742065.1 Oratosquilla oratoria
GATAAGTGGTGTTCCACATGGAACAGTTCTGGCCCAAATAATGTTTGCTATATATATTAATGATATGGATAAAGGAATTGAAAGTTATTTGAGCTTCTCTGCGGATGATGCAAAATCGTTAAAAAAAATGTGAACACTGAAGAAGATTGTGAGTCGCTACAGAGTGATCTCAATAAAGTATGGGAATGGAGTAGGAAGTGGGAGATGGAATTTGATATTAAGGAGTGTAGTATAATGGAATTTGGAGGAATAAAAAAAAAGAGAATAGTCGGATCATAGAAATTGGGAGAAGAAGAAAAAAAATAGAAAATGAGAACGACCTGGGAGTCATTATTATGAATAATATGTCCCCTGAGAAACATATAAACAACATTTTTGGAGAAACTTATAATTAATAAGAACAATCAAAGTGGTATTTACATACCTGGATGAAGAAATGGTGAAGAAAATACTAGTCACTTTGATAAGACTAAGATTGGAATATGCAGCGACGACGTGGTCACCAAGTAAAAAAAAAATGTATAACAAAACATAAAAGAATAGAAAGAGCAATTACAAAATTAGCACCAACACTCTCAGAACTATCATATGAAGAGAGACTAGCAAAACTTGAGCTACAGACATTAGATCAAAGAAAAGAGAGGAGACTTGATAACTATTTATAGAATCATGAAAGGCATAGAAACTATTGATAGAGAGGATATAATAAAATGGGATAGTGGAAATACAAGAGGACACGGAAAGAAAATCAAAAAAGATAATTATAAAAGGGACCTAAAAAAGAACAGCTTTCCCCATAGAGTAATAGACATTTGAAACAAGTTATATGAAAAAGTGGTGTGTGCAAAAACAATACATGATTTTAAAAACAGTCAAGATGAAATGAGATATGAAGACGGGACACCACGAGCATAGCTACCCTTCCCGTAAAATACAACTAGGTAAATACACACACATATGAATATACATACATATATATATATATATATATATATATATATACATATACATATATATATATATATATATATATGTATACATATATGACTTTAAGAAAAAACTGGATGCGAAAAGATACAATAGCGGGTACAAGCATAGCTCTCTTCCCGCAAAATACAACTAGGGAAATACAACTAGGTATACACACACACACACACACACACACACACACACACACACACACACACACACACACACACACACACACACACACACACACACACACACACACACACACACACACACACACACACACACACACACACACACACACACACACACACACACACACACACACACACACACACACACACACACACACACACACACACACACACACACACACACACACACATATATATATATATATATATATATATATTATAAAATATATGTATATTATAATATATATATATATATATATTTATATTAGATATATATACAATATATATATTAAAAATCTTAAAATTAACCATAGCTTTATTCTTATTAGCTATAATATTACTTCTTTATTTACCCGTGTTCCCGTTAATGCTTTATTGGTGTACCTGGAAGAAGAATTAATTTACCACTGCCTACAGCCACCATTGTTGATTTAATTGAATTATGTGTTTTACAATACTATTTCATGTTTAATGACAAATATAATCTACAGAATTTTCGTATACCAATGGGTAATCCGATTTCTCCAATTCTAAACAATCTTTATATGGATTTTTTTTAAACTAAGTTGTCACCCAATATTCTCCCTCAAAATGTTACTTGGTTCAGGTATATTGATGATATTTTGTGTATTTTGCCTGTTAATGATCCGTCCATTTTCTAGTCACAGCTTAACACCTTAATCTCTTCTATCAGTTTTGCTATGGAAATAGAATAAAATAACCAATACCTTTCCTTGACGTATTGATATACAGAAATGAAAGGTCTTTCAAATTTGATGTTTATAGGAAACCCACCAATGTTCTTTCATATATTTCTTTTTACTCTTTTCATCATTGCAGGACAAAGTAATCTGTATTATCATCAATGTAACTTCGTGCTTATTGTATTTGTAGTCCGGAGTTTTTGGATGGTGAATTCTCAAGGATAAGTGACATTGCTTCAGAATTAAAGTATCCCAATCACCTCATTAAAAATTCTAAAAAAAAAATGGCTAGGAAGTCTTATTTTGATAAAACTAAAGACACATTTAATTTAAAAAATCTTCTCTTTCTTCCTTACCATGATAATCTTATTAAATTTCCGCATATTCTTAAAAATCCACCTGAAAATAAGGAAGATTGGGTATATAAATATCCATGTAAAGATGAAAAAAATTACTATATTTGTCAGACTGGAATGGGAATAAATATTAGATTAAAATAACATAATAATAGTGTTAGAATTTGATAATTTTATTGAATTACCGCATATTCCTAAGAATTTCTACATCCAAGCTATTTTTAGAAACCACAATACAGTCAAAAGTTTATTAATTAAAAATTTACTTGAAAATAAGGAAGGTTGTGTATATAAAACTCCATGTAAAGATTGCAACAAATACTATATTTATCAGACTGGAAAGGAAATAAATGTTAGATTAAAATAACATAAGTATAGTGTTAGAATTGGACAAGCGTCCAACACGTTATTTGTTCATCTCAGGGATTTCAACCATTGTATTAATTGGGGGAAGCTAAAGTAATTGTTAAGAGTAATTCATATTTGAATAGAAATATCATAGAGTTCAGTCTCATCTTGGATACAATTATAAAATTTTAAACCTAAGTCATAGATTGTACAAATTGGATGATTTTATGATTAACAAAATTGTAACCCAAACACTCGGGACTCTGAGTCCATAGGTCACGGGGAGAGATCTACCCTACACTCTGGGTATATATACTAGTTTCTTTTCTGTACATGTACCTTAAAAATGTCGGAATAGACGAAAGCTCTCGGTCTCCTTTCTATTATTTTCTTAGTGTTTTTTCTGCATAATTACAATCACGTGTTCAAGTGTGTGTGTGTGTGTGTGTGTGTGTGTGTGTGTGTGTGTGTGTGTGTGTGTGTGTGTGTGTGTGTGTGTGTGTGTGTGTGTGTGTGTGTGTGTGTGTGTGTGTGTGTGTGTGTGTGTGTGTGTGTGTGTGTGTGTATACCTAGTTGTATTTCCCTAGTTGTATTTTGCGGGAAGAGTGCTATCTCGTACCCGCTATTGTATCTTTTCGCATCCAGTTTTTTCTTAAAGTCATGTACACTTTTAGCACTTAATGTTTCCTCATTTGGTCTGTTACAGATATCTATCACTCTGTGTGGGAAGCTATTCTTTTTTAGATGTCTTCTGTAACTGTCTTTCTTAACTTTCTTCTCGTGTCCTATTGTATTTCTTCTGTGCAATTTTAGTAGGTCATCCTTATCAAGAATTCCGTCCCTTTCATAATTCTGTAAATTGTTAGTAAATGACCTCTTTGTCCTCAATGTTCCAGTATTGGGAAGCTATTCTCTTTCGGATCTGTTCTGTAACTATCTTTCTTAGTTTCTTCTCGTGTCCTCTTGTATTTCTTCTGTCTCATTTTAGTAGGTCATCCCTATCAAGAATTTCCATCCCTTTCATAATTCTGTAAATGGTTAGCAAATCACCTCTTTATCCTCTTTGTTCCAGGGTTGGTAAATTCAGTTTATCCAATCTTTCTTCATATGTTAAATTGCAATGTGTACCTTCTTTGTCGTTCCTCTTTGAATTCTTTCTAGTTTCTTTGTGTTTTATTTTGATACTATGTGTCCATAGTGACACAGCGTATTCCAATTTTGGTCTTATCAGTGTAACTAGTATTTTCTTTACCATTTCTTTGTCCATGTAGTCAAAGGCTACTTTCATTGATCTTAATAAGTTAACAGTTTCTACGACTAATTTGATGTCATGTTTGTCTAGTGTCATGTCATTTGAGATAGTTACTTCTATGTCCCTGTCCGAGTTTATTTTTTTAACTTTCTTTGTACCAATTTCATACTGACCCGACATTCTATTTTTGCTTTTCTAAATTCCATTACACTATATACATGCCGACATGAGACCTTTTGGTACATATCTAGGTCGGATGCGAAAAAATCCTAATAATAATAAAATAATAAGTAAAAACCATGATAATGTAAATAACAAATAAAATACATAAATTTATACATAGGTATAGTTAAATGATAAACAAACAGGTAAATAGTAAATAATGATAAATTGACATATAACTAATAATAAATGAAAATCAAACAGACAAATGATAACGAAACAAAAGAAATATATAAAATAAATTATAATCGTAACATCATATTGCTTAGGTGTTTATCTAAATGATTCTTAAAGCTTCGAACTGAACTACATTGCACCACCTGTGCAGGAAGTTTATTCCATTCATTAACTACTCGGTTGGCAAAGTTGTTTCTACCTATTTCTAAATTGAATCTATTTCTGGACAGTTTGAGACCATTGTTTCTTGTCTGATTCTCATTCAAAGTGAAAACTTTGTCACTTTTGATGTTGTCAATTCCCTTTATAATCTTAAAAACCTGTATCAAGTCACCTCTGAGCCTAATTCTTTTTTTTTATGGAAAACAGATTTATATGTTTTAGTCGATTTTCGTATGATTTATTTTTGATATTTGGAATAAGTTTTGTGGCTCGCCGTATGTATGTATATATGTACTCATATATATATATATATATATATATATATATATATATATATATATATATATATATATGTGTGTGTGTGTGTGTGTGTGTGTGTGTGTGTGTGTGTGTGTGTGTGTGTGTGGTGTGGGTGTGGGTGTGGGTGTGGGTCTATGTATATATATATATATATATATATATATATACATATATATAAATATATATATACATATATATATATATATATATATATATGTATATATGTATAAATATATATATATATATATATATATATATATACATACATATATACTATGTATGTTATATATGTATACGTACGTTGAGACATTCAGACAGGTTGAGGTAAGCGGAGTAGGAAACACAGGAGTCTTGGTCTTGAGTTTATTCCAGACTAGTTTCGCAGGTATGCTTTGATAAAGCATACCAGCGAAACAAGTTAGGAATAAACACAAAACCATGTATGTATGTATGTATGTATGTATGTATGTATGTATGTATGTATGTATGTATGTATGTATGTATGTATGTATGTATGTATGTATGTATGTATGTATGTATGTATGTATGTATGTATACATATATATATATATATGTATATATATATATATATACATATATATATATGTATATATATATATATATATGTATATATATATACATATATCTATAAATATAAAATATATATATATATATGTATATACATATATATCTATATACCTACATACATATACCAAGACTTTTTCCCCCTTACAAGGGGGTAGTCAAAAAGAAAAAGGCATAAAATCATTCCCACCCATTCCATCCCTGAATACACTCCACACCCCTCCACCCTCCCTCTTATCTTAGCCCCTCCTGAATGACGGGTCATCCCTGCACCTTGTCCACTGCCCTGGGTCAGAAGCAGTGTCGCAAGACACAGCACATCCACAGCAAGGCCGCTTCATTAAATCGGCGACCCCCCCTCTCCGTCCCCCCATTGCATAAAATGAGAGGACGGGGAGAAATCCCTTCGGGCTGTGTCAAATTTTGCTCACACATACTACCTCACCCCCCATCCACCCGCCCATTCCACCTCATGCAATCACAACATCATCCATATACAACCATTCTCCATTCACCCCTGTCTTCTGTCCTCTCCCGTCCTTCCTCAACAGACATTCCCCTCTTCCCCAAAGCCCCCTTTACTCCATCCATCCACCTCATCCTAGGACGTTCCCTCATGTTCACTCCCTCCACATCTGCCTTCCACACCTCTTTTACTAGTCTTTCTTCACTCATTCTTTCCATGTGTCCAAACCATCCTAATATTCTTTCATCAACCCTATCCCCGTCTGCGGTATTGGCTGCTTGTTATTGGGGCAAAGTAGCATGCAGTTGATACTTTAGGGTCTATATAGGGCGTCCCTACGGACCAGAGCCACACATCATTTGTCTATGATAGAGGAAAAATCTGTTCATAGAGAAATGATGACACTTTTATACTACGACTGTCCCTCCGTTATGCTGTCCTCCAACCCCTTGTTGCTGTCCTGTACAATTTCTCTGAGTATTCCTTTTCTGTGATGGGGAATCCCTGTGGTGGGGGAAAAGAATACTGCCACCAAGTATTCCCACTTGGAACGTAAGAGGCGAGAAGAAAGAGACGGGGATTGGGACTAGGCATCCTTCTCCTAAAAGAAAGAAAAAAAAAAAAAAATCTATATCTATATATATATATGAAAATACATGCATATATATATTCATATATATATATATTCTATATATATGTATTATATATATATGTATATATATATATATGTATATATATATGTATGTATATATATATGTATATATATATCTATATATATATATATATAGATATATAGATATATATATATATATATATATATATATATATATATATCAACAACCACAATGGACTTTAATTCTCAGCCATCAACATCAGTAGATCCAATTGGGCCACATGCAGAAATTGAAATTAGGTACTGCCGAGGATCAGCGATCACATGGTAAGTTGGTTAGTTACTACGGCACTTGTCATATGATCACTGAGTTCGAGTCCTTGGCAGTACCACATTTCAATATCTGCATGTGGCCCCATTAGGTCTCCCGATGTTGATGGCTTAGAATTAAAGTGCATTGTGGTTTTTAGAATGTATTTCCAATCATTGGGACCCTCTTAGTGTTGTACACACACACACACACACACACACACACACACACACACACACACACACATATATATATATATATATATACATATATACATATTTATATATATACATATATACATGCATATATATATATGTGTATATATATATATACATACACATATATATACATATATATGTATATGTATGTATATATATGTATATGTATATATATATGTACATATATATATTTATATATATATATGTATATATATATGTATGTATATATATATACATATATTTTTATATATAAATATATGTATATATATATATATATCTCAGTGGTGAGAAATGTATATATATATATATATATATATATATGTATGTATGTATGTATGTATATAAGGAAGGCAGGTAGCGAAGGCTAGCACACAAATCCTCCCACCCAAACTAATTTATTTTCTTTTTATTTCAGCTCCTCGAGGACGAACAATTGTTCCTGACTCCCGCCCATTCCTTGGGGCAGAAGTATTGAAACAAGAGTCATCGCATTCATAACAGTGCTCCAACTTATCATTTATATTTTTGTTCTTCTTGCTCGTCCCCTTACGTAAAACTGGTCAAAATGAGGTGAAATAGTATTAGGCCTCGTTAATTTATAGTCCATTTACAAAATTTCTCAAC
>NC_134798.1:26025840-26030840 GCF_046742065.1 Oratosquilla oratoria
AATTTGATGAACCGGGATAGGTGTTGGTTAAAGAACATGTAGAAAATAGGAGGTAAGCCAGTTGTTGTTTGCTGACTACACTGTGTTTGTGGCAGGAATAGAGGAGATATCAAGGAAGTTATCAACAGAGTTTGGAAAGGTATGCTAAAGAAGAAAGCTGGAGATAAATGTGGGTAAAAGTAAGATTATGAGATGCACAAGGGGAGAATGAGGCAGCAAATTGAAAGTGAGTATTAAGGGAGAGAGATTGGAGGAAGTAGATATATTTAGATACTTGGATGTAAATGTGGTAGGAAAGGGAGGACTGGAGGTGGAAGTTGAATATAGACTGAGAGAAGCAAGTAAATGCATTAGGAGATTAAAAAATATAATGAGAAATAAACATTTTGGAATGGATACTAAGACAAATTGCATTTGGATGCAAATGTGGTAGGAAAGGGAGGTGGAGGTTGAATATAGACTGAGAGAAGTAAGTAAATGCATTGGGAGATTAAAAAATATAATGAGAAAAAATATTTTGGAATGGATGCTAAGAAGAAATTGCATGATGGGGTGATTATGCCGACAGTAGTTTATGGAGCAGAAACATGGAACATAAGAAGGGAAGAAAATAGTTTGAATGTGTTTGAAATGAAATGCCTGAGAATTATTGTAGGGGTTACTAAGTCGTATACAGTAAGGAATGAGGAGATTGAGGATGAGAGCAGGGTTGGATACGGAGTTGGGAGATAGGGTTGATGAAAGACTATTAGAATGATTTGGATACACAAAAAGATTGAGTGAAAAAAGATTAGTACACGAGGTGTGGGAGGTAGAAGTGGAAGGTGTGAACAAGAGGGAGCGACAAAGGATGAGATAGATGGATGGGGTAAAAGGGGCATTGAGAAAAAGGAAAATGTCTGTTGAGGATGGAAGGAAGAAGACAGAAGATAGGAGTGAGTGGAGAATGGTTGTGTATGGTTGTGATGCATGGGAAGGTAATGGAGTATGTACGAATGAAATTATGACGCAGCCCAAAGAGATTTCTCCCCGTTTTCTCTTATTCTGCATGAGAGGACGGAAAAGGGGAATCGCCGATTACAGTTGATGAACTGTGTCTTGCTTCTTTGCTTCTGATCCAAGGCAATGCCGCGATATGAATGGATGACCCATCATTCAGAAGGAGTCATGAAAAAAAGGGAGAAAGAGGGTTGAATGATAGTGGAGCATGTAAATATGGAATGAGTGGGAATGGTGTATATATATATATATATATATATGTATATATATATGTACGATATATATATATATATATGAAGGTGGAAAAAGAAGTCATGGGTCTAGTTTCGAGTTCCTGAGTTTATTCCTGACCGGTTTCGCTCTATGCATTCCTCTGAAGAAGTATTGAGCTAAACCGGTCAGGAATAAACTGAGGAACTCGGAACTAGACCCGTGACTTCTTTTTACATCTTCATCAACTTTCACAATGTACCAGCATATATATATATATATATATATATATATATATATATATATATATATATATATATATGCATATATATATGCATGCATTGTTAAAATCGACAGCGTTAGTGAGGTTGTTGATCTTCTTGTGAGTATTCTCCAGTTAAGTTCATTAAGTCTAGATTTAATCTGAACAACAGGGTTACGAGAAATACGCTTAAACTTGGAATCATCTAGGAGGATGTCACGGCATTTCTGAAAGTAAGTTTCCCTGTTGAGGATCACATAGCAGGAAGCTTTGTCTGCTCTTCTGATGACAATCCTCTCGTTGTTGCGCAGTTGTTCTGAGGCTTCCTTCAAGCGTGGGGGAAGTTGGCTCTGGTGGTGGTGGCGGCGTTTCGTACTTTCTGCCTGTAGTTGTTCCTTTAGATCTGGATTAACTGAAATAACAGCCAGCACATCCATCTTTCTTCTCACAAGCATATTGTCTATCTCTTTCCTTTTACTCTCATCTGTACCACATCCACGCACATTAAAAGACCCAAACCTTAGGGAAATGGTTGGAAAACTCCCAGACCCTCATATGCCTTTACTTTTTTTTAGGAATGTCCCCTTCGGGACTACAGGTAGCAGGATTCCTAATCCCATCACCCGTCCCGTTTTTTGTCGCCTCTTATGACTCAAGTGGAAAGGCATGGAGGTTGTGTTCTTTTCCCCTACCACAGGGTAGGCGAAAAAATGAAATGAATATTTAAAAAATGGTACTGTACATGACAGTAATAAGGTGATGAGGGACAGCATAACTGAGGGACAGTCGTAGTATAAAAGTGTTATCATTTCTCTATGAACAGAGTTTTCCTCAATCACAGACAAAATGAAGTGTGGCTTTGGTCCGTAGGGGCGCTTGTAGCAGGATTGCAGGAGGGATTGAGGAAGTTAGTAACAGAGTTTGGGAAAGTGTGTGAAAGAAAGAAGTTGAAGATAAATGTGGTTAAAAGTAAGGTGATGAGACGTACAAAGGGTGAAAGTGACAGCAGATTAGAAGTGAGTATTAATGGAGAGAGACTGGAGGAAGTTGACAGTTCTAGATACATGGGTGCGAAGGCAGAGTAAAAATGAGGAGTTAAGGGGGAAAAACGGGGTGAAAAGGGAGATGGAAGATAGGGTTGATGAAAGAGTATTGGAATGGTCTTGACACTTGAAGAGAATGAGTGAGGACTAGTCAAAGAGGTGTGGAAGGCAGATTTGGAAGGACTGATATAGCAAATATGACCACTTACAATGAAGTCATAAACCTTTCAAAGGAACATAACTTCATAGTAACACATATGGAAAATACATTTAAGGAAATGATAAATGCACACACTGTCAATCATTACTTTCAATGGAGTATGTATAAAAGCAAATCTACAATCCTATATGCTATCAATATATATATATATATATATATATATATATATATATATATACATATATATATATACATATATATATATATGTATATACATATATATATTTATATATGTATATATATACATTTATGGAGGAGAAATAAGGAAGGATGAAGTGAAGGCAGCAGTTAAGATGATGAAAGCAGGTAAGGCACCTGGTCTGGATGGATGCCATGCAGAATGTCTTTAAAAAGGAGGTATAGTGATGGTGGACTGGTTGGTGAGGTTATCTAATGTCTGCTGGAGAGAAGGTAGAGTGCCAGAGGACTGGAGGAGTGCGTGTATAGTTCCACTTTACAAGGGAAAGGGGGACAAGTGTGAATGTAGTAGTTTCAGAGGGATTAGCTTGTTGAGTGTAGTTGGGAAGGCTTATGGGAGGATCTTGATTGAGAGGATTAGGAGAGGAACAGAGGGAGTAATTGGTGAGGAACAGTGTGGGTTTAGGACAGGTAGAGGTTGTGTAGATCAGATTTTTGTGGTAAGACAGATATGTGAGAAAGCTATAGGTAAGGGGAAGGATGTTTTCTGGGCCTTTATGGATCTGGAAAAGCCTTACGACAGGGTAGAAAGAAAGGCACTGTGGGAGGTTATGCGGATATACGGGATAGGAGGAAAGCTTCTGGGAGCTGTCAAGAGTTTTTATGAGAGTAGTAGAGCTTGTGTCAGGATTAGAAATGGAGAGAGTGAGTGGTTTGAGGTGAAGGTGGGACTTCGTCAGGGATGCGTTATGTCACCCTGGCTGTTCAACTTATACATGGATGGGGTGGTGCGAGAGGTGAATGCAAGGGTAGTGGGTCAGGAATTGGAGATGGTTAAGGAAAATGGAGAAAAGTGGAAGGTGAGCCAGCTGTTGTTTGCGGACGACACTGCGCTTGTGGCAGGATCGGAGGAGGGATTGAGGAAGCTGGTGACAGAGTTTGGGAGAGTGTGTGATAGAAGAAAGCTGAAGATAAATGTGGGTAAAAGTAAGGTGATGAGATGTACAAGGGGTGAAAGTGGCAGTAATCTGGAAGTGAGCATTAAGGGAGAGCAACTGGAGGAAGTGGACAGTTTTAGATATTTGGGTGCAAATGTGGCAGGAAAGGGTGGAGTGAAGGTGGAGGTAGAATGTAGATTGAGAGAAGCGAGTAAATGCCTTGGTGGTTTAAAAAGTGTAATGAGGAATAGGAATCTGGGAATGGATGCTAAGAGGAGACTGTATGAAGGAGTGATTGTGCCAACAGCACTGTATGGAGCAGAAACATGGAACATGAGAGAGGAAGAGAGAAGGAACTTGAATGTGTTTGAGAGGAAGTGTCTGAGAAGTATGATGGGGGTTACTAGACTAGATAGAGTGAGAAATGAGGAAGTGAGGAGGAGAACAGGGGTGGAAAGGGAGCTGGGAGATAGGGTGGATGAAAGAGTATTAGGATGGTTTGAACACATGGAAAGAATGAGTGAAGAAAGACTAGTAAAGGAGGTATGGAAGGCAGATGTGGAGGGAGTGAACATGAGGGGACGTCCTAGGATGACATGGATGGATGGGGTGAAGGGGGCTTTGGGGAAGAGGGGAATGTCGGTTGAGGAAGGACGCGAGAGGACAGAAGACAGGGGTGAATGGAGAATGGTTGTATATGGAAAAAGTTGTGATGCATGAGGTGGATTGGACGGGGGAATGGGGATGAGGTAGTGTGTGTGAGCAAAAATTTTTGACGCAGCCCTAAGGGATTTCTCCCTGTCCTCTCCTTTATATGGGGGGACGGAGAGGGGGGGTCGCCGATTTAATGAAGCGGCCTTGCTGTGGATGTGCTGTGTCCTGCGACACTGCTTCTGACCCAGGGCAGTGGAAAGGGTGCAGGATGACCCGTCATCTAGGAGGTGCTAAGATGGGAGGGAGGGTGGAGGGGTGTGGAGTGTTTTCGGGGATGAAATGGGTGGGAATGTTTTTGTGCCTTGTCCTTTTTGGGTACCCCCCTGGTAAGGGGGAAAAAACCTTGGTATATGTATATGTATATATATATATATATATATATATATATATATATATATACATATATATATGTATATGTATACATATATATATATACACATATGTATATATACATATACATATATATATGTATATAT
>NC_134798.1:26073340-26078340 GCF_046742065.1 Oratosquilla oratoria
AGATTGCATGGGCATTACCCCAATCAACTGGATGATTATACAATTCAATATGCTTAAAGATCCCACTGGAATCATTGCCATCCCTAACATTTTTCTTGTGTTGTTCAACTCTGATATTTAAGGGTTTGTCAGTTTGACCTATGTAAAATTTATTACACATTTTGCAAGGAATTTTACAGATGTATCCTTTTTTAACTTCAATACTTTAGAAATTGAGAAAAAATTGTACCTTACCTTTCTTAGATTGTACTATCCTACGCCATGACAACAGCCTTAAATTCAAAAGATATCGTAAACCAACCAATGTAAGCTCATATATTCAATATTATTATTCTCATCCAAATAGTATTAGACGTTCAGTTTTTTCTTCAATTTTTCTAAAAGCTTTCCGTATTTGTAGGCCTGAATTTATTGATGACGAAATCAGAAATGTTTTTAGCATTGGGCTGAATATAAAATACTCTAAACAATTCCTTAATATTGCTTACAATTTTGCAAGGAAATAATTTTTAACTCCTTAACCAAAATCTCCTTTTAGTTAACATAATGTTCTAATTTTGCCATTTCAAGAAAATTTGTTAAGTGTTACAGAATTATTAAAAAGATTTAACGTAAAGGTACTTTTTAAAAATGATAGTACAGTAAAACATATGCTCATCAATAATAGTAACCGATCTCTCTTACAAGTACGGTAGCAAAAATTTGTAAAATAATTATCAAAATTAGATGGGTAAAGCATTTGGAAAAAAAAGTACTAAATTCGAGGCAGTTTGGATTTAGACAAGAAAGATCATGTGTCACAAACTTGATGTGTTTCTATTCAAGACTAATAGATATAATACAAGAAAGATATGGATGGGTTGATTGTGCATTTCTAGACCTGAAAAGGCTTTTGATAAGGTGCCACATAAGAAATTGCCAAAGAAATTAGAAACTACAGGAGGAATATAGGGCAAACTACTAGAGTGGATGAAAGGCTTCTTCCATGAAAGGAAAATGAGTGGTGATAAGAGATAAGTATTCCAATTGGAATGAGGTGATTAGTAGAGTTCCACAAGGAACAGTTTGGGCCCCAATTATGTTTGCATTAAATATTAATGATATGGATGAAGGGATTGAAAGTTATATGAGCTTCTTCGCAGACGATGCAAAAATGTTGAAAAAAGTGAGCACCGAAGAAGATTGTGAGTCGCTGCAGAGTGATCTCAATAAAGTATGAGAATGAAGTAGGAAGTGGGAGATGGAATTCAACATTAAGAAGTGTAGTATAATAGAATTTGGAAGAAGCAAAAAAAGAATAGTTGGATCATATAAATTGGGAGAGGAAGAAATTGAAAAAGTGGAAAAAGAGAAGGACCTAGGAATCATCATTATGAATAATATGTCCCCTGAGGAACATAAAAACAAAATTTTGGGGGAAACGTATAATCTAATAATATCGATCAAAGTGACGTTTACATACCTGGACGAAGAAATTGTGAAGAAAATACTAATAACTTTGATAAGACCAAAGTTGAAGTATGTAGTGACGAAGTGATCACCAAGTACAAAAAATGTATAACAAAACTTGAAAGAATACAAAGAGCAATTACGAAATTGGCACCAACGCTCTCTGAACTATCATATGAGAAGGGACTGGCAAAACTTGTATAACAGACATTGGAGCAAAGAAGAGAGAGAGGAGACTTGATAATTATTTACAGAATCATGAAAGACATGGAAAATATTGATAGAGAGGATCTAATGAAATGGAATGGTAGAGATATAAGAGAATATTGAAAGAAAACACAGAAAGACAGATATAGAAGAGACCTCAAAACGGATAGCTTTCCCCACAGCATGATAGACGTTTGGAACAAGATAGATGAAAATGTGGTGTAAGCAAAGACGGTACACGAAATTAAAAACAGGCTAGATGAAACGAGATATGAAGACGGGACACTACGAGCACAGCTCTCGCTTCCGTAAAATACAAATAAGTAAGTACAACTAGGTAAACACACACACACACACACACACACACACACACACACACACACACACACACACACACACACACACACACGCACACACACGCACACACACGCGCACACACACACACACACACACACACACACACACACACACACACACACACACACACACACACACACACACACACACACACACACACACACACACACACCGGTCGAAGCGACAGCGAGGTTTGGAAATCCAGTAAAACTTCAAATTTCGTAGATCTCGACGATAAGGTAGTATCTTTGTTTTATTAGTAGGGAAAGGGAAATCTCGTGGCGTAGTGGGAAGGTAAAGAAGAAGGAGAAAGGGATGTATTACCGAGGAAAATGGAAGGAAACGAGGAAGGAGACGAACGGGCTCCCCTGGATGTCAGAAGAAATGTCAACAAGAGGGCTGCAGACGACGCAGGTGAAGTCGAAAATATCAGTAAAGGCACTATAAATAGAAATATAGATAAGAACAACACAATAGAAAGTGGAGACAATAATTTCCATTGATTTAATGAGGGAGGGGATGTCAACCTCCCCCGATTAGTAAGTCTAGAGGAAAATCTAGAGAAAATGATCGAACACTGGGAAGTTAGGTTCAGCCAACTTACATAGATTACGCAAAGAGTTGATAAATTGGAAGAACTAAAGAAGGAGAACCAAAACCTAGATAAAGAAATAGAAGAAGTAAAAGATGAGAATGAGGAATTAAAGAATAACAATAAAGAGGATAAAGAGTACATAGCAAAAGAAGTATAGGGTTGGAAAAAGTCCAAGAGAACAACAAAATTGTATTTAGAAATATAGTGACACAACAGATGAAAGAACAAACTAAGGACACAGTTATTAAAGTGATGAGAGAGAAGGAGAATATAGTAAGAGACCTAGCGGAGAAAAAGAAATGCATAATTATATTAGGGATGGAAGAGAAGCATTCTCCAAATAGGATTACAGGAGTTAAAGAGGAAAAGGAAAAGGTAAACAATACATTACAAGTAGTTCAAGAGGATGAAAAAGAAACAGGGAAAGAAATTGTAGAAATATAGAGAATAGGGAAATACAATACATATAGGACCAAACCAATTAAGGATAAATTCAGGTCACAAACGAAAGCAGAGAATATCTTAGCAAAAACAGGGAAACTAGCAGAAAGTGATCAGTACAAACAGGTATGAAAAAAAGAAAGATGAATAAAGAGAAATGAGAGGATGAGAAAGGAAAAAGACTAGAAGATAAGAAAAAAAAAAGCGAGAAAAGAATAGAGTTAGACAAAGAGAAATTCTTTTGTAGAGTAGTGGATATAAAAGTGAGGAAATGGTTCATAGGAGAGAAAAACGGATGGGAAACAGAAAACAGGATGGAAGTAGCAGAAAATTAAAAGTGTCTTACACAAATACAGATGTCATAATAATAGGCTTGAATGAACTGAATGATTACCTGAAAGAAAAAAGAAACTGACATAATGGGAATTGTAGAGACAAAATTGAAAGATCCATTACCACCCAACAGTGTGGGACATGGTGCATATAATTATTGGAATAGAAAGATATCAATGAGAGGAATGTCACATATAAAAAATAAAGTAGAGATGATTATGATGGAAGTGGAGGACAGGGATAGGAATAGCAGGAAGTTTGTGGTAAATTATGTGCCTCCTAATACGGTTTCATGTGAAAAGAGAGAACACAAAAATATATTAGAAGACACAAGGATAACACTAAATAAGATAATGGAAGATGGGGGAAGAATAGTTATAATGGGTGACTTTAATTGTAAACAAATATAATGGGAAGAGATGACAGTGAAGGGTGGAGATGACCTATGGGGAAATGTACTACTTGATATGATTATAGAAAGTACTATGGCGCAATGGATACAAGAGAATACTAGGTATAGAAATGAGGAAGAACCATCGAGAATGGACCTAATAATCACACCAGAACCCTAAATAGTGGACAAGATTGAATATAAGACACCAATAATTAAAAGTAACCACATATTGCTTGAACTGGAACTAAGTGAGGAAAAATACACGAAAAAACGAACAATATGGAGAGAGAAGTTTTATGTATGGAAAAACAAATTATGATAAAATAAGAGAATTCTTTCAAAAAGCAGACTGAGAAAGGATACACAAAGAGAAAACAACAGTAGATAAAAAATGGAATATTTTGACATAAATTGATAGATAAGGAGTGGAAAAGTATGTTCCACGAAATAATAAGAACTAGGATATGTAAAGTGCTGGTATAACAAAAGATGCAGGGAGTTAAAAGGCAAAAGAGATAATGCTTGGATGAAATGGAAAAAAGACAAAAGACCTGAATAATGGAAAAAAATATATACTAGTTATAGAAATCAATATGTACAAGTGTGCAGATAAGAAAAGAGAAAATACGAAAAAGATGTCATAGAAAAATGTAAAGATCAACAAAAACTATTTTACAGATTTGTAAACAACAAACTGAAAAACAAACAAGAATTAGAGAAACTACGACAAGGAGGAGTTGAATACACCGAGGAAATAGAAATGTCAGAAATTATGAACAAGCATTTTAAATCGGTGTTTACAAGGGAGAACATACAATCTAGAGATATCGAGTGGGAAAAGAAAATCCCCATTATGAAAGAGATAAAAGGAGCAAGAAATGAAATAATGAATCACTTGAGTAACCTCGATGTTAGAAAATCGCATGGACCAAATTATATGACAAACTGGATTTTGAGAGAATGCAGGAATGAAGTAACAGACAAAATACATAGTCTAATAAGCAGTTCATTGAAAGAAGGAAAAGTTCCAGAAGATTGGAAAAGAGCAAATATAGTACCAATATAGAAAGGGGGAAACAAGGAAGACCCTACTAACTATAGACCGGTCTCTCTTACAAGTACAATAGCGAAAGTTTGTGAAATAATTATAAAAATTAGATGGGTAGGGCATTTGGACAAAGCAACGTACTAAATCCAAGGCAATTTGGATTTAGACAAGAAAGA
>NC_134798.1:26088340-26090840 GCF_046742065.1 Oratosquilla oratoria
CCAAGACTCAAGCTTTTACGAATATGGGATCCGTAACCTCCACGACCGTTGGGATAAGTGTGCAAACTTACAAGGGGATTACGTTGAGAAATAAATGTATCAGTTAATCAGGAAATAAATTTCTGTACTTTAAGTCACTAATTTCTCGGTCATCTCTCATATATATCTCTATCTATCTATATATCTGCTTATCTCTATCTATATATATAGATCTATATATATATATATATATATATATGTATATATGTATATATATATATATATATATATATATTTATATATATAAACCCAATCTCAAACAGATAGAAACACACAGACACGTATAAACATGTATAAACACACACACACACACACACACACACACACACACACACACACACACACACACACACACACACACACACACACACACACACACACACACACACACACACACACACACACACACACACACACACACACACACACACACACACACACACACACACACACGACTCGGTGGCGCAGTTGGTAGAACAATGAACTACTAGCATGGTGGTGCGCGTAGTGCTTGGTTCGAATCCTGCCCAGGGCCGAAATTAATTTCGGTACAGCTGCGCTTCGGGTCGTTACTCTGACTCTCGTGGGCGGGGAGTTGGGTGTGTGTGTGTGTGAAAGGTCATAGCATTACCCATAGATTGGACCTACGAGCTCTGAGCTCTCTTCCAGGAGGGAAATAGCTGTCGATCACGAGTCGAACACGTGATCCAAAAGACCAAGTGAATACACACACACACACACACACACACACACACACACACACACACACACACACACACACACACACACACACACACACACACATATATATATATATATATATATATATATATTTGTGTGTGTCTGTGTGTGTGTGTGTGTGTGTGTGTGTGTGTGTGTGTGTGTGTGTGTGTGTGTGTGTGTGTGTGTGTGTGTGTGTGTGTGTGTGTGTGTGTGTGTGTGTGTGTGTGTGTGTGTGTGTGTGTGTGTGTGTGTGTGTGTGTGTGTGTGTGTGTGTGTGTGTGTGTGTGTAAGTTGAGTCTTTCTGCCCCTTCCATTTATGAAACTAAAATAATCAGAATTGGAAGTACAATACTTTTCAGAGCATACAGGAAGCCTACCAATAAAGCTGATTTAATATACTTCTATAGTGCACATGATAATAGAACAAAAGGAGAAAATATATAGTCTTCAACGAGGAATTCTTATAATTAGAAACGCTTTTAGGAAACTGGGATCTTCAGAGCATTTAATATCTACCTCCATCAATAAAGCACAAAACATTAGACAACATAAGGACCCTGCCATATAAGACACAACGGCGAGCAACAAGACTGATTCCAAATATCAGAAATAAATCATACGAAAATCGACTAAACCATATGAATCTATTTCCCCCAAAAGAGCGTAGACTTAGGGGTGATTTTATACAGGTCTTTAGGGATTAAAGGGGAATTGACGACATCAAAAGTGACGAAATTTTTACATTGAATGTGAATCAAACAAGAAATACTGGTATCAAACTATTACGAACTAGATCTAATATGGAAGTGGGTAGAAACATCTTCGCCAATCGTGTAATAAATGATTGGAATAAACTTCCTATACAGGCGGTGCAATGTTGTGAAGTTCAAATTTTTAAGATTCATTGTTATCTGTTTATTTTTTCGTCATCTATTCAAATATTATTTATCATAAATTATTGTTATTTTTGTTGTTTATTAATTTTCATTATCTATTCATTTATTTTATTCTTTTATCTATTTGATTTGTTTATTTATTTAACTGTTTATTTATTATTTTTTTCCCCATCCGACTTAGTTATGCACCAAAAGGTCCCTTGTCGATATGCTCCTCCTTTGTAATTCTTTATAAGACAAACAATACTTAGTTGCTCCGGCCTCTACCTTCACGCGCACACTAGGGAAGGCACTACGACCACTAGGACAGGAAATTTTTAATGACACAGGGAAGAAAATAAAACGCCTAGTGACACCAACAAGAAAGACATGAAAAAACTAAAATGTCATTCACAAGATCCCTGTAGTAAACGTAAGAAGGCTTACTATGGCGAGAGCCATAGAGATCTTCAAACCAAAATTAGAGGACACAAAGCGGACTTGAGGGACCACCACCTTTAAAATGTGCTGGTGGGCCACGTAGATTAAAAATAAATAAATGAATAAAATAAGATAAGATATGCCCTACAGGCAACGGGTATAAGTGTTAAGAAAAGGTCTATCAAGAAGACAGAGGAAAGTAATTAAAGCTCTGTATATACCTATTGAGGAAAACATAGATCAGAATGTAGATGTCAAACTGTAAAAGTTCAAAGCAAATACGCAGGTATTAGGAGCTATCCCAGGACGGCGATGGAATACCTCGGTGATCTATTGTCCGGCGAGTTTCAGACACAACATTCCCCACTCATTCCATATCTCTTACACTTCCATCAGCACTCTCATTCTATGTTTACATATTA
>NC_134798.1:26098340-26100840 GCF_046742065.1 Oratosquilla oratoria
TAAAATATCTACCACATCGATGAATACTTACATCTAAGAAAGGCAATGTGTTGTTCTCTTCTGTCTCAAATGTAAATTTTATAGAAGGAACCAAACTATTTAACTTTAACACAAACTCATCCACAGGTTTATCACTAGGAAAAATACACAATATGTCAACATATCTGTACCATATTACATTAGATGACAAAATATTAGGCAATAAATCTCTTTCGAAAAATTCCATATGTAGATTACTTAAAACCGGAGACAAATAATTCCCCATAGCCATACCAAATGTTTGTTTGTAAAACTTCCCATTAAACTCAAATTTCGAGTCAATAACACATAACTTGATTAAACTAATAATTGCATGGGAAGGAAGTATAAGGTCATATTTCTTTACTTCTTTTTCAAGAAAAATTAACAAGTCAAAAACCGGAACTCGAGTAAAAAGACTTGTCATATCAAAGCTAACCAATTTGAAGTCAAAAGAGATATTGTGTCCAAGTAGTTTGTCTTTCAAATCAACATTATCCTAAATATGTGATTTTGAAATTGTCCCAACAAGGGGACTTAAAAGAGACACTAGCCATTTTGAAAACTTATAGCTACAAGATCAAATTGAACAAGTAATGGGCCTAACTGGATTGTTAATTTCATGGGTTTTTATTAATCCATACATGTATGGAAGTGACGGGGACACTGTAGACAATTTTTTTTTATCAGTTCATTATTACCTTTTAAAATGTTCTTAATATTTTTGTTAAAATCACTATTTACACTATCTAAGGGTTTTTTTTGTTAATCTTAACATATGTTTCTTCATCACTTAACAATAAATCCATTTTCTTTAAGTAATCTTTCTTGTTGATAATAACAACACAATTGCTCTTATCCGCCTTCGTGATGTGTAGTTCTTTGTCATTTTTTAGGTTCTTATATGCAGCCAGGAAACGTTTAGGCACACTTGATAGACAGGGCGTAGATAGAGCATTGTACACAAAATATTTACATAGATTAATATCTTGTGCTGACAGATCACTAGATTTTTCCAAATTACAAAAACTCTTGGCAATTCCTACATAGTTCACATTTTGGTTATTAAAAGCAAATTTCAATCCATATCCAAGCGCACATTTAACGTCATTACTCAAAGGTTTGTCAGAAAGGTTGAGCACAAACATGGAGTTAGCATCTTTGGATTAGTCAACATAAATACAACACAAGAACGGGTCAAATGTCAAGTGGACTTTTCATCTACCAAAAAGAGCTCTCCCATACTATTGACTGGCAAAACACAAAAGTTATTACATCATGTCATAATATCGTAGAAAGGAACATAATTGAATCATGTCACATTAAATATAGTTTTGAAAATAATATGAATTTAAGCTTAGGTTTGTATAAGTTAGATAATTCTATTATTAAAAAGATTGTAAATAATTCTTCTTGAATCGGATAACATTAAACCTTTCCCAGTTCCTCTTCCACCATGTACATATTGTGACCTTTGGTCATATTTTGTATTTTTTGTACCCTGATGATTTCTTGAATAGACGAAAACGTTCGGAATTAATTTCTTTTATTTTCCAAGTGGTTTCTACAAGTATTGTTGTCACGTGTGCTTAGTGATTTGTTTTTATACATATACATATACATATACATATACATATACATATACATATACATATACATATATATATGTATATATGTACATATATATATATATATATATATACAGTATATATATATATACATATATATATATATATATGTATATACATATATATACATACCGGTATATATGTATATACATACATACCGGTATATATGTATATATGCATGAAAAATCACATAAACTCGTGATTCTAAATATGCGGAAAAACCACCAAGAAAAAAAAAACTGATGACCAAGCGCTTTCGTCTATTCAGACGAAAGCGCTTGGTCATCAGTTTTTCTTTTTCCTTGGTGGTTTTTCCGCATATATATATATATATATATATATATATATATATATATAGATAGATAGATAGATAAATCCAAAGAGAATCCCAAAGAATTCTATAGTTACATTAGAGATAAAAAGGTTGTTAGGAATCACATTTGTCCACTATTATCTGCTGACGGTCAACTTGAATATTCAAATGAAGGAATGTGTAATATTTTAAACAATTATTTTAGCTCGGTATTCGTAAACGAAACACCTCAAAGTGAATTCCAAACTGAAACCTGTGAAAAGTCTGGGGTCAACTTACTCACTACGGTAAATATAACAAAAGAAAAAATTAAAAGGTGTATAGACAAACTCAAAGTTAATAAAACACCAGGGCCTGACGGTTGGCATCCAAGAATCTTAAAGGAAATTAAAAATGAGATTGTTGTTCCATTAGAAATTATTTTCAAGAAATCCATCATATCCGGAGATGTCCCAAGAGAATGGAAGCTAGCTAACGTTACTCCCATATTCAAAAAAGGTGACAAAAAGAAACCAAATAACTATAGGCCTATAAGTTTGAC
>NC_134798.1:26125840-26140840 GCF_046742065.1 Oratosquilla oratoria
TTTGGTATATGTGTGTTTGTGCGTATGTTATTGTAGATTGTTTATTTGCATGTTTAAGCCATGTTTTCATTCTTGTGTATGTCTTCTTAAAATGGAAACGTACATTTCAGCGCTAAAAACTGAGAAGCGGCACATGTTATCGGCAATACCAACGACGTCGGGAACCCAGCGCATGTCGGTAATGCACGCTACTTAAATTTTCTTTAAATTGGTCAAAAACATTAGTATTCACGTTACCTATCTAATTTTTAAATCAGGAAAATATCAAAGCATGCTACAATTAATTATTTGTGGGATATTTTGCACAACAAACAAATACTCATAAGTTCACACACACACACACACACACACACACACACACACACACACACACACACACACACACACACACACACACACACACAGACAGACACACACACACACACACACACACACACACACACACACACACACACACACACACACACACACACACACACACACACACACACACACACACACACACACACACACACACACACACACACACACACACACACACACACACACACACACACACACACACACATACACACACACGTACACACACAAACACACATTTAACTTTAGATATATTTACTTATTTATTTATCTATTTATTTATTTTTTTATTTATTCATTTATTTTTTTATTTTCATTACAAGAGGGGATATTGATTATATTATTATATCGAAGTACAAAATATGCATTCGTGCTTAGTTGTTTCTGCCGCTATATAAGCTGGATATATACACTATATACGAAGATCGTGTAGCTACTTACTTTACAGGAGATGGCACGTATGACATGAAGTGGACGATACTTTGCTCTTGATAAATTACTCAGGTACTTCACAGTAAGATCTTCCAAAATGCAAGGGTTATTATATGCTTTGAACTAGATGTCCAAATGTCCATTAGAAATATCTTTCTGTGTCTTTTCGCATTGAATCTCTTGTCATAATTATCATGTTATTCGTTTCCGTTACTCTCAACATTTTGTCATCATGCCTTGTTATAGTCACTGTTAGTCGTTCTCATTCTTCCCTGTACTAGGTTCAAATGTACAGTAGTGTGACTTTACACAAGCATCTCTTTTAATAAAATCACATTGAGCTGGTTAAAATCTTTTGATATATGAACATTTCTTTTAAATGTACTTTCCAAATGCTAATGTTACAACAATCTTTTAAATTTAATGTATGCTAGCTTTATACCATCAGGATATACTTCGACCAATTACTTTATAACTATCCGCATTACTCATTGTGAATTTATAGTAATTAAAACTAATCATTTACTTAGATATCCGAATCTGAATAAAATGCATTAACAAAGTGTTTACAGATGTACTGATATACCTGGGATTTTTTCCTTATAATAGGCTCGGGTTGTTAAAACGCTATTTTATCCTACTCGTAAGTGTCTTGTTTGTGGTGTATTCTATCTATTGAACTACAGCGAATATAATAACCTATATGACAAGTTGCCTTACGTTTTATGTAAATGAATCGACAGAGACATTTACATAGTTTTTACTTGCTAAGCTATCTTTACATTGAAGAAATTATATAACACGACGAGAAAGAGTACACATGCTAAATGTATGCATTTTCAATTGCTGTGACACTACCTAAGGTCACATAAAATTAGCTGTCATTTATTCTTCTCAAATGAAAAATCTGTAAGCTCTTTTGAGGATTATTTCCTCATAACAGAAAAATTATAGGTTTTAGTCCTGAGTGTTAAGAATGATTTGTAATCACTATACGGTTGTAGTTAATCTTAACAATTGTCTATCGAAATATGATTTATTATATGGATAAGCTTGTAACTATGACTAATATGTATAACATAAAATAAACACAACATTTAAGCCTTGTGTAAGTAGTATATAACTCATTGTGATATTCACATCACCTGTTATCAAGCAATTAATAAAAAAAGCCAGCCTGAGCCCATTGCTGAACAAGGGCCTCTCATTGCACTTCATGATTCGCACAACCGTGTCAACCTCTGACACTTCACTCCTGCAAACTTCTCTATCTCGTCTCTCCAACTTCTGTTTGGTCTCCCTCATTCACGCTTCCCATCTCGTGGTGTCCATTCAGTAACACACTTGCTCCATTGCGCATCAGTCGTTCGCATCAACTTGCCTGCCTAAATCCACTTCCTCTCTTTTACCGCCTCCACAATATCTTTCACTCTAGTCTGCCCTCTCACCCAACTTGCTCTCTTTCGGTCTCTCAGCATTATTCCCATCATTGATCTCTCCATTCTCTTCTGTACAGTCCTTAGCTTTATCTCCATCACCTTCATCAGTTTCCAAGTCTCACACCCGTAGATCAATGCTGGCAGAATACACTGATTGTAAAATTTACATTTCAAACATAAAGGTAGAGAGCTTCTCAGCATTTTATTATACTTACTAAATACTTTCCAACCAATTGTAATATGTCTTTTTATTTCATTATCATGATCTTTGGTCACTTTCACCACCTGGCCTAAATAATTATACTCTTCAGCTTCTTCAAGACTCTCACCATCGACTCTTTACTTTGAACTTTCGTGTTGAACATTACTTTGGTTTTACTCTTATTCATTTTTAAACTTACTTTGAGACTTTTCTTGTTCAGATCACACAGCATATCTTGCAAGTATTCAGCTCTTTCTGAAAGAAGAATATTGTCATCCGGAAATCTTAGGTTGTTAAATTGTTCGCCATTAGTATTCAAACCTTTCTCTTCCCAACTCAACCTTCTGAAGATCTCTTCCAAGCAAGCTGTAAATAATTTGGGTGAAATTGTATCGCCTTGCCGTACTCCTTTCTCGATTTTGACCTTTTCTGTATCTTTATGTAGTTGAATTACATCGGTACCTTTCGAATGAATATTTTCTAGAACTCTTACGATCTGTTTGTTTTGTAACCTGTTTGGGTAGCGAGTTTAGTATTGTCATTTGTTCTACCGAGTCAAATGCCTTCTCGTGATCTACAAAAGGCAAACAAAGTGGTATATTATATTCTGTCATTTTCTTGATTAGTTGGTTCATCGCCTGCAAATGGTCTGAAGTCGAATATCTGCTTCTAAAGCCTGCCTGTTCTCTCTGTTGGTTTCCATCTAAAACTTGAATTTGTCTGTTTATAAGGATCATGGAGAATACTTTATATACATTTGATAGCAAACTAATCGATCTGTAGTTACTAATGTCCTTCTGGTCTTCTTTTTTTATGAAGCAAAATCACTATAACATTGCACCACGATTCAGGAATGCTTTCTTGACTTAAGCACTGGGTGTACAACTGAGCTAACTTAATATGAACTTCTTTCCCTGCCTCTTTCAAAAAATTTATCGATATATCATCTTCCGCAGGTGCTTTTCCTCGTTTTATACTTTTAAAAGTAAATTCTACTTCTTCCTAAGTAATCTCTGGTACACTACTAACGTCTACAGATGAATATACTTACTCAACTACGGTCTTCGATGAGTAAAGCTCTTGATAAAATTCTTCCACTCTTTACCATTCTGTCTCTGCATTTAATATTCTCTCCATTTCTATCCTTCAAACATATAATTTGATGTTTTCGTAAAGCATGTCTGCACTCGGTTCCTTTAAAAAAACAATCTTTTCGAATAGTTTCTCCTATTTCATCCATGTTTCTCTTTCTTTTCTCTGATCTCTGCTTTTTGTTGATCGCCTAGTTAATTATATTTTTCTATTTTGTCTCTCCTGCTTTTAATCTGCATGGTCCTTTTTCTCTGACTTAGATATATTGTAGCTTTGGAGAATTTGTTTTCTCTAATATTTTTTGTATTTTCTACTTTCTCTGCCGATTCCATAATGATGTTCACTAAATTCAAATTCATATCTTCGACTGTGTCCTCGTTAGTTTTTAGAGCTTCGAATCTATTTTTAATTTCTAACTGAATTTTTTTATTATTATCCTTAACCTTTTCAAGGCTTCTTTTCTTTTCTTTTTCAAACTAGTTAATTTTTCTCCCTTGTGAAACTGAATTTAGGTGTGCAACCTACCATTCTATGGTCACTACCTATGTTGACTTCATTTATGACCGTAACGTTTTTAACGCTCTTGCTCTTATCTCCTATTATGAAGTCTACTTTCTTTGTTGTTCCTTTTGGACTTCTCCAGGTCCTTTTATGACCTACACACTGTTGGAAGAAAATGTTCATTATCCTCATGTTGTAGTTCTCTGCAAAATTGACTAACATCTCGCTTCTGTTATCTCTTTTACCTACTCCAAACTTCCCAGTGCACGACCCATCTTCAATATTCTTCCCCACTCTAGCATTAAAGTAGTCTATTACCAACGTGTAATTATTTTTTTCTTGATCCATTACATGACTGAAATTATCATAGAAAGACTCAATTTCATCGTCTGAACTCTGTGAAGCTGGTGCATGAACCTGAACTATTTTTGATATACCTTTTACACAGACTAATCACAATCCAAGCTACCCTGTCTGACAAACTACTGAACATGACTACGTTACCAGCAACCTCTCGGTTTATCAAGAATCCTACTTCACTAGATCCTTCTTTTTCCTTACCTTTATAGTAGAATAGCTGGTGACCATCTTGTAATTGTATCAGTTTAGAAATAAAAAAATTACACCACGTTATATTACTCAGAATTCGTCATAGTTTTATCAGATAATGTACAAACTAACGTAGCTATATCACCAAAGAACCAAAGAAATTCTACACGTGTATCTCTCACAGAACTGTAAGATTAATCATAAAAATAAGATCTAAGATACAACTGCTAAATCGCACTGTAAAATACAATACATGCATTATTATACAACATGCACAGATCCTTGGCGATGAGTACTAGGGTGAATTATGAAATTCTACTAAACATTTTATAGAATAGAAAATACAGCGTTTATATTTCTATATTGTTAATCCTATAATTAGAGTATCTATGATACTAAAAATAGAATATTATAGACACGAAGGAGAGTCTGAAGTATTTTCCCTGTAACACTGTATTTTCAGCAATTGAATTACTATTTCATTCAATACACGGGAACAGCTATAAGGTATGATAAAAGGTGAGACAAATAGTTTAATTTATTTACTTACATTTTACATTTTTCATTTCTAAGTATTTTCACATTTTACATATTTACATTTTAAAATCTAGAACTGAATAATAGTTATCAAAATGTTAAACTTTTCAAAATTGGCATCCATGCTTACAATTTCACATTCTTACATTCTCACATTCTTATTTTCTTACATTATTATATTCTTACATATATTTTTACATTCTTACATTCTTACATTCTCACATTCTTACATTCATATACTTTTATAAATTCATATTCTTATCTTCTTACATTCTTACATTCTTACATTCTAATATTCTTACTTCCTTACATTGTTACATTCATACATGCTTAAATTCTTACATCCTTACATTCTTACATTCTTACATTCTTACATTCTTACATTCTTACATTCTTACATTCTTACATTCTTACATTCTTACATTCTTACATTCTTACATTCTTACATTCTTACATTCTTACATTCTCACATTCTTACATTCTTACATTCTTACATTCTTACATTCTTACATTCTTACATTCTTACATTCGTACATTCTTACATTCTTACATTCTTACATTCTTACATTCTTACATTCTTACATTCTTACATTCTTACATTCTTACATTCTTAAATTCTTACATTCTTACATTCTTACATTCTTACACTGTTATATTTCTTACACCCTTATAATCTTATATTTGATAATCTTATTGTCGAACACTTTTATTGTTTTAGTTTTGTATATTTCTACATTTTTTAAATTAGTAGTGTTAGGAGATCTCAATGCTAGAGTTGAGGATGAACTAATAGAGACGAGTAAAGTATTAGGGAAATTTGTAGTACCTTATAGAAATCATAGTGGATAATTAATTGTGGAGATGTGTTTAAAAAGAAAGTTGATGATAGCAAATACAGTGTATTAAAAGAAAGTCAAGCATAGATATACATGGGAAAGGGTTGTGGATGAAAAGGTAGTTGATAAAGTAGTGATAGACTATGCGGTGGTAGCCAAAAGTAGGATAGGAAGAGTTCTGAATGTTCATATTCTCAGGGGAGAAAGTGGGGTAGTCTCAGATAATATCTTAGTAGAAGTGAAACTAAGAGTGGAGTATAGGTGGAAAAACAGGAAAAGGGCGGAAGTTAGAGAGGTGCTCAGAGTAACCAGTTTGAATGAGAAAGAAAAGGAAAAAATAGAGAAGTGTGGGAGATGATGAGAGATAGTAATCCCTACCATAATTCGCCGTCATTTCTCTCTTCCTCTCTAATGCTCCATGTTTCTGCTCTATACAGTGCTGGTGGTACAATCACCCCTTCATACAATCTCCTCTTAGCATTCATTCCTAAATGTCTGTTTCTCATTACAATTTTTAATCCCCCAAGGCATTTACTTCTTGCAATCTACATTCTACCTCCACTTCCACTTCCCCTTTCCCGCCACAACCGCACCCAAGTATCTAAAGTTATCCACTTCCTCCAGCCTTTCTCCCTTACTCACTTCCAATTTGGTGTCATGCTCTCCCCTTTTACTTCTCATCACCTTGCTTTTATCCACATTTATTTTCAACTTTCTTTTTTTCGCACACCTTCCCAAACTTTGTCACTAACTTCCTTAATACCTCCTCTGATCCAGCTACAAGCATAGTGTCGTCAGCAAACCCCGGCCCATTACCCTCGCAATTACCCCTCACACCACCCCATCCATGCATACATTAAACGGCCATGGCAACATGACACATCCCTGGCAAAGTCCCACTTTTACCTCAGACAACTCAATCTCCCCATATCCCAATCTAACATAGGCTCTACTACTCTCGTAAAAACTCTTGATTGCTCTTAACAGCTTTCCTTTTATTCCATATATCTGCAATACCTCCCACAGTTCCTTCCTGCCTACCCTGTCATAAATCCTTTCCGAATCCATAATCTCCCCCAAAATAAATATCATTACCTTTTCCTAAAGTTTTCTCGCATAACTGCCTTACTACAAAAATCTGATCCATGTAACCAATACCTTTCCTAAGCCGACATTGTTCTTCACCAATTACTCCCTCCGTTCCTCTCTAAGCACATCTATACTTTCTGTCCTTTTCCTCTTTCTCCACCTACCCTCCATCCTCAACTTAACTTCCATAAAATTATCTGATATTCCCCCACACACTCCCCTAAGAACATGTACATCCAAAAGTCTTCCTACTCTTCTCCTGGTTATTATCATATAGTCCATTGAAGCCCTATCTACCATTCTTCCAATAACCACTCTTTCCCATGTGTACTTATGCTTGACTTTCTTCCTAAACACTGTGTGTCTTTCTAGACACATATCCACCATCAATTCTCCACTACGATCTTCTCCTGGCACTCCACACTTCCCAACCACTCTATCTATTGGTTTATCTCCTACCCTAGCATTGAGATTTTTTATGAATATCCCCTTTGTGGCTGCAGAGAACAGGATACGTAGTCCTAATTCTGTCCCAGTTTTGTCACCATATACAACTCAAGTTAGAATACTTGGTGACAATATTAATTCTTCCTTACCAAAGGATTCAGCGAAGAAAGAATTGTATATTCAGAGAAGTGGTATAGGACAGTATTAAGAGTGGGGAGACAGCATAATTGAGGGACAGTCGCAATCTAAAATGATGTGTAACTCTGGTCCGTAGGGGTGATCCAAATAGACTCTAAAGTATAAGCTGCATGATACTGAGAATTTTTTTAACCTCACAATAACATACAGCCACTACCCTAGACGGGGATAATTACTTACTTCTTACTTCTGCTCCCAGGTAGGCTTACAGCCTGTCAGTCGGGCCAGCACACTTCTCCAGATTGTCCTCTCAAAGCTTCCCTCTTCTCTCAAATCCTCTATTTTTCCTAATCCATTTGCCTCTAGGATTTCTTGAACGCCATCTTTCCATCTTTTCTTCGGTCTACCTCTAGATCTGCTACCTTCTGGTCGGGGATAATATTTGCAACAATTATGATAGGTACCTAAAATAACAATCATTGACATAACTCATTATGTAAAGAAAAAAAATGAGCTATTGTATATAGTTATGAACAAAATATATTAACCATAATAAGAAAAAACTAATGACACCTGAGGTGCCAGTATGTTATCATATATATTGTAGTACATAATAGGATGATAATAACAGTAATAATATGATACACCAATACATGAGTAATACTAATATTGAAAACTTAACAAGAAAAAAATAGTAAAAATGACAATCTATAATAACTGTATTCATAGAATATCTTTTTACATAAATTATAGTAGAGATAATGGAAGAGCAAATTTAAGCATTGGAAGTAGCACCATGATAAATGAGAAACCTAATAAAAAAAAAAAAAAACTGAATTCTGGCTATCAATTGAAAACTGAAAAGATAACTAACTTAACCTTTAAAGGCATATTTTGTTGGTAAACTCTTGTGTTTGAAGGGAAGCTGTTCGATAGTACGTACTAGTGTGATCAAATCTGTCTTTACAAAAGGAGCCAGAATGTTTGATTTAGTCGCAGCCTGAGCTGTTTCTGGTGCGGTTATGTATCACTGTCTGGAAACAAGATCTTAAGTATTTTGGAGCATTATTTTTGTAGATGTTGTACACATTATTTGATTTCAGTTGTTTAACGTGGTAATCATCAGGCAATATAACCACTTTTACAAGTTCATCAGCTATTATTTTGTGCTACCTGCAGTCTAGACTGATGCCTTTTGGATAGTCCGTGGTACCATGAACTACAAGTATAATAAAAATGGATTTGTATGAATGCAGATACCAGCATTTTTTGTACAAATAAATTTGTTTTGTTAGAGCATTTATGGAGTACATTATTAGTTATGACCTCTTCAAACAAAGCAAATTTGGTCTAAGGTCACTCCTAAGGCGGTAATCTATTGTATAGTATTTGTTTCATTATCACCGCATTTGACTTTTACATCATCACACTGTTTTAGTTTACAGTATAGATTCTGGTAAAAGGATTGACTATCTGAAAACATTAAAAAGAATTGTGTGAATTCTTTCAGACAAAACAAAACAGCGAATTATCACTATTTATTTATGTTTAGTGTAAATTATCGGTAAAAAAAAAAACGTTTCGTGTTTATCTCCAATGTAAACAGAAAAACTTCATACATTACGGAGGTATTGATAACACTTGCACAATGCATATAATTACCTTGCAAATTCACTTTTTTTTTTGGCACACATTTGGTTTACGGTGATGAATGTGCCCCTCTTCTTAATTAACCTGTTGGATTCTGAGCTACAGACAAGGCAAGTGCAGGTGCAACAAGTATGAGTGGAAGATGATGTACTTCTTCTCTAACACTGGTCATCACTTGTGTTCCTGAAAAGAAACAAATCAAAATAATTTTGCCATGACTGGGTACCAGTGATGATTTATTTCAAAACATTGTGCACACAGGCAACTGATAATAATGTTAGATTAAGCTCACCTAACCTCACTTTGAATCCACTCCTCTTCATCATCAGTGCCAAGTTCACTCTCAGATTCTGTTTCAGGTTTATACTCAGGATCATTATCTGCAGGTGTCTCATCATCATCATCATCGTCATCATCCATCACAGATTCGCATAATAATTCACAAGTTTCCATATCTTTGCTTACCAAAGTATCTGATCAGTCAGTCAGTCATTCTAATTTGCATGAGCACTGTACAGAATCAGTTTGAGTACCTGAAAGTAATGTAGATAAAACTAGTATTCATCTTCAAGGAAAATTTGTGAACTGATGTATTTTTCTTATTCCTCCAAATTAATGTTTAAGTTAAAAAAAAAACATAAACGAAGTGATCAATTGATTAACTTATCAACTGGTTGTACAAGAGGACAAATTTGCACCCTAACTGATCGATGTTTTGCTCTTCTACACGTACTTTTGACAGTCCGCACTCCAACATATTCACGGGTGTTGGTGGCTCAGGCTCGTAGGGTGTAGTAGCAGGCTTAGGATCAACCTGTTGGCTTCGAGATATTAGGCTCTTCAGCATCTTTTAGTGTCTCATCAGTTACCTGAAACATGGTCATTGAAATTTACATCAGGCTATATGAAACATAGGCCCACCACAGAAAAAGCGGTGGGCCTATGTTTCATGTCATGACACACTGACATTCATATTTTCCAGATAGTTTTTTCGGGGATATTAATTTCTTTGTATGTACTAATAAAAATCACCTACCCTTTTTCTATTCCTTTTGGCAAATAGCCTTCTAATTTTAGGTGTCTCTACAATTGTCTGAGCTAGAGTAGTACACATGCTAGTGACAATAATAACTTGGTTCTTAGGGATGGTAAAGATTGTCCCATGTCTTAGCCTTTCAGGCATCAGGTCTGGATTTGGTCGAGCATGCTCAACTGGCCTACAACGCATCTTTGTGGCTGCCTTTTGGTCAATGGCTTGTAAATGCAGAATATAACCAAAGTCATGAAGTGCCCCGATTGTACACAAAATCCGTCCGGATGTGAGAAATAACAGAACACCAGAACCTCTGTCTCTCCGGCTTCAAAAACACAAAAACACCAATACTGTTCTTTATTTTCTATTTGCTGCTATTCGAAGCTGAACATTGCATTCCCCCTTTTCTATCAACCGTTTGGACATGGTCAAAACGGAGGGAAATGGAGAAAAATAAAAATATTAGCAAAAGATTCACAGCGTAGTTCTGCACGTCCAAAGTACTGTAAATAGCGATTTTGCTTTTAGATATACGGTAATACCTCATCAACATGGTAACCATTATTCCGAACTCTTGTAGCAAACGAATCGTTTAGGTGAAATAAAAATAACCCCCCCCCCCAAAAAAAAAAAAAAACTAGAACAACGGAAAAATAAATTAAATCTATTAATTTAGATATAATCTAAAATTCGATTAGGAAAATTTGGGTTTTAAAATCGTGTTTTCCTTATCCTTTAATAGAACATAGGGTGAGTTAGGTAAAGAGGATAATGTAAAAGGTGCAGTTGGACTAATGTTAATGGAAATGAAGGCGGTGAGAAGATGGGTAGGAGATTTTAGAGAGTTGTTGAATGTGGAGGAGGGTAGGGATTGTGGTAGTGGGAGGAGCTAAGAAAATAATTTTGATGGGAAAGGAAATGTAAGAGATAGAGAAAAATATCAGGTACTAGGAGTTTTGAAAATAATGGGAGTTGGTAAGGTACCTGGTTTGGAAATGTGTCCTATGAATTGTCTGAAATAGGGTGTTACAGTTATTGTGAATAGGCTAGCGAAGAGGTATGTATATCTAAGTGAGGGCAGGGTAATAAAGGACTGGAGCAGTGCCTGTATAGTTCAGATTTACAATGAAATAGTAGATAAAAGTGAATATAGAAGATTTATAGGGATCAGTTTCTTAAGCATAGTTGGAAAGACTTATGGGAGTATTATGAGTAGATTATGAGGGGAACAGAGAGAATATCTAGTCAGGAGCAGTGTGAGTTTGAATGATTTCTCTCCCTATTTTTTTTTTTTTTTTTTTTTGCATGCGGGGACGAGGAGAAAAGGTTGTCATGTATGTGAAATGGCTCCGCTGTGGATACATTCTGTCTTGCATATTTACAAAATTAATCACACACACATTTAATATATTTACAATTTTACACTATATGTTTACATTTTACAGGTTAATGAGCTTAGAAGTTTACATTTATAAATTACACTGATCGACTAAATTTATTAAGATACTTGTCCCACAAGCAAAAGGAGGTAAGTTTGAAAGAAAGAATTTTTCTGCTGGTTTCAAATATGCTATCAGAAAATTTCTCTTCCTAAATACATCTCCACCAATAACCCTCCTCCATGATTTTTAGCTGGAACACCATACCACCCAACAACTCCATCTATTGGTTTATCATCTACTCTGGGATTGAGATCTCCCAAAAATACTTTACTGACATTCCTACCCAAACTCTCTATGCACTCATTTAAATCTGTTCAAAAAGCCTCTTTTTCTTCTACACTCTTTTCACTGCCAGGCCGATATGCACTTACAAAAATCCACATCTTCCTTTCCAGTTTCACATTCATCCACACTAACCTTAAAGAAATCTCCTTCCACTTCACCACACTCTTACCTATCTCCACACTTAATAGGAGAACCAGACATTTCCTTCCTCAACCTCTCCCCACTCCCGACACCCTCCTCACTACAATCCTAAACTCAAAATTACCCCTCCTTTTTTATTTTTACGTGTGTACATTTATAGAATTAGTATTTGAATAAAAAACATAAGAAAATAAATCTATAAGTGAAAATAACTTTTAATGTAAATATATGAATATAATAAATATGTAAAACATAGCATAAGAATAAACTTTTATCATGTCAAAATACAAATAAGGAAAAATAAAAAAACAAGAATCAAATAATGTAGAAAACTATAATATATAGGTGTGTAGAAACAAGAAATACATATATATGCATAATCACAAGAAATTACATATGCATATACATATTCATATACACATACATATACATATTCATATAGATATCATTAATTATGAGCATACGCCAGGGACCACGTTACTTCATTCACACACCAGCGCTAGTTCCCATAGCCTCTCCAAACAAGCTCCCATACAGACACCTTTCCCACTCCAAACAACTTTCGAAAGGTTCGATCAACTTGCACCAACAATAAATTCTGTGGGCGTCACCGTCTTCCTCATCGAGGGCTGTCTCTTGTGAAGAAAGTCCTGTGAATAGGATCAACATCATAAAAACGTGGCGCATCCCCTTGTATTCTTTGACGTTTATGAATTATGCTAGTAACTGGCCTAGACTGTCTCACAGTACAGTCATTCCAGCGATACTCCATGATTCTCCAAAAACACATAGTAGCAAAGGTATGTGAACCTTTGCAAGACCTCAATGTCCTCACCAGATGCATGGGTAGACTAAACTGTGTTATCCAGTGGACCCCAAAACTCCTGGACTTTGATGTTGGTCCGGAAGACCTCAATTCCAAGCGGTTTCGCTTCCCTATGGGGTGACTCGAGGGCTGCAACTAAGACCTTTAAAGATTCCACATCATCATCAAATACAACTCTGCCCAATATCCACTCCATGCAGATGTTGGAAAGGGCTGGGGCAAGGACACACCCCTGCCTCACTCCTGAATTAACAGGAAAGAAGCTGAACATGCCTCCTCCATACGTTACAGTACTTTGTGCCCCAGAGTATAAGCCAAATATCAATTCAATAATCCTTGGAGGGATTCTATGGATCCGCAGGAGATCCTAGAGTTCTCCATAATGAATCGAGTCAAACATAAATTGCAAGAAACCCCTGTTGCAACTCACGTCGGCACTCCACAAGCATATGAAGCGCTAAGATCCGATCCAAACTTCTCAGGCCTCTGAAACTTTAGCAGATGTGAACAAACCCGTGTTAGTATTAGATGGGCAAGCAACTTAATTGGCATACTGAGCAGTGTAATACCGCGGTAGTTGTTGCAGTCCTTCCGGTCCCCCTTCCTCTTCCAGATAGGGACGACCAGATTCATTTTCCGATCAGAGGGAATGGCACCGGACTCCCAGACAGCAGACAGTACCGCATCCAGCCCTCGGAGCATGGCCTCACCTCCAGCTTTCAGCAACTCTGCACTGATATTGCAGATACCAGCTGCCTTTCTACCCTTCAACTTACTCACAACCTCTATGACCTCTGTCAGAGAGAGCAGAGATTCGTCTATCGGTGGATCAGGAACCACCCCCTGAACACCATTAAAGGAAAGCTGTCCCCTTGGAGGGTCACCCATAAGCAACAGCTGAGAGTACTATGCAAGGGGGATACACTCTTAGTCACCTGAAACTACCTGGCCATCTGCTGTTCGAATTGTGCTCCTCTTGGTCACTGATTCGGAGCGGATTTTTTTTTTTCAGGGCTCGGTGAGCATGGCTGAGGTAATTTGTATGAAAATGTCCCTCGACATCCTCAACGATTCCCCTAACGTACCTCTCCTTATCCATTCTCATGAAATCTCTAGCCCACTGTTTCAGAGTCAGGTATTGGTCCAGGTCCCCAGTCATTCTGCCACCACAGCCTAAGTCTATACTTTCTAGTGCCTCCCGTGAAACGTCACCATTTCACCTTGGGCCCTATTTAACGCACTTTCCGGCAGCTTTCAGAATTTCACGCCCATCAATCCTGAATTTCTTTAGATGAAATCCAGGTGGGTTACATGTCGGGATTCTCCTGGATTTGTTGCGCAGTCTCAGTGTTGCGACAAGTCTCTAATCGATCCTAAAAAAAATCAGTACTTCGGTAAACCCTGCAGTTCTATAGGATGTTACGAGCGCTAACAAGCATGTGACCGATCTCCTTAGCCACAAATCTAGCATTACTATACCATGTCTACCGGTGTAGCTCTCGCTTCTGGAGCCAAGAACCACCAATTCTCTGCCTTCTGGACTTTGCAAAATTTAGAAGGAGAGAACGATTGCTGTTCCTAGTTCCAGAACCATGGGGGCCAATTCATATTTCATAGCTAGTTTTGTCGGTGCCAATAACCAAAATGGTGAACTATAGATTCAAGCTTGGCATAGAACATCTTCTCTTCAATGTTATAAATCTTAGTAGGAACATATACTGCAATAAGAGAGATGAGGCCAGAGGTATGCTCTAGCCTCACCAGCCTCATATGATCATCAACCAGAGTAACCTTTATAACGGCAGGTTGTACAGCTACTCCCGTGAGATGGGCTCCATCGGTTCGGCCCAACCAGTAAGTATAGCACTTACTACTGATCTCACCACTTCCTGGTTTTCTCACCTCTGAGAGAGCCAATATATTCAATCTAAATTTCCTGAGCTCCACCGATAAAAAGTGTAGTCAGTTGTCCTGGGAGATGGAAAGAATGTTCCAGGAGCC
>NC_134798.1:26145840-26148340 GCF_046742065.1 Oratosquilla oratoria
TACTACTTAATTCTAATCTATTCTATTCTACTCTATTGCATTCTATTTTATTCTATTCTAATTTTTCCTATTATATCATATACTACTCTATTCTATTCTATTCTATTATTTTCTATTCTATTCTATTCTATTCTATTCTATTCTATTCTATTCTAATTAGTTTTATCCTTTATTTTTCAACAAACATTTTCTTCTATACAACAATTTAATTAGAAAATATAACAATTCTTTGAATAGAATTACCAATACGAATTGGTTTTCCACCTCTGTGGAAATTCTCTTTGGAGATCTAATTAAACGGGTTAATAGTCTTATCTAGATTTTTTTTTCCCAAAATCATCATAAGTTACATTGAAATGACCATCTATCGGAGTGAGGTCGTTATGTTGCATATTACAGAGTTCAATGCACAGATGAGCTGTTATCATGCAGTTAAAGCATAACTACTGTTTTACATCCACTGCAGCACAATTTTACGGTTGTTTCTTCCTCCAGATCGTCACGCAATACAGAGCTGGGTAACAACCTCTGGCCTTACTACCCGCGCACCATAAAAACTACAATTTTTACGTTGTTATTCAGTCATAAGGCATAATTGTCTTGCCCCTGGAATTATTGCAGCAGTTTGGCAGAAAGGTAATCTGCGGCACATATTCACAAAAAGTATCCAAATATAACTATATGGCTGTATGGCATCTGAAACTTCTCATGTGAATTCACAAGATCTTACATGATCATACTAAGAAAATACGCGATAGAAAATATATTTTGAGTAATAATTGTCTGTGTGGCTTCAAGAAAGCCTTGTGCCTATTTTTTTTTTCTTTTTGTTAAGTGAACCGAGGATGTATGCAAGTATGTATGTATGTATTATATGTATGTATGTATGTATGTATGTATGTATGTATGTATGTATGTATGTATGTATGTATGTATGTATGTATGTATGTATGTATGTATGTATGTATGTATGTATGTATGTGTATGTATGTATGAATGTAAGTATGTATGTATGTATGTATGTATGTATGTATGTATGTATGTATGTATGTATGTATGTATGTATGTATGTATGTATGTATGTATGTATATATGTATGTATGTATGTATGCATGTATATATGTATATGTATGTATGTATGTATGTATGTATGTATGTATGTATGTATGTATGTATGTATGTATGTATGTATGTATGTATGTATGTATGTATGTATGTATGTATGTGTATGTATATATGTATGTATGTATGTATGTATGTATGTATGTATGTATGTATGTATGTATGTATGTATGTATGTATGTATGTATGTATGTATGTATGTATGTATGAGTGTATGTATGTATGTATGTATGTATGTATGTATGTATGTATTTATGTATGTATGTATTTATGTATGTATGTATGTATGTATGTATGTAGGTATGTACATTGTATATATGTACAGTATGTGTGTGTATGTGTTCAAATTTAAGAAGGAAATAAACAAGAACTGGTTTGTAAATAGAGTGGACGACGAATGGAATAGACGTAGTAATCATGTAGTGAGGACTGAAAATATTGGTTGTTTTAAGAGATGGTTAAATAATTTTATGGATGGGGATGATAGGTGGTAATGGATAAGGAACTGCCTATTGTAGGCATTATGGTCTCTTGCAATCTCCTTTCTTCTTATGTTCTTATGTGTGTGTGTGTGTCCTCATCACTATCAAGAAGTGCGTTGCATCACTCACTAGCACTAGTCTCCACTCCAATCAACTTTCGACAGTCTCGATATACTTGCCCCAACCATGAATTCTGTGGATGTCTCCTTCATACCCCCCATCGAAGGTTGTCTCTTGTGGAAATCATTCTCCGAATGACTTTCACGAATTATGCTGGTAACTAGCCTGAGTCTCACAGTACAGTCTATGTTTTGATATGAAGTCATTCCAGCGATACTCCATGATTTTCTGAAGGCACTTGGTTCCAAAGACATAACGCTTCAAATCAGCATGCAAAATTCATGTCTCGCAGCTGTACAACAAAACAGGGAGCACAAATGACTTGAAGATCTTAGTCATATATATATATATATATATATATATATATATATATATATATATATATATATCGATAGATCACACACACACACACACACACACACACACACACACACACACACACACACACACACACACATATATATACATATATACATATATATATATATATATATATATATATGTATATATTTATCAACCACAATACACTTTAATTCCAAACCATCAACATCAAGAGACTCGAAGAGGCCAACATGCAGGAATCAAAACGTGGTACAGCCAAGAACTCAAACCTGCACTACCACGTGACAAGTGTTAAGACTTAACCGATTGCGTTATCAGGAAAGATACAAGTTGAGCGCAACTTTTCTTACATATCTGTATGCTCGAGTTACATACACGTACACGAAATTTTACGTTCAACCCATCTCCACTATGATAGTACAGTTGGTAAGTAA
>NC_134798.1:26150840-26155840 GCF_046742065.1 Oratosquilla oratoria
AGAGTAATGGGAGAATTTCACGCTTTAACGTTTCGACCTGCAGGGCTTTGATCACAAAGCCAACAACTCAAACATAACATGGGCTTTTATATATTGACGGGTCATCTCATGGGACGTTTCGGAGAGCTTGTTATTTCACTTGCGTATTCTTTTATTATTAATAAGCCTGTGGCTTTTGCTAGACATATAAAGCCTTCTCTATGGTTAATGTTGTTATTAGTGTTAATGTATGCTGCCTCAATTGTCTTTCTCAGTTTATTGGATGATCCTTTATTTAATATGGTTGTGTTGTTCCAGTCTGGAAGGTGGCCATGTTTATCCACATGCATTACTATGGAGTTAGAAGATCTATGGGCTTTTACGTCATTTTTATGTTCATTTATATGTTTATTAAGTCCGCGACTAGATTCACCAAAATATGAAGAGGGGCAACTTTTACATGAGATTTTATAAACAACGCTGTTTTCATTAGTGGGATTATTGTAGCTACGTGTGACCAAATGTCCTACTTTGTTACCTGATATCCCGGCTATTTTAATGCCCGCTTTTAGGAGAAAAGTGTCTAGGTGGGAATTGATATTAAAGTTTAGTACTGTAATGTATCTGGTTTCATCATTACATTTATTATAATTTTTATTATTATTTTTACTTTTGTTAATAATTTCTTTGAATTTCTTTTTCAATTTACTTAAGAGACCTTTTAGATATTTTAGTTTGATGAAAGTCTCTGTGATATGTTGTAATTCAAGATCTAGAAATTCTTTACTGCATATACGAAATGCTCTGAGGAAGAACCTATTATAATACCTGTTTTAGTTCTGCCATTATGTCTTGAATAAAAGTGTATGTAGTCTTCTTTATTGGTGGGTTTCCGGTATACTGAAAATTTCACATTTTTATCTATTGTATGGATAATTGTGTCTAAAAAAGGTAGTTTTCCGTTATTTTCATTTTCTACAATAAATTGTATATTTTCATTAGGCACAATTACAAGTATGTCATCAACATACCTAAAGCATTTGCTATTCCTACCTATTATTGTCATGTATTCTTTTGTTTCGAATATTTCCATGTATAAATTTGCTAACACTGCAAAAAGGGCACTTGGAAAAAGAAACTGACGAAGCGGTTTCGTATTTTACATCCAGTGCTTCGTTAGTTTTTTTCCAAGTGGTCTACTTTGCATATATATATATATATATATATATATATATATATATGTATATATATACATGCATATGTATACATATATATACATGTATATATGTATGTATGTATGTATGTATGTATGTATGTATGTATGTATGTATGTACATATGTATGTATGTATGTATGTATGTATGTATGTATGTATGTATGTATGTATGTATGTATGTATGTATGTATGTATGTATGTATGTATGTATGTATGTATGTATGTATGTATGTATGTATGTATGTATGTATGTATGTATGAATGTATGTATGTATGTATGTATGTATGTATGTATGTATGTATGTATGTATGTATGTATGTATGTATGTATGTATGTATGTATGTATGTATATGTATTTATGTATGTATGTAAGCGAAGATCTAGAATCTGGGATCTTTATGTAAAAAGAGAAGCGTAAACAATAGAATGAAAGTGGAAAGTTTATTGACCCACGTTTCGATCCTAGTCCTAGGATCGTCCTCAGGGGTGTGATGGGGTACAGTTATCAAAGATATAATATAATGGCCATTACTGAAACTGGGATAGGTTGCCAGTGCAGCCGGAACTGTCCAGGGTCCCCCTAATCGTTCCGTGTCAATGGATAACAGGTACATGTGACATAACAAAAACGTGCTCACAATTGCCCTAACATAAAACTTAAACTCATAATCACATTGATATGCTACAAAATAAACTCGTATCTAAACGCACGTATGACCAAAGGGAAGCAATCATGTCTCACTCACGTGCACCTAAATCCTCGACTTTATATACTGTACACTCGTGCATCACAACCTAAGACGAAGGACACATGAGCACCCGCACATCAGGCGGGAGTGGTGTACCGCCGTAGCCTCATGGATTGTAATGCAGATTACATTGAAGAAACGCAGAAGAAACTCGCTAAAAAATAGAAAAACACAAACGAGCAGTAAGACGTAAAAATCCAGCTTTGGCTCTTGTCAGAGACATCACCGAACACCAACACGGCATAGACTGCGAAGGATAGCAAGTAATACACAGATATAGTTCCAAGAAAAGAATATTATTCTTAAAAGCGTGGACGACAAAAGAGGTCAGGATAAACATGTGCATTGACTTGAACCCAGTATATCTAAGCACGGGGAACACGAGGACAAACTCAACGTACGGTGTAACCAATTTTTACTACCTTCGTGAGTGAATTGAAGTACACGACTAAATGTTTATAAGGTGAGTTTATATGGGTATGTGACCATGACTTGTTTGAGTCCTTTTTATCGCATGCGTGTATATATATTATAAATTATTCCACTTCATTTTGAGTTAAGATGTACGGGTCAACAATTGTGACCAGTTGTCCGTCCAAGGTAAGTGAATACGAAGAGCCCCCCTGAGTGTGTATAAGGTCAAGTTTTTAAGTGCACGTAAATGAGACATGATTGGATGTCTTTGGTCGTACGTGCGTGTACATCCGAGTTTATTCTGAGTTTAAGTTCTATGTGAGGACGATTGTGCACAGATGTCTTTGTTATTTCACATGTACCTCTTACTCACTGACATGGAACGGTTAGGGGGACCCTTGACAGCTCCAGCTTCACTGGCTACCTCTCCCAGTTCCAGTAGCGGCTAGTATATTGTATCTTTGATCACTGTACACCATCACACCCCTAGGACTGAAACATGGGTCAATTAACCGCCCACTTTGAGTCTGGTGTTTCTATTTCTCCCCTTATATATATATATATATATATATATATATATATATATATATATATATATGTACTCACACACACACACACACACACACACACACACACACACACACACACACACACACACACACACACACACACACACGCACACACACACACACACGCACACAAATATATATATAATATATATATATATATACAAGCCACGGGCTTCGCCCTCCCCGACTTCGCCGGTGGCTTGGCTGCGCAAACAGCGGCCTTCGGCCGCAAAGCTCCGCGCTCTAATCCCACGATAGGGATCCCGTGCTGGGGATCCCGTGCTGGGGCTCCGCCCCGAGGCCGAACCCAAGGGACATTTTTTCCTGGTCAGTTCAAGGGAACATGGTGACCACTGAGGACTTACGACGACTGAGGACTTGCGACGACTGAGGACTTGCGATGACTGAGGACTTGCGACGACTGAGGACTTGCGACCATTGAGGACTTGCGACGACTGAGGACTTGCGACCTTTGAGGATTTGTTACCTTGGAGGACTTGTTACCTTGGAGGACTTGTTACCTTGGAGGACTTGTTACCTTGGAGGACTTGTTACCTTGGAGGACTCATTACCTTGGAGGACTTATTACCTTGGAGGACTTATTACCTTGGAGGACTTATTACCTTGGAGGACTTATCACCTTGGAGGATTTATTACCTTGGAGGATTTACAACCTCGTAGGACTTGCAACTTCAGAGGACTTGCACCCTCGTAGGACTTACGACCTCGGAAGACTTGCAGCCTCGAAGGGCTTACAACTTCGGAGGACTTGCACCCTCGGAGGACTGACACCCTCGGAGGACTTGCACCCTCGGAGGACTTGCAACCTCGAGGGATTTGCACCCTAGGATGATTTGCACCCTCGGAGGAATTGCACCCTCGGAGAACTTGCACCCTCGGAGAACTTACAGCCTCGAAAGGCTTACTGCCTCGGAGAACTTACGACCTCGGAGGACATACAGACCCCCTCTCCAAGACATGTAAATTTTTCTAAATATGTCACCTTTGAAATGGTTTAATTTTCATTATTAGTATATAAATATACATATATATATAATATATATATATATATATATATATATATAATATATATATATTGATAAGTATATTTAATCCAAATCTATATATATATATATTGTTGAGACATTGTGACAGGTTTGACAGGTGTTAAAATTCATTAGCCACTTTTCAGACCATTCCTGTAATTTATCTAAATCTTCTTGAATATCTAAGTGGTTTAAGTGATCATTTGCCATTCTGTACAGTTTTGTAGCATCAGCAAATTTGGAGACAATAGATTTTAGTCCGCGGTCTATATCATTTATATATACTATGAATAAAAGTGACCCATGAACGGAAATCTGAGGAACTCCACTCGTAACGTTTTTCCATCTAGAAGTTTTGCCATTTAAAACAACTCTGTTTTCGACCATTCAACCAATTTCTAGTCCAACTTAATAGGCCAAATATATTAAATCTACGTTGTTTCTTTTGTCATAATTCGAGATGACTGTGTTGTAGAATTCGAGTAAGAACGTTTTCGTCTAAAACCATGCTGGCTATCATTTATCAAACAGCTACTTCCTAAATAATGTTCGATAGCATTTTCTATTATAGTTTCCATAATTTTTCCTATGACTAAATCAAACTTATAGGCCTGTAGTTATTTGGTTTCTTTTGTCATATGGGAGTAACGTTAGCTAGTTTCCATTCTCTTGGGACACCTCCGGATATGATGGATTTTTTGAAAATAATTTTTAATGGAACAACAATCTCATTTTTCATTTCCTTTAAGATTCTTGGATGCCAACCGTCAAGCCCTGGTATTCAATTCATTTTGAGTTTCTCTAAACAACTTTTAACTTTTTCTTTTGTTATATTTGCCGTAGTGAGTAAGTTTACCCTAGACTTTTCACAGGTTTCAGTTTGGAGTTCACTTTGAGGTGTTTCGTTTGGGTATACGAGCTAAAATAGTTGTTCTAAAGTATCACACATTCCTTTATTTGAATACTCAAGTTAACCGTCAGCAGACAATAGTGGGCCAATGTGATTCATGATAACCTTTTTATCTT
>NC_134798.1:26160840-26165840 GCF_046742065.1 Oratosquilla oratoria
GACCTAAAAGGAAATCTACTACAGTACTTGATATGATTGTAGAACATACAATGACGCAATGGATTCAAGAGAATACTAGGTATAGAAATGAGGAAGAACCATCGAGACTGGACCTAATAATCACATCAGAACCGGAAATAGTAGACAAGATTGAATATAAGACACCAATAAGTAAAAGTGATCACATATTGGTTGAACTGGAACTAAATAAGGAAAAATACACGAAAAAACGAACAATATAGAAAGGTTAGATTGATGTATAAAAAAACAAATTTTGAGAGAATAAGTGAATCCTTTCAAAAAGTAGATTGGGAAAGGATACACAAAGAGGAAACAACAGTAGAAGAGAAATGGAAAATTTTGACAAAATTTAAAAAGGAGTGGAAAAGTATATTCCAAGACAAAAACAAGAAAAAGAATATGTAAAGTGTTGGTGCAGCAAAATATGTAAGAAGTTAAAAGACAAAAGGGATAAAGCTTGGATAAAATGGAAGAAAGACAAAAGCCCTAAAAAATGGAAAATATATACTAGTTTTAGAAATCAATATGTACAAGTGCGCAGAGAAGAAAAGAAAAAATACGAAAAAGATGTCCTTGAAAAATGTAAAGATCAACCAAAACTAATTTACAAATTTGTAAACAACAAACTGAAAAACAAACAAGAATCAGAGAAACTACGACAAGGAGGAATTGAATACACAGAGGCAATAGAAACGGCAGAAATTATGAACAAGCACTTTAAATCAGTGTTTACAAGGGAGAATATACAACTTAGAGATATCGAGTGGGAGGAGAAAGTCACCCTTATGAAAGAGATAGAAGTAACAAGGAATGAAATAATGAATCACTTGAGTAATCTTGATGTCAGAAAATCACATGGAACAGATGAAATGGCAAACTGGATTTTGAGAGAATGCAGGTATGAACTAATAAAAAAAATACATAGTCTAATTAGCAGTTCATTAAAAGAAGGAAAAGCTTCAGAGAATGGAAAAGAGCAAATATAGTACCAATATATAAAAATGGAAATAAGGAGACCTTACTAACTATAGCCCGGTCTCTCTTACAAGTACGATAGCTAAAATTTGTGAAAGAATTAATTGTCAATATATGATGGGTAAGGCATATGAAAAAAAAACATACTAAATCCTAGACACTTTGGACCTAGACAAGGACACTCATGCGTCACAAACTACGTGTTTCAATTCAAGGCTAATAGTTGTAATACAAAAAACAGGTGGATGGGCTGATTGTGCCTTTCTATACCTGAAAAAAGCTTGTGATAAGGTGCCACATAAGAAATTGCTAAAGAAATTAAAAACTGAAAACTGTAGGAGGAATAGAGGGCAAACTACTTTAGTGGATGGAAGACTTCTTGCATGAAAGAAAAATGAGAGTGGTGATAAGAGACAAACTTTCCAATTAAGATGAGGTGATAAGTGGAGTTCCACAAGGAACAGTTCTGGCCACAATAATGTTTACTATATATATTAATCATACGGATGAAGGAATTAAAAGTTATATGAGGTTCTTCGCAGACGATGCAAAATGTTGAAAAAAATAACCACTGAAGTGGGAGATTGAATTCAATATTAACAAGTGTAGTATAATGTAATTTAGACGAAGCAAAAAAAGAATAGTGGGATCATATACATTGGGAGAGGAAGAAATGAAAAAAGTGGAAAAAGAGAAGGACCTGAGAGTCATTATTATGAATATGTCCCCTGAGAAACATATAAAAAAAATTGGAGAAACTTGTAACTTAATAAGATTCAATTTTTGTCAATTTCTTTATCCTAGAGTCTGAAATGTATTACTTTTATTCTATTAAAATATCGTTTGTAAACGTTCAATGTCATTTTTACATTTATTTATGTTTATTTCGATAAGTACTTTTACTAACATCTTCCTTTGCACTTACTCATTAAATTTATCTTTAAGAACGAGGATATCAAGTGGGCCTCAGAAGCAAAAAACAAAAAAGAAAACATGCTCTTTCACAGCCATATTTAAGAAGAAATTGATAGAGGTAATTTTGCAACTCTCCTTCAAAAAGTCATGAGTTTGTCTATAAAGACTATGTATAGAATGACAATGCTATCCAGAAAGGTTTTTCGCCAGTTGGACATATGGTGACATATGCATTACAAAGGATTACAAAGGCGGAGCATGCCGACAGGAGACCTTTTGATCCATATCTAGGTCGGATGCGAAAAAGAAAATCATATTAATAATAAAATAATAAATAAAAACTATGATAATCTAAATAACAAATAAAATACATAAATAAATGCATAGGTATAGTTAAATAATAAACAAACAGGTAAATAGTAAATAATAATAAATTGACATATAACTAATAATAAATAAAAATCAGACAGACAAATGATAACAAAACAAAAACAAATAATATAAGATAAATTATAATCATTACAGCATCTTACTTAGGTATTTATCTAAATGATTCTTAAAGCTTCGAACTGAACTACATTGCACTACCTGTGCAGGAAGTTTATTCCATTCATTTACTACACGGTTGGCAAAGTTGTTTCTACCTACTTCCAAATTGAATCTATTTCCGGAGAGTTTAAGACCATTGTTTCTTGTCTGATTCTCATTCAATGTTAAAATTTGGTCACTTTTGAGGTTGTCAATTCCCTTTAGAATTTTAAAGACCTGTATCAAGTCACCTCTGAGTCTACGCTTTTTTAGGGAAAACAGATTCATATGTTTTAGTCGATTTTCGTATGATTTATTTTTGATATTTGGAATCAGTTTTGTGGCTCGCCGTTGTACTCTTTCCAATCTGTCAATGTCTTTAGTGAGATTCGGTGACCATACGGAAACAGCATATTCCAAATGTGGACGAACTAACGATTTATATAGCTTGTTAATGAGTGATGGACTTTTGAAATCAAAAGATCGCGCAATCAGTCCTAGAATCTTATTTGCTTTCTCAGAGGCTGAAATACACTGCTTGGATGATTTGAGGTCGTTACTGATAATTACGCCGAGATCTTTTTCACTATCCACTTTTGTTAACGAATTTCCAAATAACTTGTAATCGTACTTACTGTTATTTTTACCTATGTGCATTACCTTGCATTTACTCGTGTTAAATTTCATTAGCCACTTTTCAGACCATTGCTGTAATTTATCTAAATCTTCTTGAATATCTAATTGGTTTGAGTGATCATTTGCCACTCCGCACAGTTTTGTATCATCAGCAAATTTGGAAACAGTAGATTTTAGTCCATGGTCTATATCATTTATATATACTATGAATAGAAGTGGCCCAAGAACGGAACCCTGAGGAACTCCACTTGCAACACTTTTCCATCCAGATGTTTTTCCATTTAAAACAACTCTCTGTTTTCGATCATTCAACCAATTACTAGTCCAACCTAATAGGCTACCACTTATTCCATGCAAAGCTAATTTAGTAAGTAGTCTTTCGTGTGGGACGGTATCAAAAGCTTTTGCAAAGTCTAGATATACTAAATCTATATTGTTTCTTTTGTCATAATTCGAGATAACTGTGTTGTAGAATTCGAGTAAGTTAGTCACGCAAGAACGTTTCCGTCTGAAACCATGCTGGCTATCATTTATCAAACGGTTACTTTCTAAATGATGTTCGATAGCATCTCTGATGATAGTTTCCATTATTTTTCCTACGATTGAAGTCAAACTTATAGGCCTATAGTTATTTGGTTTCTTTTTGTCACCTTTTTTGAATATGGGAGTAACGTTAGCTAGCTTCCATTCTCTTGGGACATCTCCGGATATGATGGATTTCTTGAAAATAATTTCTAATGGAACGACAATCTCATTTTTAATTTCCTTTAAGATTCTTGGATGCCAACCGTCAGGCCCTGGTGTTTTATTAACTTTGAGTTTGTCTATACACCTTTTAATTTTTTCTTTTGTTATATTTACCGTACCGAGTATGTTTACCCTAGACATTTCCAAGTAGATCTTTCCTGTATAGGTGAATAAGAATAGGAGACATATAACTATCCTTTGAAACATCTGGCACTTATAAGGTAAAAGCAATAGTTATATAAGGTTGTAGATATGTATTAGCTGGAGAAGGTATTGAATGTAAGAATAAAAGAAAGGGACAGGAGTGAATTTTGTAATTTGAGGACTTATTTCAATCTCTTGATATTTTACTGTATCTAATGCAGTAGCAATGGTTTCACCAGGATTCCTGAACTCAGAGGAAGTAATGTCAAAGTTTACTAGAGTAGAACATATATATAGGATATATACTAATATCCTAAAAAGTGTTAACAAACTGTTTTACTATTTTTTTTTCTGTTTTGATATAGAATATCCTTACTTAATATGAAACATTATTGAATTATAAGTACATAAGTCTTACTATGGTAATTTTGATGTTCTACTCCCTCAAGGATACAGGTATCCTTCTTGAGTAGACCTTGATTAATTTCATCTCTTTCATTTCATTTTGTTATATTTTACAGATTATATGCATTATTTATAACATCTAGTTTTAATTATAGCAGATTTCAATTATTGAATACCTTTAAGTCAGTAAAGCATACTGAATAGATTTTGTGCATTTTCAAATAATCTATCTGGTCTTTCATTTAACTGTGGTTTAAACATTCAAAACTTATGTGATACGTGCCTTCTTATATAATTTCAACATGACTTTTTACTTTACTGTTAATCAGTGGAGGAATATTGATTCATGAGATATTCTGTCATATAGAATTTTCTTCTAATGAATCGATATTTGGGAATACCTGAGTTACAATATTTTCCTCAAAAATTTACATTAATCTCTTTCGTTACATAGATTCCTTCGTAATCATCCGGTTGAATCTGAAAGTCATTATTTGTCGTATTTTTTCTAGCATCCTTGATATTTGTAACTGAACCATAGAGCTGTGTACCACCTGTAGAGTTTAAAGTCAGCATTTGTGTTTAAATGTTCTAGTTTCTTCATATGCATATTAGAAATTGTTGATCCC
>NC_134798.1:26170840-26175840 GCF_046742065.1 Oratosquilla oratoria
GAATGATGACTGTGTTAGACATCAATGCCTTTGAGGTGACATAAGGGGGTGGTCGGAAGGAGTAGCTGTTAGTTGGAATTGGAGTATTTGTGGAAGGGAGACATGAGAGAGGTTGTGTGTCTGATGTGAATGATGAGCCAACTGTCACTGAGTCGGGTGTCTCAGTGACAGTTGGCTCATCATTCACATCTGAGAAGGCGATGTTATTTTTGTCTAGGTCTATAATAGTTTTCCATGTCCTCAATGATTTTAATCCTATTATACCTTGTTGATCGAGACTCCATTCGTCACCTATGTGGAAAGGTGTGAAACCTACTTGGAAGTTGTTGACTTCTATGTTTAAGTCTATGGTGTCGTGTAGAGAAATGGTGCTCCCTTCTAGTAGGAGTCCTTCCATATTGGAAAATTGAATTTGGGGTGGGTCATTTAATGCTTCATAGAGAGCTCTTGGGATGATGTTCAGGTTTGTTCCTGTATCAACCCTCATGTCAACTGTGAGTTGATCCAAAGTCACTTTTAGGGTGACGTAGTTGTGTTGTGTGTGAGATATTCCTATGGTGGTTTGGTGCGTGAGGCTGGTACACGTTCCCCCAATCGGTGTTGAGTTGTGCGTGTTGTGTGGGAGGGAGCTGTTTGTCGAGAGGTGGTGAATGGTTTGTTGGTTCTCTGGTGAGGTTGTGGTTGTGATTTCTGTAGGTAACACTCTTCGTTGGAGTGAGTTGTTGTTTTGTGTAGGCTGCAGTATTTGTTTGGATGTGTTGGTGTAGGTAGGAGTGGAGGTTTAGAGGGGGGTGGAAGTTGTTTGTTTTGATTCTGAACATGACACTGAGCGTTAGTGTGCGAGGTAGTAGCATGTACTGAGCAAGGGATAGGGTGTTGTGGTGCCTGTGTTTGCATTTGTTGTTTTTGTATGCAGTCTCTGGTGTTGTGACTGGGTGATGAATGGTAGGAGCACCACTTAGAAGGTTGTCCTTGATTGGTGGGAGGGGGGTGCTGTGACTGAAGGCTATTTAGTCTGGGGAGATAGTGGGGGGTGGATAAGGATACATTGCAAGCATTGGTGATGTCTAGGATATAGGTATAAGCTAGAGGGTTTCTAGTGTTTAGTTCCCTTTTGGAGGCTTCCTTTAAACACTTTGGAGGGAGTTGGGAGAGATAGAAACCTATCTCAAAGAATGTTAGTAAGTTTTTTATGGTCATGACCTTTTGACCAAATTGGCCAGTGTGGATCCAAGGAGATTTATTCTCTAGGTCCTCTCTGACTTCTTTAATTCCGTTTGCTACGAAATCCATAATGTTCGTAACGGAATGTGGTTGGACTCTAGTGTTATTGAGGAAAGTGAGAAGGAAAGTGATGTTGTTTGTTTGTTTGTTGTGAAAGACATTTAGAAGGTGGTGTTTATATTCTTGATATGTGATTCCACATGCAACTAAACTGTCTAGCATCCTTGCCTTTGAACGGCAAATGTCAGATGGGTCTATTTTCTGACGGCACAAATTAATTTTATCTGAGTCAGAGTAGTGTTGGTTTTTTTTTTAGAAAAACAGGTCACATGCTGTCAAGAAGTCATTAATGGATAATCCACTATCTTGAGAAAAGGTTGGGATTTCTGTGAGGGGGGTAATGGTTTGATAGTTGTTAATTATTGTTGGTTGAGGTTGTGGGTAAGGATAATATTGTGGGTTTGGAGGAAGGTTAGGTGGTGGTTGGTGGTATGGTGTGGAGGTGGCTTGACCAGATGGGGTATGGGGAGAAGGAAAGGGGAAGTTTTGGTAGGCATGGGGAGCGTGATGGTGGGGTTGGTACTGTGGCTGAATGGGAGGGGGGTTATTGTGTGTTGGGATATGGGGGTTGGACTGATTATGGCTTATAGGAGGTGTAGTTTGCATATTTGGCTGGATGGGAGGAATGGGTGGTTGTAGTTGTGAGGGGTGAAAGGGGTCTATTTGAGAGGGTTGGTTCTGTGGCTGAATGTGAGGGGAGGTATTGTGTGTTGGGATATGGGGTTTGAACTGATTATGGCTTATAGGAGGTGTAGTTTGCATATTTGGCTGGATGGGAGGAATGGGTGGTTGTAGTTGTGAGGGGTGAAAGGGGTCTATTTGAGAGGGGTGGTTAAAAAATGCTAAGATATCATTCTCATAAAGAGGGATTGTAGGGGTACCTGCCTTAGGGGCGTCGTGGTCGGGGGTAAGTGGGCGGTTATGGTCTAAGGACTTTGTGGTAATGTCAACCTGTGGATTTAATTGATGAGGATCTGGATTGTCTTTGTCTAGTTTTGAGTTGCGTGATGGGTTTTCCTCTTGAGATTTAGAGAGGATGGCTTCTACCGCTTTTTTTAATTTGCTTGTCGTTCCTGTTGCCATGTTAGTAGTTAACTAGAGATGCATGTATTACTTAATAGTTAGGTGAGATGGGTGGTCTAGTTTAAAATAGTTAAATTAGAAATATTTGGTATACAGTAACTAAGGGGTAATATGTTATGCTTAGATAAGGGAGGGGGGTATAGGGTGTCAACGGTTATACAGTATAATGGGATTACATATGTAAAATCATAAAAATATATATATACATATAATAATAATAAAATGTGGAAATAATATGATATAGTAAGGAGTTAATTATTGTGATAATAAACTTATGATAGAATTAACTATGGTTGTCATAAGGTTATACAGTATCATAAAATCATAAAAAATATATATACATATAATAATAATAAAATGTGGAAATAATATGATATAGTAAGGAGTTAATTATTGTGATATTATACTTATAATAGAATTAACTATGGTTGTCATAAGTTTATACAGTATAACAGGATTACATATGTAAAATAATAAAAATATATATATACATATAATAATAATAAAATGTGGAAATAATATGATATAGTAAGGATTTAATTATTGTGATATTATACTTATAATAGAATTAACTATGGTTGTCATAAAAAAAATTTACAGCAGTAAAATAGGTTACATTGATAAAAATGTATAAGTTCTATCTAAATATAAACGGGTAATACGTAGTGAAAGCAATTAAAGGTTATTGTATATATAAATGTATATAGTTTAAACAAGAATTACTTAACTGGAAGAATGCATATGAATGTGATATTATGTAAAAGTCAAATCTATTAAAGTTATTGCATATATAAATATATGTTGTTTTAAAAATTAGGCAAAATGTATTAAGTGTTGAAACATATAATTATAAAAGCTACTGGTTAAATTATGAGAAAGGTATGACAACCAAAAGAAAAAAGGTGTACATAAAGTTTATATATGGAAAGAAACCAAATATTTATCAATTTAATAAATGTGGAATTAATATATATATATGAGATGGAATAGAGTAAGGTTTACGTGCGTTGGGCACGTGGGTATCTGAAGGTATAATGGTTACCTTGATACCGTGAGCTGAATCGAGTGGTATGCCAATGTCCGGCAGGGGGTGGTGTTGCTGACGTTGCAATTGGAGTAGTCGAAGGCAACGTTCGGTGAAAGAGGTTGGGTGGTTGATGTGGAAAGTGGGTATGCTGTCTGGGGGGATGAGGTGGCTGTTACGCGGGTCTGTGCGCAGCCGGTGTGAATCCTCTGGGGCGGATGAATTATGCTCGCATGTTATGGAAAGGGAGACAAAGCGAGTATCAGGGATGGTTTGAATGGGTAATGTATGGTTATTATTACGGAATATATTGGAATTAAGTGGAAGAAATTTATGTTACCTTGAGATTGTTGATTTTAGTAGTGTGGAATCGGTTGTGACGATTGCCCTGGATTGTGTAGTGTGAACTAAGTTCTTGTTCGTGGGGAGCGGTTCGTTCCGCGCGGGTGGTGTTCGTACTTGAATTTAGGTGAAGAAAATGGACGGGTTTGAAGGTACTGGTCTCTTCTTTATAGGACACCGTAGTCTCTTCGGAGAAGATGGGTTGCGGGGTAAATGCTGCCACCAGTGATGTAACGGGATGGGTGTAACGGTATTGTTACATGATCTCCACCGAGCGTTACTTGCAGACACAAGATGTAACGGGGTCGTTACATCATCTCCAGAAAGGGGTTACTTGCACACACAAGATGTAACGGGGTCGTTACATCATCTCCAGAAAGGGGTTACTTGGTATACACCTTTTAAGTTTTTTCTTTATTCGTCACACTTTAAGAAACTTAGATTACACATTCTACACAGTCTTAACACTAGGGCACGTCACAAGAACCGACCACGGTCCGCGTCTTGCCAGAGAGTTTTGCTCTCCGGAAGTGCCGAATGGACAAGTTCTTGAATTGCCTTTAATCGTGATCTTAACATTAATCTCTAGTTTGTCTGTTGTCCCACATGGGTGGGGCAACTGCATATATTACGTATTGATGTCTACTAGTATACATGTTAATTATATATCCAGGGGAGGACCGTCAGTATACGTAATATCGTATGTCAGTACTGGGTGGCTACTAGATTGATCGCGTGTGTTCGTGTGTGTGTGTGTGTGTGTCGTTTGGTGGTTGACAGTGCTGTTCACACGAGCACGAAGTGTTGAGTCGGCAAGTTTGAGAGGAGCGCTTAGCTCAGCGAAATGATGCTTGACTGTCGGCGGACAGTGAGTTAGTGAGTGAGGAAGTGGGTTATATGACTGGGCGATACTACTCGTCATGTATATGAGGCGTATACATATATATACATATTTGTATATACACACATATATATGTATATATATATACATATATATATATGTACATAAATTTATGTTTATATATATATATATTTATATATATGTACATATATATATATATATATATATATATATATGTATACATAAATTTATACATATATATATTAACATGTATATACATATATATATATACATGTATATATATATATATTTATATATATACATATTTATATATTTACATACATATATACATATGTATACTTATATATATAAATATATATATACATACATACATACATATATACATACATGCATACATACATACAT
>NC_134798.1:26180840-26183340 GCF_046742065.1 Oratosquilla oratoria
ACACACACACACACACACACACACACACACACACACACACACACACACACACACACACACACACACACACACACACACACACACACACACACACACACACACACGCACGCACACACACACACACACACACACACACACACACACACACACACACACACACACACACACACACACACACACACACACACACACACACACACACACACACACACACACACACACACACACACACACACACACACACACACACACACACCACACACCACACACACACACACACACACACACACACACACACACACACACACACACACACACACACACACACACACACACACACACACACTCGCACACACACACACACACACACACACACACACACACACACACACACACACACACACACGCACGCACGCACGCACACACACACACACGCACGCACACACACACACACACACACACACACACACACACACACACACACACACACACACACACACACACACACACACACACAAACATATATATACATATATATATAATATATATATATATATATATATATACATATACATATATACATTTATATATATACATATATATATATATATGTATATACATATGTATATGTGTATATATACATATATATATGTATATATACATATATATACATATACATATATTACAAAGGATTACAAAGGCGGAGCATGCCGACAGGAGACCTTTTGATCCATATCTAGGTCGGATGCGATAAAAAATTCATATTAATAATAAAACGATAAATAAAAACTATAATAATGTAAATAACAAATGAAATACATAAATAAATGCATAGGTATAGTTAAATAATAAACAAACAGGTAAATAGTAAATAATAATAAATTGACATATAACTAATAATAAATGAAAATCAGACTGACAAATGATAACAAAACAAAAACAAATAATATAAGATAAATTATAATCATTACAGCATCTTACTTAGGTATTTATCTAACTGATTCTTAAAGCTTCGAACTGAACTACATTGCACTACCTGTGCAGGATGAATGATTCTTATTTTTTACATCTTCATGTCAAAAATAAGAATCATTCTTTCGACTGGGGTAAGGCCAGATTAGTGTTCAAGTCCCACTGCGGATTCAGGAGAAAAATAGTCGAATCAGCATTGATTGAGGAATGCCCTAATATTAATATTTCTAAAGGGCAGTGGACACCTGACATAATCTCACGCGCAGCAGTTGCCAAGTTGGTGCGGACACTACATCCTCCCCTCTCCTCACCTCCTCCCTCCCCCGCCACCCCAGTTTGCCCCGCGCCTGAGTGAGGTCAACTGTCCACATCTCTTCTTACTGTAGTTTATAAGTCCCCTCTGTTCTCTATCTTATGTACTTTCCTGAAGAGGGCTACAGTTGAAAGCCGAAATATAGGATTTTTCTTTATTCGAAGTTTATTCTTTCTCCGACTGTGGATTCCTGTGTGTAATTGTATATATATATGTGTATGTGTATATATATATATATATATATATATATATATATATATATATATATATATATTTCCCTAGTTTTTTTTTACGGAAAGGGGAGCTATGCTCGTTTTGTCTCGTCCTCAAATATAGCTTTATCTAGACCGTTTTTAAATTCGTGTATTATTTTTGTACACACCACATTCTCGTCTAACTTGTTCTTAATGTACATTACCCTGTGGGGAAAGCTGTTCTTTTTCAGGTCTCTTTTATAACTGTCTTTCTTGATTTTCTTTCCGTGTCCTCTTGTATCTCTACTATTTCATTTTATTAGATCCTCTCTATTAATAGTTTCTGTACCTTTCATGATTCTATAAATAGTTATCAAGTCTCCTCTCTCTCTTCTTTGCTCTAATGTCTGTAGCTCAACTTTTGTTAGTCTCTCTTCATATGATCTTTGTATTATTTCAAGTTTTGTTATACATTTTTTTTTTTTTTTTGCACTTGGTGACCACGTCGTCGCTGCATACTAGTCTTGGTTTTATCAAAGTGAATAGTATTTTTTTCACTATTTCTTCGTCCAGGTATGTAAATGCTACTGTGATTGTTCTTATTAAATTATAAGTTTCTCCAAAATTTTGTTTGTATGTTTCTCAGGGGACATATTATGCATAATAATGGCTCCCAGGTCCTTCTCATTTTCTACCATTTTAAATTTTTCCTCTCCCAATATATATGATCCCACTATTCTTTTTTTGCTTATTCCAAATTCAATTATACTTCACTTCTTAATATTGAATTCCATCTCCCAGTTCCTACTTCATTTTCATACTCTATTGAGATCACTCTGTAGCAACTCACAATCTTCTTCAGTGTTCCCTTTTTTAACGATTTTGCAACGTCCGCAAAGAAGCTCACATAACTTTTAATTCCTTTATTCATATCATTAATGCACATTGTAAACATTATTGGGGCCAGAACTGTTCCTTGTAAACTCCACTAAACACTTCATCCTAATTAGAGTGTTTGTTT
>NC_134798.1:26190840-26195840 GCF_046742065.1 Oratosquilla oratoria
ACACCGCATTTCATTACTGTACCTAATTCTGATAAAACCGAAATCATTGATAGATATTTACTGAAAGGTGGCATAAACATCGCCAAGGTATCATGTAATAAAATAGGTAAAATGTTTAAAAACCACACTAATGACAACAACGACCTCAGTGTGATCTACCGCATTCCATGTAGTGGCTGCCCCTCGGCTTATATAGGTGAGTCAGGTCGAGGAATCGAGAAGAGGATAAACGAACATAGGAATGATTTAAAAGCACACAGAACGTCCAACTCCCTGGTCCGCCACCTCGAAATATGCAACAACCTTCCCGAATGGAGTAAAGTTGAAATTCTACACAAAGGATTAAAAAAGAAGATGAGAAAGACAGTTGAAGCTGCACATATAAATGTCAAAGAAAATAATAACGACAGAGAAGGATTTATATGCCTATCTAAAGCAGCCAGTCTCTTAATAATAAATGCGCTAGAAAAAACCTGACACTCGAAGCTTCACAAGTTCCCCCACTACGGGTATAAATGTTGTGACCAAGATGTTCTGTAACAAGTTCTCTGAGGAAGGTTATAATAACCGAAACGTAAGAACAATAAATGTATTCTTAGCCCATCTTCGTTTACCCTTCCCCACCTATCACTCTCTCATTTGTCTTAAACAATTTATCAACATATACATATATATATAATCGTGAAGCGTGGCAGGAGATTCTCTTTTAAGCATATTCTGTTGAAAACGACAGCAAATTCATTAGAAATCAATTTCTTTCTTAAGCTTTCTAGCTTTCGGAAAGTAGATTTCTGGGGGAATGAGAGGGGAAGAAGCAAATTTCCAATTGACATTGGTAATTTATATTAACACAGAAGTCTATGTTATATACAAAATAAATGAAAATAAACAAAACACAGTATAATAAACCCAAGAGGGAACCATTTTCACTATGTTCACAATGGTTCCCTCCCCTTCCTGGACGTCCTCCTTAAACAGACTAACAGTTCCTTTTCTTCCAGCGTGTATATTAAGGACACCAACCCCGGACTATGTATGAGCGGAGAAAGTGAGTGCCCCAAAAAGTACAGAGACTCCACTATCAGCACCCTTTTTAGAAGAGCCCTTAGCCATTGTTCTTCTTGGTCAGACACCCAGAAGGAGATAGACAGAGTCCACCAACTTCTAATTAATAATGGTTACTCCAACAACGAAGTACAATCTACACTCAGAAGAGTTATTGACACCTGGTACCAAGAACCTCATCACACTACCACAGAACATGAAGGAACTACACACCGCATATTCTACAAGTCCCAGATGTCCAATAAATATAAAGAGGATGAGAAAATATTAAAAGACATTATTAAAAGAAATGTGACCCCCACGAAAGAACGTGACAAAATATCACTCACCATTTACTACAGGAACAAGAAAACATCTTCCCTGATCTTAAGAAATCACACCACCCCAAAACCTCATGGTATACGTCAATCCCACGTAGTATATAAATTCACCTGCCCAGAGGAGGACTGTACGCCCCTACCTACCTACGTGGGAAGGACAACTACCACCCTGTCCAGAAGAATCACCCTTCACCTACAACAAGGAGGACTGAAACAACACCTTTGGACCCACCACAGACGCCATCTAGACAGGGTACACAACACATGGTACACAACATGGTACAACATGGTACAACATGGTACAACATGGTACAACATGGTACAACATGGTACAACATGGTACAACATGGTACAACATGGTACAACATGGTACAACATGGTACAACAACATGGTACACAACACAGAAATCGTCGCAGAGGAGAAGGACCTCCAACGTTTGACCATTTTGGAGGCTGTAATCATAAAAGATTTACAACCTATTATTAATGTACAAACAAATGATTTCTCCCTCCTCCCCAGCATGAAACCTACACGCAGGAGACATTTGCTCACCAAAATACAACCACCAGATCAGAGAACACCCATAAAGGTCCAAAATATCCCCGCAGAGGATAAAATGTCATGCCTTAGGCGATCGGCTAGGCTTAGGAACCAACCAAATAGCGCCAGCCAAACAGAGGAGAGTCATTAAGTGACCTCTCCAAGTTTTTCCTTTATACATATTTATACTCGTCTTGGTCACACTTCCCTTCACTCCAACTGAAGATGCAGAACGATCTGCGAAACGTCTTGGGTTTATTATACTGTGTTTTGTTTATTTTCATTTATTTTGTATATAACATAGACTTCTGTGTTAATATAAATTACCAATGTAAATTGGAAATTTGCTTCTTCCCCTCTCATTCCCCCAGAAATCTACTTTCCGAAAGCTAGAAAGCTTAAGAAAGAAATTAATATATATATAAATATATGTATATATATATATATATATATATATATATACGTGTGTGTGTGTGTGTACGTGCGTGTGTGTGTGTGTGTGTGTGTGTGTGTGTGTGTGTGTGTGTGTGTGTGTGTGTGTGTGTGTGTGTGTGTGTGTGTTTGTGTATGTGTGCGTGTGTGTGTATGTAAACACACACACACAGACACACACACACACACACACACACAGACACACAGACACACACACACACACACACACACACACACACACACACACACACACACACACACACACACACACACACACATATATATATATATATATATATATATGCGTGTGTGTGTGTGTGTGTGTGTGTGTGTGTGTGTGTGTGTGTGTGTGTATCAAGGACTACTCTTACACAGGACGTGTGCTCTCAGATCCTTGGGTCCGCTAGCGGAGGCCATAGCTATCTTTATAATCTAACATTTTATATTAGACAAACATATCAAAACTAGAAACTCAACATTGTATATAGGACAAATGTATCAACTATTGACTTATTCAATGCATTATAATTTATTATAAACTTTTATTGTGAAATATGAAACTATTTTTAAGGGATGGTTATGTTTTGAAATGCCAATTTTAGCCGGACTTAACAGGTATTATTTTTTTAGGTCAGTGGACACCAGGGTTGGCGATTTTTTTTTTTTTTTTTTTTTTTACTAAAAAATATAGAAAATTGAATTTTTTGAAATCAGATTTATTTTATTTACATTATTTTTTTATAGATATTACAAGCCTATAGATATTACAAGCCTTGGCCTGCGGCGCTGCGCGCCCTGGGCTACGCCCCTTTTTTGGAAAATAAAATATCAAAATCATATTGCTTTTTATTTCTTGTCAACATCTAGCTGTTCTCGCAAGTCCTTCGAGTTCTTCTTCTTCTTCTTCTTCGAGTTCTTCTTCGAGTTCTTCTTCGAGTTCTTCGAGTTCTTCTTCGAGTTCTTCGAGTTCTTCGAGTTCTTCTTCGAGTTCTTCTTCTTCGAGTTCTCCTTCTTCTTCGAGTTCTTCTTCTTCGAGTTCTTCTTCGAGTTCTTCTCTTTCGAGTTCTTCGAGTTCTTCTTTTTCGAGTTCTTCGAGTTCTTCTTTTTCGAGTTCTTCTTTTTCTTCTTCTTCTTCTTCTTCTTCTTCTTCTTCTTCTTCTTCTTCTTCTTCTTCTTCTTCTTCTTCTTCTTCTTCTTCTTCTTCTTCCTCTTCTTCTTCTTCGATTTCTTCGAGTTCTTCTTCTTCTTCGAGTTCTTCTTCTTCACCGTAGTTGGCGGTGTTACCGATTTACCACCAAACGCGAAGGGTCAGTTTATTTTTTACTTACAAGCCCACCGGCTGCGCCGGCCAGGCTTCGCCTGGGGGAACTTTGACGAATCCCCGGCCATCCTTCCCAACCACCACCTGTGTGTGACCGAATTACCACCGGACGGCGTAAGCAACCATTAAATTTTTTTATATTAGATATATAGAAATATTGTGGTATTGCTATCTGATATGCGATCTTATTGCTAAAGGACATTTTTACCATATCAATATAAGGAGCAGTGTTATATAGGCTTGCCGCAAGTATACAAGGAACGGTATAAGCCATATGTGAAGACGGAATGCTCAGGTTCACTCGATTCCTCCAAGAGTTTTCTCATCTTGGTGACATTTGCTGAATTGTCTGTCACAACACTTCCAATGTGACAACCAAAATCTTGTTCAGCCTTCTTGATCGAATTTTGTACAAGTTGTTGAAGATATTCAGCAGTGTGAGGTTTCCCTGGTGTGTCTATTGTGTCAACTAAATAAATCTGACCAGTGGATGTTGTTAGAGTGACACATATTATGGGCTCATTATGGATGTTAGACCACCCATCAATTGAAAGACATACAGTTTCATTATTCAGGTCATCGGCACACTTTTTATATTCCTTTTCATACACAAGATCCAAGTACTTATCAGCAATATCTTTTCTGGATGGAGGAATATAACCTTGCCTCAGGCTCTGAATCATCTTGAGAAACTGAGGATGCTTAAAAAAGACGAAATGGTGAATTTGTAGCAAATATAATTCTTGCAACTTCTTCGTCGAGATTTTCCTGAGAGGCTGAAGTTTTTATGATAAATCTGTCCAGAGATGTTGATGACTTTCTTTTAGATGAAAATGATTTAGCAGAAGTGGCGCCTGTGGAGGAGTCTGATAGTGACCTTTTTAATGGTGGAGTCAGGTTTGCAGATAATTCAAATGGAGCCGATGATGAAGGGATTGAAGTTGTTGATACAGATCGTGATATGGAAAAATAAAATTTTAGCATATTGCATAATCTATAAATGAATAAATGAATGAATACAGTGTGATTTAGGCTACTTTTGAGTACAGTAGTTATTTTTTTAGATAATGATCATATTCACACAAGCCACTAAATCATTTGGAAATAATTAACAGGATATGAAATAGGTGGGCTTGGAATTCAGCCCACACAGGATTTAGTCCACTTTTAAATTCACTCAAAATAATGGGTTAGCTGGGTTAGGTTAGGCTAAATCCCTTTGAGCTGAATCCCATGTGGGCTGAATTCCAATGGAACCTATGAAATATATTACACAATATTGAATGAAATTAATAACAATCATCTAGGTCCCAAAGTTGAG
>NC_134798.1:26205840-26220840 GCF_046742065.1 Oratosquilla oratoria
CTTAATGTGAAGGAGGATAGGGAGGGAAAGATAGCTGCAGTGGGAAATGCTAAGAAAATGAGAGTGATGAGTGAGGAAAATGGAGGAGAAATAAGGAAGGATGAAGTGAAGGCAGCAGTTAAGATGATGAAAGTAGGTAAGGCACCTGGTCTGGATGGATGCCATGCAGAATGTCTTAAAAAGGAGGTATAGTGATGGTGGACTGGCTGGTGAGGTTATTTAATGTTTGCTAGAGAGAAGGTAGAGTGCCAGAGGACTGGAGGAGTGCTTGTATAGTTCCACTTTACAAGGGAAAGGGGGACAAGTGTGAATGTAGTAGTTTCAGAGGGATTAACTTGTTAAGTGTAGTTGGGAAGGCTTATGGGAGGATCTTGATTGAGAGGATTAGGAGAGGAACAGAGGGAGTAATTGGTGAGGAACAGTGTGGATTTAGGACAGGTAGAGGTTGTGTAGATCAGATTTTTGTGGTAAGACAGATATGTGAGAAAGCTATAGGAAAGGGGAAGGATGTTTTCTGGGCCTTTATGGATCTGGAAAAGGCGTACGACAGGGTAGACAGAAAGGAACTGTGGGAGGTTATGCGGATATACGGGATAGGAGGAAAGCTTCTACGAGCTGTCAAGAGTTTGTATGAGAGTAGTAGAGCTTGTGTCAGGATTAGAAATGGAGAGAGTGAGTGGTTTGAGGCAAAGGTGGGACTTCGTCAGGGATGCGTTATGTCACCCTGGCTGTTCAACTTATACATGGATGGGGTGGTGCGAGAGGTGAATGCAAGGGTAGTGGGTCAGGGATTGGAAATGGTTAAGGAAAATGGAGAAAAGTGGGAGGTAAGCCAGCTGTTGTTTGCGGACGACACTGCGCTTGTGGCAGGATCGGAGGGATTGAGGAAGTTGGTGACATATTTTGGGAGAGTGTGTGATAGAAGAAAGCTGAAGATAAATGTGGGTAAAAGTAAGGTGATGAGATGTACAAGGGGTGAAAGTGGCAGTAATCTGGAAGTGAGCATTAAGGGAGAGCAACTGGAGGAAGTGGATAGTTTTAGATATTTGGGTACAAATGTGGCAGGAAAAGGTGTAGTGAAGGTGGAGGTAGAATGTAGATTGAGAGAAGCGAGTAAATGCCTTGGTGGTTTAAAAAGTGTAATGAGGAATAGAAATTTGGGAATGGATGCTAAGAGGAGACTGTATGAAGGAGTGATTGTGCCAACAGCACTGTATGGAGCAGAAACATGGAACATAAGAGAGGAAGAGAGAAGGAACTTGAATGTGTTTGAGATTAAGTGTCTGAGAAGTATGATGGGGGTTACTAGGCTTGATAGAGTGAGAAATGAGGAGGTGAGGAGGAGAACAGGGGTGGAAAGGGAGCTGGAAGATAGGGTTGATGAAAGAGTATTAGGATGGTTTGGACACATGGAAAGAATGAGTGAAAAAAGACTAGTAAAGGAGGTATGGAAGGCAGATGTGGAGGGAGTGAACATGACGGGACGTCCTAGGATGAGATGGATGGATGGTGTGAAGGGGGCTTTGGGGAAGAGGGGAATGTCTGTTGAGGAAGGATGGGAGAGGACAGAAGACAGGGGTGAATGGAGAATGGTTGTATATGGAAAATATTGTGATGCATGAGGTGGAATGGACGGGGGAATGGGGGGTGAGGTAGTGTGTGTGAGCAAAAATTTTGACGCAGCCCGAAGGGATTTCTCCCCGTCCTCTCCTTTATATAGAAGACGGAGAGGGGGGGTCGCCGATTTAATGAAGCGGCCTTGCTTTGGATGTGCTGTGTCCTGCGACACTGCTTCTGACCCAGGGCAGTGGACAGGGTGCAGAGATGACCCGTCATCTAGGAGGTGCTAAGATGGGATGGAGGGTGGAGGGGTGTCGAGTGTTTTCGGGGATGGAATGGGTGGAAATGATTTTATGCCTTGTCCTTTTTTGGCTACCTCCCTGGTAAGGGGGAAAAAGCCTTGGTATATGTATGTATGTATGTATGTATGTATGTATATATATATATATATATATATATATATATATATATATATATATATATACATGTGTGTGTGGGGGGGATGTATGTGTGTGTGTGTGTGTGTGTGTGTGTGTGTGTGTGTGTGTGTGTGTGTGTGTGTGTGTGTGTGTGTGTGTGTGTGTGTGTGTGTGTGTGTGTGTGTGTGTGTGTGTGTGTGTGTGTGTGTGTGTGTGTGTGTGTGTGTGTGTGTGTGTGTGTGTGTGTGTGTGTGTGTGTGTGTGTGTGTGTGTGTGCGTGTGTGTGTGTGCGTGTGTTTGTGTGTGTGTGTTTATGTATATGCATGTATGTGTGTGTGCGTGCGTGCGTGTGTGTGTGTGTGTGTACAAAAATGAATAATTAACTTTATGTATTGATATTTACCAATATATATATTTAGCTCTACACAAACTAACACGTTTATTTAAAGATAAACTAACCATATAAGATCAAGTATTCAGTAAAGCTATGCCTTTAGTGAAAGTGTATACAGACTTGATATATATCACAGAAAAGAGATCATCAAATGAATGACAATACTCTCATTGAACAGAGAAAGAAAATAGTAAATGTGCAAATTCATTCTCATTGGAAAGAGAATATACGAACGTGTAAATATATTTACATAGCTTTACTGAACACGTTCATGATATAATAATATACATAGGCCCCCCACCATTTTACTCATTCAACTCAATTTTACAAGTCAATGTCTCCCACTAGCAACTTAACAAATTATCATATCTTAATATTTCTTTCGCAATTATGTATGCCGAGACCCCACTGTCACGACCTTAACTCAAGGTACGCAGACGTGCCTCAAATTGTCGGGGAAGCAATGTAACCTTGTCTAACCACACCAACCAGCCACGTGATCCACAGACATGCGACATGGCACTCGTCCTGAACGGGACTTGCCTCATTTGCTGACTTTGCTTTTCCAGAACAAGCACCTTACCACAGCGCCTAACTCAGCATTAACTCAGACAACAGGATATCGCCACACGAAGATGCCTAATGTCACCAGAGAAACCCATTGAACCCCTTTTATTATACCTGCCCCAATTATATTACCCATAAGCTAACATATACATACCATGTCTAACCATATCCACCAACCATACGACTAACCCCCATAAGTAGAACTAACTCCAATGCTTAAGAATAGCGAACTAACACTTTTACTTACGACAACCCACTAACCCTCTTTATATGCAGTCCCCTTTGTAACCAAGACAGCAGAGCTGTTTAGGTCAAGTACCTGCCAGAGGCAGAGCTGGTTAGGTCAAGTACCTGCCAGAAGGAGAGCTGGCCAGGTCAAAGTGACTGCGAGACCGACCTGCCCAGGTTACGCACTTGGCAGAGAGCAGACATCTGCCCAAGGAAGTGTCGAGGTGATAGCCCGGCACTTACTGTATTTTGCCCAAAGGGACTATTGATAATTTGTTGTTCAAAACCTAGATTGTTGTTAATAAATAGAAGAAACTCCGGCTTGGAGTTTATCTCGCCCGCATTAAGTCCACCTAATATGTCCACAACCATTTAACGGTTACACTATCGACAGCCAAGTAACGGTTACAAGTGATGTATATTCCAGTAGTTATACTTAAATTTGAATTATCTTATAACTCTACTTTAGACTGTATCTTTTTCTCAGCTATTCCAAGTGTTTATGGAATTATATGGAAAAATATTCTTTCGCAACCTTCAGAAATATACTCTTTATCCTTTTTTAACCTCATAAACATCCTCCTTTTCTAATCAAGAGAATTATTCTGTTGATTTAGTCTGCCCACTTTAGCGTCCTGAATGCTGTTGTCAAATCTCCTACCTCTATTTGATCCTTCAACGATGATAAATCTTATGTTATTAGTCGTGTCTCGTATGGGTTATTTGCTAGGCTGGGAACAAGTGTTGTTACTGACATGTATATCTTACCGATCATGTTTTTATCTTTCACTCTGGGTAGAGACCATACCAGTGATCCATATTTTAGTCTTGGACGGATTATGACTTTTGTGTTTTTTTTATCATCTTGTTATCCATATAGTGACAGACCGCATTAATGTTCTACAGTAATTGATCTTTTTTCCACAATGTTATTCATAATTGTGTCAGGTGACAAGTCTTTTATGAGCAATTTTTTTTTTTTTTTTTTTTTTTTTTGCCTAAGTAATAAATTCTCTTTCCAAGCAATAATTGGATTATGGTCATTTGAATCTATTGTTTATCTCCAATATTTTGCATTTCTATGACTGAAATTTATTTATCATTCTTGGCTCCATGCAAACAGTGTCTAGTGTTTTTTTTTTTTTTTTTTTTTTTTTTTTTTGCAAGAGCTGATTGTACGTACTCCATGCTTTATTCCTCTCGGGATTTTTGCATCATCTACAAACGTGGTAGCATAGTTTTTTTTCCATGTTATTAATATAGACGAGAAAAATTATAAGTGCTTGCACAGAACCTTTCAGAAATCCATTGGTCACTGCTTCCTATCCTGACATCTTATTCCTTACTGCTGTCCTCATATATCTGCCCATTAGAAAATATTTCATCCATTCCAGTAGTTTACTCATAATTCTACTGTGTGCTCCATTTTCCACACAAATCTTTCATGAAGTACTTAAGCAAAGGCTTTTACTAGATTGAGATACATAATGTCGAACCAACCCTCACTCTCCTGCAATACACTAGTCACTCTTGAAGAAAAGTTGAATAGGTTTGACAAAAACAAACTTCCAGATCTAAATTCAATTTGATTATTTGTCTAGATAATCATCCATTCAAGAGATTTGACCTAACTTTCACATAATTTAACTTGTCAGTAATACCAGCCTGTAATTCATTGGTATTTCCTTACTTTACTTTTCATAAATTGTTACCACATAAACTCTTTTTCAATCCTGTGGCAATATGACTTGTCTTAATAAGCATGCAATAAACTATGAATCATGTCTGTCAATTGTTCCCTATTTTCGTTAGGTGCCAAATTTGAGATACCGTCAGTATACTATTTCTCAAATAAGGGATACCAAAAGATCGAGTACTCCTCTCCCTTCTACCATTAGACAGGAAGAAGAGTCAAGTACAGTAAAAGGTAAAAGGTGCAGATGGACAAATGTTACCAGAAGAGGAGGCGGTCACGGGAAGATGGGCTGAGTATTTTAGAGAGCGGTTGAATGTGGAGGAGGATATGGTGGAATTAGTGTAGCACTGGGAGGTGATGGAAGAGGAGAATGGAGAAGATATAAGAGAAGATGTGTTGCAAGTATTAGGTTTCCCGGATAGTTCTGAGGGAATCTAAAGCACATGATAAAAATGTCATCTAACAAACCTACAATACATCTAATTGGATCGCAGATCAAAATTTTACTTTTCCTTATATATGTCCTCTTTATTCGTGAACAAATATGTATATATACATACATGCATATATATATATATATATATATATATATATATGCATATATATATATATATATATATATATATATATATATATATATATATATATATATATATATATCAGATACTCTGCATGGAAATCAAAATGGATTGATTTTTTTTTTTTTTTTTTTTTTGAAAAGGGAAAATGCTTCAAAACTTGCAAAAACATTTGTGAATTGTATGTAGATGATGCTATAGGTGAATTAACGGTTCAAAGGTGGTTTGCTCAATGAAATACTGAAAATTTTAGCTTGGAAGATAAACATTGGAGTGGGAGACCTTCAAAATTGGATAAAGATGTTTTGACAACGAAAATTAAAGAAAGGCCAGATATTACAACTAGAGAACTTGCAAAGGAGGTAAAACTTTACAATAGTACAGTTCATGAACATCTAGTGTTTCTGGGATACACTTACCGCTATAATGTTTGGGTCCCTCACAAACTCTCTGAACAGAATTGCTTAGACAGGTATTCCATTTGTGATATGCTTTTGAAACGGAATAAATCTAGGCCATTTTTGAAAACCCTTGTGACCGGAGATGAAAAGTGGATTATTTATGAGAATGTAGTGCGGAAAATATCATGGTGTCTGCGTAATCAATTTCCAAAACAGCAACCAAAAAAGCACATCCATGTAAAAAAAAAGTCATGCTTTGTGTTTGGTGGGATTGTAAAGGCATTATTTACCATGAGATTCTTCCACAAAACCAAACCATTAATTCGGATGTATACTGTACCCAGTTTACAAATTTGGATAGAAAAAATCAAGACAATAAGGCCAGAGCTTGCCAATAGGAAGGGGGTGGTGTTTCAACAACATAATGCCAGATCACATGTGTCTTTGGCTATCCAGACACGGTTGCATGAACTCGGCTGGGATCTCTTACCCCATCCAGCATGTTCCCTTGATATTGCTTCATCTGATTACCACTTATTCTTGTCTCTGCAGAACTCATTGCATTGAAAAAACATTTATTGATTTAGAGGGTGTTCAAACACATGTAGCTAACTTTTTTCTTCTAAACCAATTTTTTTTTATGCTGATGGTATATTCAAGTTACCTGAGAGATGGACAAAGGTTATTGATAACTAGACCACCCGTGACCCGTCAAATAAAATTTTAGATTATACGTTGTTAATTAAATGGTCAATAAAATCTTTATTAAGACAATGTTCTATTCAATAGACGAAGGCATTGACTTGATTACTTATAAGAAGTGAAATGCAGAAGATTGTGACGTCATGTCGTCGTTGCTTGGAACACTACGCATAATATGATTTATAGGGTTCGTGAAATTTTAATAAACTCATTACGCCTCTTAGAAGCTAACTCAGGAGTTGGCTATACTTTTAAATACTGAATATGAAAATTTTATAAGTATATATAGATGGATATATATATGTAGGTTGGGTCAAATAAAATTCTAAATGATACGTTGTTATAAGAAGTGAAATGCAGAAGATTATGACGTCATGTCATCGTTGCTTGGAACACTACGCATCATATGATGTCGTGACGCCATGTCTCTTCTTCTGATTGGCTGGTCCTCAGTAGTGACGTCATATCTCTTCTTCTGCTTGGCTGGTCCTAAGTCTTGACGTCATATCTCTTCTTCTGATTGGCTGGGTGACGGTTTCAAGCAAGCAAGATAACAAATAAAATCATCAGAGTTTTATAAGTATATAGATGATGGAAGTTATTTCAATGAATAAGATTTATTAGATCATCTTTTATTTGTATCATTTTGTTGCATGTCAAAAACTCTCAGAACTTTCCGGACAACCTGTTAGTTTTGAAAATTATGAGAGCAGGTAAGGCATCTAGGTTAGATAGATATCATGCGGAGTGTCTGAAGAAGGAAGGTACAGTAATACTGGACTGGATGATGAGGTTATTTAATATACTCGTATGTCTAAGGGAGGGCACAGTGCTGGAGAACTAATTTTTTTTTTGTATAGGTCCACTTCACAAGGAGAAGGGGAACAAATGTGAGTGTAGGAGCTTCAGAGGGACCAGTTTGTTTAGTGTAGTTGGGAAGCCATGTGAGAGTGTTTTAATCGGGAGGACTAGGAGAGGAACACAAGGAGTAATTGCTGAGGAATAGTATGGATTTAGGAAGGGTAGGGGTCCCGTGGATCCCGTTTTTGTGGTAAAACAGATATTTGAGAAAGATTTAACAAAAGGTAAGAATATTTTGGGGGGATTTATAGATTTGGAAAGAGATTAAGACAGGGGGTCATAGGAAGGCACTGTGGGAGGTATTGCAGATATATGGGATTAGGGGAAAGCTGATAAGTGCAGTCAAGTGTTTTTATGAGGGTAGTAGAGCCTGTGTTAGAATTGGAAATGGATAGAGCGAGTGGTTTGTGGTAAAAGTGGAGCTACGTCAGAGATGTGTTATGTACGAAAGCATGGTAACTGATGTAGAAGTCGGTGAATCTGTTGCAAATAGCGATCACAACTTAGTCAGATTCAAACTCCTAAACAATTTTAGAATAGATACTTGTGCTTCTAAAATACCCGATTTCAGTAAAGCTCAGTTCATAGAACTACGTCAGGAGCTTCAGCTTACAGATTGGGAGGAAAAATTAAACGAAAGGCCTGTAGATCAGATGTGGGAAATATTTCAAAATACGCTCACTAAGATGATTCAAACTTACATTCCTTTTAAGGACAGACGTCCCCCAAATCAGGCTTGCCCAAAGTGGCTCGACAAAGAAACTGAAAAAAGTATTGCTAAAAAGAGACAGGCTTATAAGAAATATAAGTGCTCGGGTGCATCTAATGACTATGAAAGTTATGTATCAATACAGAGAGATTTAAAAAAGACAATAAGAAAAAGAAAACGACAATACGAAATGAACATCGCTGATAAATCCAAAGAGAATCCCAAAGAATTCTATAGTTACATTAGAGATAAAAAGGTTGTTAGGAATCACATTGGTCCACTATTATCTGCTGACGGTCAACTTGAATATTCAAATGAAGGAATGTGTAATATCTTAAACAATTATTTTAGCTCGGTATTCGTAAACGAAACACCTCAAAGTGAATTCCAAACTGAAACCTGTGAAAAGTCTGGGGTAAACTTACTCACTACGGTAAATATAACAAAAGAAAAAATTAAAAGGTGTATAGACAAACTCAAAGTTAATAATACACCAGGGCCTGACGGTTGGCATCCAAGAATCTTAAAGGAAATGAAAAATGAGATTGTTGTTCCATTAGAAATTATTTTCAAGAAATCCATCATATCCGGAGATGTCCCAAGAGAATGGAAGCTAGCTAACGTTACTCCCATATTCAAAAAAGGTGACAAAAAGAAACCAAATAAATATAGGCCTATAAGTTTGATTTCAATCGTAGGAAAAATAATGGAAACTATCATCAGAGATGCTATCGAATATCATTTAGAAAGTAACCGTTTGATAAATGATAGCCAGCATGGTTTCAGACGGAAACGTTCTTGCGTGACTAACTTACTCGAATTCTACAACACAGTTATCTCGAATTATGACAAAAGAAACAATATAGATTTAATATATCTAGACTTTGCAAAAGCTTTTGATACCGTCCCACACGAAAGACTACTTACTAAATTAGCTTTGCATGGAATAAGTGGTAGCCTATTAGGTTGGACTAGTAATTGGTTGAAAGGTCGAAAACAGAGAGTTGTTTTAAATGGAAAAACTTCTGGATGGAAAAGTGTTGCAAGTGGAGTTCCTCAGGGTTCCGTTCTTGGGCCACTTCTATTCATAGTATATATAAATGATATAGACCATGGACTAAAATCTACTGTTTCCAAATTTGCTGATGATACAAAACTGTGCGGAGTGGCAAATGATCACTCAAACCAATTAGATATTCAAGAAGATTTAGATCAATTACAGCAATGGTCTGAAAAGTGGCTAATGAAATTTAACACAAGTAAATGCAAGGTAATGCACATAGGTAAAAATAACAGGAAGTACGATTACAAGTTATTTGGAAATTCGTTAACAAAAGTGGATAGTGAAAAAGATCTCGGCGTAATTATCAGTAACGACCTCAAATCATCCAAGCAGTGTATTTCAGCCTCTGAGAAAGCAAATAAGATTCTGGGATTGATTGCGCGATCTTTTGATTTCAAAAGTCCATCACTCATTAACAAGCTATATAAATCGTTAGTTCGTCCATATTTGGAATATGCTGTTTCCGTATGGTCACCGAATCTCATTAAAGACATTGACAGACTGGAAAAAGTACAACGGCGAGCCACAAAACTGATTCCAAATATCAAAAATAAATCATACGAAAATCGACTTAAGCACATGAATCTGTTTTCCCTAAAAAAGCGTAAACTCAGAGGTAACTTGATACAGGTCTTTAAGATTTTAAAGGGAATTGACAACATCAAAAGTGACAAAATTTTCACATTGAATGAGAATCCGACAAGAAACAATGGTCTCAAACTGTCCGGAAATAGATTCAGTTTGGAAGTAGGTAGAAACAACTTTGCCAACCGTGTAGTTAATGAATGGAATAAACTTCCTGCACAGGTAGTGCAATGTAGTTCAGTTCGAAGCTTTAAGAATCATTTAGATAAATACCTAAGTAAGATGCTGTAATGATTATAATTTATGTTATATTATTTGTTTTTGTTTTGTTATAATTTGTCTGTCTGATTTTCATTTATTATTAGTTATATGTCAATTTATTATTATTTACTATTTACCTGTTTGTTTGTTATTCAACTATACCTATGCATTTATTTATGTATTTTATTTGTTATTTACATTATTATAGTTTTAATTTATTATTATTATTTTTTTTTTTCATCCGACCTAGATATGGATCAAAAGGTCTCCTGTCGGCATGCTCCGCCTTTGTAATCCTTTGTAATCCTTTGTTCAATGTGTGCAAGGATGGAGTTGTGCGGGAGGTAAGTGCGATGATAATGGGCAAAGGATTGGAGTTGGATAAAGAAAATGGGAAAAAGTGGGAAAAGAGACAGTTATTGTTTGCTGATGAAAATGCACTTGTGGTAGTTAGTGACGGAGTTTGAGAAGGCATGTAATAGGAAGAAGTTGAAGGTAAATGTGGGTAAGGTGATGAGATGTACAAGGGGAGAGGATAGCAGCTAGTTGGAGGTAGATTTTAAAGGAGGGATGGTGGAGGAAGTGGACAGCTTTAGGAAAAGGAGTGGAGGTGGAGGTTTTCAGAGAAACAGGTAAATATCTTGAACATTAAAAAGTGTCATGAGATATAGACATTTGGGAATTGAGGCAAAGAAAAGGTTATATAAAGCGATGATTGTAACGATGACGCTGTATGGGGCAGAGACTTGAAGTTCAAGAGAGGCAGAGATGAAAATTTGAATCTGTTTGAGAAGTTTGGTATTGGTTCCAAATTTGTATAAAATGAGCAACATGGTAAGTAGGAAAGCTGGGGTGGTAAGGGAGGTGGCAGATAGGGCTGTTGAAAGAGTATTGGGACGGTTTGGACACATGGAAAGAATGAGTAAAGAAAGATTAGTAAAAAAAAGTGTAAAAGGCAGAGGTGGATAGAGTGAACTTGAGGGAGTGGCCGAGGGTAAGATTGATGGACGGGGTGAATGGAGTGCTGAGCAAGACGGGAATGTCTGTTGAGCAAAATAGAAAGAAGGCAGGACATAGGAATGCGTGGAGAAAGGCTATGTATAGATAATACTGTGATGCAAGGAAGGGCCGGGGATGGGGAGTTTGTATGGAGTGGTTGTATGTAAATGAGAGTTTTGACACAGCCTAAAAGGGATTTCACCCAGACTACTCTCTCTCTCTCTCTCTCTCTCTCTCTCTCTCTCTCTCTCTCTCTCTCTCTCTCTCTCTCTCTCTCTCTCTCTCTCTCTCTCTCTCTCTCTCTCTCTCTCTCTCTCTCTCTCTCTCTCTCTCTCTCTCTCTCTCTCTCTCTCTCTCTCTCTCTCTCTCTCTCTCTCTCTCTCTCTCTCTCTCTCTCTCTCTCTCTCTCTCTCACTCTCTCTCTCTCTCTCTCTCTCTCTCTCTCTCTCTCTCTCTCTCTCTCTCTCTCTCTCTCTCTCTCTCTCTCTCTCTCTCTCTCTCTCTCTCTCTCTCTCTCTCTCCCCTGTCTCTCTCTCTCTCTCTCTTTCATGAAGGGACGAAGAGGGGGGAGGGATCGCTGATTAAATAAAGCAGCCTTTCTGTGAATGTACTATGTATGTTCACTATCTTGCTACATTATATCTGACCCAGAAACCTAGGAGTAGTTCGTGAATAATCCCTAACATAACCATATCCCACTTAACTTTAACCCTTAACCCTAACCAAAAAATATATATATTTTTGGAAATGAAATATACTTATCCAAGTACTTGGAGTGATAGGGTATTAGACTTATATGGTTATAAAGGCCTATCTCTAAAACCCTAGGAGGAGTTCGTGAACAAACAAACAAACATACAGACAGACAAAAACTACTACTTTATTGTAGTAGATATATATGTATATATACATATATATATATATATATATATATATATATATATATATATATATATTGCAGAAACCACAGGGAAAATAAAGTCGGAATACTAAACGTTTTCGTCTGTTACGACATCCTCAGAGTACAAGAAAGAGAAAATAGAACATATTATTTATACAGAAATTAGAAAACTGGGAAAGGTTATAGCCACATAAAAGCTTCGTACAATATACATACATATATACAAATGGAACTAATAATAATAATAATAATAATAAAACAATAAAGCACTAAAACATACACATTCATATACAAATGGAACTAATAATAATAATAATAAAATAATAAAGCAGCAAAACAAGGGAGCATAACCATGAGGCCGAAACGTCCACAGGACTTCTGGCACAATCAGGAGCCATAGTACTGCTTGACTATCCTATTGATTAAGAAATTGTCTAGTTTAAATAACCCTAAACTCAAATTGATATTGTCAAAATTGTTCTTAATAAAACTAGATTCAATGATGTTTCTAATATTTAAATCTTTACGAGTTCATTAAAACCCATAAACCTGATAATCCTATTATACCTATAATCAGCTCTACTGGTTCCATTTCTTATAAATTATCAAAATGGCTAGTGTCCATTCTGAGCCCCCTTGTTGGATCTATTTCTCATTCTCACATTAAAAACAACGAAGATTTAATCAACAAACTTAACAGTCTAGACCTTACTTATGATTTCAAGTTAGTTAGTTTTGATATTAATTCTTTATTTACATGTGTTCCCGTTTTTTATTTGCTTGACTTTCTAACAAAGAACTTCATTCACACAACTTGCCACTACCTGTAGATATTATTATCAATTTGATTAAAGTTTGTGTGGTTGAATCTAAATTTGTTTTAATGGTGAATTTTATGTCAAAAAATTTGGTATGGCTATGGGGAACCCCTTATCCCCAGTTTTAAGCAATTTGTACATGGAGTTCTTTGAAAGGGAATTATTACCTTGCATCCTCCCCCGTAAAGTCATCTGGTATAGATATGTCGATGACATTTTATGTATTTGGCCCACTGATATTAATTTGGATAATTTTCTTATTAAATCAAATGATTTAGTGCCTTCTATTAACCCATTAAATCCCAAGTTTTTTTGGTCAGGAATTTCCACGGTTTTCTGTAATCTAAGTAATGTGAAGGGTTATGAGAGACAATGTATAGTGGTTTTAATGCTTTATTTCCTGCAGTAAGCTTATAAGAAGCTGTCCTCAAATGAGGACACTGGGATAATATAATAGCTTTGTATAGTGATAATCTGTTAGCAAAGGATACTATAAAGAAAAACATATTCTTCTCTTTTTGTGTGTTTGATGCTGAAAACTTGTAAAAATAAATCTGATATTCTAAAAAAAATATTATATAAAGTAACCCAATACAAATAAACTGAATCATGAAAGCCAATATATCATTTTGCATTCACTTTTTGTGATAAGGGGCAAAATGTTCTATACAGAGTGTTACATTGCATTTAGCACAATATGTTCTTGGTTTCTTGGAGCAAGGTTGCCTTTGGCACCGTCTTTGTTGTTCCCGTTTTGCAACAACATGGTCCTTTCCGTCATACCGAACATCAGCGAGTTTCGTAGATGGGCTTGGTGTGTTACTTTTTCTCCCCAGTTTTCTGCCTGCATCTCCCAACTTCAAATAAGGGACACATACTGCTCTTTTGAAGCTTACTAAGTCAAGGTGTTCCTTTCCCTGATGTAGGAATTTATGGATGATCCACGCATTTACAATCATCATGTCTAATACACGTGTGAAGAGCGGCCAATACCACTTCTTTCCCCGTAGAGAAGTTGCGTATTTTCCAGTCAACCAGTCATGGTGATCTACACCTCCCATATAAGCATTGTAGTTGTTCAGAACATTTGGCTGATGAACATCACCTTTTGCTTTGATATCACTTTGCCATCTCTTAACCTTTTTGACAGGTTCAATGGTATCATAATTTGTTCCAACACACACACACTTGTTGTCAGACCACCTGACAAAAAGAATTTCTTCATTTGTGTCAAACATATAATCATAGGTGCCTCGTTTCTCTTTTTTCATGATATTTGTTGGCCGTAAAGGACATTTGCTCAATCTGCTTTCCCTGACTGTGCCTGTGGCCTGATAACCGAGTGAAAAAGTTGTCAAAGAAAACAATGATAATTTGGTACTTTTACTGCCTCTAACATTCTCAAAACAACCTTTGTTCCGAGTAGCAGGCCATCATTATCATTATTCCTAGAACTCTTGCCACAATACATGTCAAAATTATAGCAGTAACCTGAGGCTCCACATACAGCCCAGAATTTGTACCCAAATCTGATGGGTTTACCTCTCATAAACTGTTTCAATGAATTACGTCCATAGTACTTCACCATCATTTCATCTACAGATATGAATTCCTGAAATATGCCAAACTGCTGAAATGACTCTTTGGCTAGTGACAATAGAGGCCTAATTTTGAAACCTTTGACATGTGTATTGTCCTTGGCATCTTTATTATTGCAAAAATGTATAAGACTTTTCACAAGCTGATAACGATTTCTTGACATTGCCCTTTGAATGATTGGGACCCCGAGATCTTCCTCACTTGACCAGTAATCTCTCTTGGAAGGAACTTTGTGATATCCAGAAAATAGTAATATTCCAATGAATGTTTTCAACTCATCAGCACTGAATGTAAAATCACATATTTTTACATGAACTTGCATAGCAAACTGTCTCTTTGACTCTTTGCAAACTGTCTCTTTGACTCTTTGCTCATAGATGCCGGGAGTCATAAGTTTCTCAAACAGTTCCAGAGGTGATAAAATATCTAGATTATCTTTCATTTTCTGCAAACAATCCCTGTGATGTTCGGAACGCCCTTTGACCTTCCTGTATTCAGGAGTTTTGTGTTTCCATACGGGTTCAGAGTCACAAAATTTGCGTTTTTTCTGGATGATGTAGTGGCTTTAGCTTTATTTTCAGCATGTTCTTCTATCGGCACTCTATCCACATGAACTTCTAAGGTACCAGGCACATCTTGAACAGATATCTCATCCATTT
>NC_134798.1:26225840-26238340 GCF_046742065.1 Oratosquilla oratoria
CTCTTTTTTTTTTTGCTTCTTCCAAATTCCATTATACTACACTCCTTAATATTGAATTCCATCTCCCACTTCCTACTTTATTCCCATATTTTATTGAGATCACTCTGCAGCGACTCACAATCTTCTACAGTGTTCACTTTTGCATAGTCTGCAAAGAAGCTCATATAACTTTTAATTCCGTTATCCATATCATTAATATATATAGCAAACATTATTGGGGCCAAAACTGTTTCTTGTGGAACTCCACTAATCACTTCATCCCGATTAGAGTGTTTGTCTCTTATCACCGCTTTCATTTTTCTTTCATGCAAGAAGTCTTCCATGAACTTCAGCAGTTTGCACTGTATTCCTCCTGCGGTTTCTAATTTATTTAGCAATTTCTTGTGGCACCTTATCAAAAGTTTTTTTTTTCAGGTCTGAAAATGCACAATCAGTCCATCCATCTCTGTCTTGTATTACATCTATTAATCTTAAATAGAAATACATTCAGTTTGTGACGCATGATCGTCCTTGTCTAAATCCAAATTGCCTTGGATTTAGTACTTTATTTTTTTTTTACAAATGCCTTACCCATCTAATTTTGATCGTTCTTTCATAAACTTTAGCTATCGTACTTGTAAGAGAGACCGGCCTACAGTTAGTAGGGTCTTCTTTGTTTCCCTCTTTATATATTGGTCTTTTCCAATCTTCTGGAGCTTTTCCTTCTTTCAATGAACTACTTATCAGACTATGTATTTTGTCTGTTAGCTCATTCCTGCATTCTCTCAAAATCCAGTTTGCCATTTTATCTGGTCCATGCGATTTTCTGACATCGAGATTGCTCAAGTGATTCATTATGTCTTTCCTTGTTACTTCTAGCTCTTTCATAGGGGGTACCTTCTCCTCCCACACGACATCTCTAAGTTGTATGTTCTCCCTCGTAAACAACGATTTGAAATGCTTGTTCATAATTTCTGCCATTTCTATTTCCTCTGTGTATTCAACTCCTCCTTGTCGTAGTTTCTCTAATTCTTCTTTGTTTTTCAGTGTTTTTTTTCTTTTTTCTTTTTTTACAAATCTATGAAATAGATTTGGTTGATCTTTGCATTTTTCTATAACATCTTTTTCGTATTTTCTCTTTTCTTCTCTCACACTTGTACATATTGATTACTATAACTAGTATATATTTTCCATTTTTCAGGTTTTTTGTATTTTTCAATTCTATCCAAGCTTTATCCTTTTTGTATTTTAATTCTCTACATCTTTTGTTGTACCAACACTTTAAATATCCTTTTTCGCATATTTTTTCTTTAAATATACTTTTCCACTCCATTATAATTTTTTGTCAAAATATTCCATTTCTCTTCTACTGTTGTTTCCTCCTTGTGTATCCTTTCCCAGTCTGCTTTTTGAAATAATTTTCTTATTTCATTAATTTTTTCCATACATCAATCTTCTCTTTCTATATTGTTCGTTTTTTTATGTATTTTCCTTATTTAGTTCCAGTTCAACCAATATGTGGTCATTTTTACTTATTGGTGTCTTATATTCAATCTTGTCCACTATTTCCGGTTCTGATGTGATTATTAGGTCCAGTCTCGATGGTTCTTCCTCATTTCTATACCTAGTATTCTCCTGTATCCAATACGTCATTATATGTTCTATGATAATTTCAAGTAGTACATTTCCCCATAGGTCGTCTCCACACTTCACTGTCATCTCTTCCCAGTAGATTTCTTTACAATCACAGTCACCCATTATAACTATTCTTCCTCCATCTTCCATGATCTTGTTTAGTGTTATCTTTGTGTCTTCTGACATATTTTGGTTTTCTCTCTCTTCCCACATACGTTTTAGGGGGCACATAATTTACCACAAACTTCCTGCTATTCCCATCCGTGTCCTCCACTTTTATCATAATCATCTCTACTCTATTCTTTCCATATGTGACATTCCTCACATTTATATCCTTCTTATTCAGTGACATAACTCCACCCCTTTGTTTTACCTCTCTATTTCTAATCCAACAATTATATGCACCATGTCCTACACTGTTGGGTGGTAGTGGACCCTTCAATTTTGTCTCTACAATTCCCATTATGTCCTGTTCTTTTTCCTTCATGTAATCATTTAGTTCATTCAAGCATGTTATTAAGCTATCTATATTTGTGTAAGATACTTTTAATTTTCTGCTACCTCCATCCTGTTTTGTTTCCCTTTTGTTCTTCTCTGCTATGAACCATTTCCTCACTTTCATATCAACTACTCTCTAATAGAATTTCTCTTTGTCTGACATTGTTCTGTTCTCGGTTTTTCCTTGGCTTCCATTCTTTTTGCTTTCTCCTCTTCTCTCTCCTCCTTATTCAACTCTCTTTTTATCTATACTTGTTTATATAGATCACCTTTTTCTAGTTTCCCTGTTTTTTTTTTGTTTTTGTTTTTTTTGCTAAGCTATTTTCTGCTGTCGTTTAAGACCTGAATTTATCCTAAATTGTCTGATATTATCTGTATTGTATTTCCCTACTCTATACATATCTTCAATTTCTTTCTCTTTTTCTTGTTCATCTTTTTGAACTACTTTGAATATCTTGTTTACTTTTCCCTTCTCCTCCTTTACTCTAGTTCTCTTAGGATTATGTTTCTCTTCCATCCATAATACATTTCTTTTTATCCGCTAAGTCTTTTACTATATTCTTCTTCTCTCTCATCACTTTAATAACTGTGTCCTTAGTTTGTCCTTTCGTCTGTTGTTTTTTCTATATCTCTAAATTCAATTTTGTTGCTTATTTGGACTTTTCTCCAACCCTGTACCTCTTTTGCTATGGACTCTTTATTCTCTTTATTCTTCTTCTTTAACATTCCTCATTCTCATCATTTACTTCTTTTAACAGACTTTTTAATTCTTCTGTTTCTTTATTTAGGTTTTGGTTCGCCTTCTATAGTTCTTCCAATTAATCAACTCTTTGTGTAATCCGTGTAAAATGACTGAACCTAACCTCCCACTGTTCGTTCATTTTCTCTAGTTTTTCCTCTAGACTTGCTTATCGAGGGAGGTTGTTATCTGCCCCCTTTTTAAATCCATGGAAATAATTATCTTCACCTTCCATTGCGCTGCTCTTATCTATATTTCTAACTTTCACATTTTTACTAAGCTCTTCGACTTCACCTCTATCGTCTGCGCACCTCTTGTTGACATTCCTTCTGACTTCCGGAGCCCGTTCGTCCCCTTTCTCATTTCCTTCCATTTTCCTCAGTAATCCCTCTCCTTCTCCTTTTTCTTCACCTTCCCACTACACCACGAGCTTTTCCCTTCCCTTATAATACAACACAGGTTCTCCCTCGTCGATGAGATCCTCGAATTTTGATTTTTTTTATGGAGTTCCAAACTTAGCTGTCACTTCGACTGTCGTGTGTGTGTGTGTGTGTGTGTGTGTGTGTGTGTGTGTGTGTGTGTGTGTGTGTGTGTGTGTGTGTGTGTGTGTGTGTGTGTGTGTGTGTGTGTGTGTGTGTGTGTGTGTGTGTGTGTGTGTGTGTGTGTGTGTGTGTGTGTGTGTGTGTGTGTGTGTGTGTGTGTGTGTGTGTGTGAAGGTATATATATATATATATATATATGTGTGTGTGTGTGTATATATATATACATATATATATATATATATATTGGAAGGAAATTAAGAAAGGGGAAGTGAGTCAAGATAGAAGAAAAGGTAAAGGGCGCAGATGGACAGCTCTTGACGGAAGAGGAGGTGATAAAATTATAGACAAAGTATCCTAGAGAGTTTTTAAATGTGGAGGAGAATACGGAGGGATTGTTGGTAGCAGTGGGAGGCTCTAAGAAAGGGATGGTGATGGGAAAGGAAAATGGAGGAGAAATGAGAAAAAATTAGGGGCAAATAGCTTTGAAAATGATGAGAGGAAATTAGGCACCTGGATTAGATGGGTGTCATGCAGTTCCTGAAGAAGATAGGTACAGTATTAGTGGACTGGCTAATGAGGTTGTTTAATCTATGTTTAGAATAAGGTAGATTACCAGGCGACTAAAATAATGCCTATATAGTTCCGCTTTACAAGGGAAAAGGGAACGAATATGAGTGCAACTGCTTCAGAGGGATCGGTCTGTTGAGTATAGTTGGGAAGACTTATGGGAGGGTTTTGAGAGAATTAGAAGAGGAACAGAGGAAGTAATTGGTGAAGGACAGTGTAAGTTTAGGAAATATATTGGTTGCGTGGATCAGATTTTTGTGGTAAGACAGATATGTTTTTTTTCTGTTTTTTTTTTTAAGAATAGGTAAGAATTTTTTTTGGGGGGAGGGGCCTTAATGGATTGAAAAAGGCTTATGTAAGAGTAGACAGGAAGGCACTATGGGAGGTATTGCAGATATATAGGATTGGGGAAGAGCTGTCATGGGCAGTCAAAAGCTGGTAAAATGGTGCTGGAAAATTCTAAGAACGAAAAATCGTACCTTTGTTGGCATGTGCCTTACAAAAAACCAGGACTGAATTACATGCGAAAGGTGACAGTGTTGGATTCAAGTATCCGACTTTGCAGTATTGCCTGTGGTATGTGAAGTTATACACAGGTTCAGGGTTAATATAATTGTGACATAGATATGCAATTATGTGTCCAGTTTCATTTTGTGGCAGAATGTTCTCTGAACATCGCCTCATAATATCAATCATCAACTTTCTCACGTCAGCATTTAATATTATAGTATTTTGGTGTTCATCAATGCCAGCCATGCATAGTATTGAATGATTTCAATGACTGAGTATATGTTGATGGGTAGGAAGAATAAACTAAGTAACATTAGTACTGAAAATATACATATTAATGGTACATTCATCCACACACCTGAAAGTACTCATGACTTAAGAGTATTACTTGCTTATAATTTGAACTTTAACTGTCAGATTAACAATGTTGTTAGGATATATGGGCTAAATCGTTGAAATATTGCTTTGTTAAGAAGTATCTTGATGAGAATTCTGTAAAGAAGATGATTATAAATAGTGTCATTACAAGAGTAGATTATTGTAATTCACTATACTATAGGCTGCCAAAATGTCAGCTTCTGAAATTTCACTTTATCAATAGAACTGCAAGGTTGATTAAGAGTCCCCAGGTGTGAAAGAATTACTATTCTGATTGAGATTCACTGGTTACCTATAAGGTTGATAATACTGTACAGATAATGTATGTTAACTCAGGTTGTTCACAATATTTGAGGGATATGTTACAAGAGTTGCAACCAGTGGAAGGTGTAAATACTCGTCCAACTACTGACGGTTTAACATTTTCTGATTGTTGTGTAGCGTTGTTCTTCTAATGTTGAGCTTAGTGTTTTTAAATTTGCTACTCCTACGATATATAACAGCTTGCCATTGCACATTCAAAATATGCGTCTTCCTATTTGGCTGTCTTTTTTTATGTCTTTTTTTTTTTTTTTTGATGGGTGATTTTTTTTTTTTTTTTTTTTTGTATGAATCTTTGCCATTTTCCTGTCATTTTTTTGCTGGGTGTATTTCTAGTATAAAGCTCTATTTACATTTCTACTATGAAGGTCTGCTTCTAGTATAAACATATATCAGTTAAGAAAAATGCCGGTCCAACAGAGCGTTCTGACGGAGTAGGACCAAATAAACAATAAGAACAATATATAATAAAATAATCAACAATAAAGATTCAAACAGCAATAACTAGAGAGGAGAGGGGAGAGATGACTGCTATACCACACTATATATTGTCTACAGTCCCGAAATAAAATCCAGAGTGCTTGTCAAAATCAACTTTTATGAGACTTAGGGCCCAAAGAGACAGTAAGTTGGGAGTTTTACGATTTTGGATTTTACTTTAGGATTATTTCATGAAAATTAATGTGAACTGAAAGGTAAATAAATATTTGCTTACCCCTATTTAGATTTCTGGGTTGTGTCCCACTACCTGTCCTTAATAGCTTATTTTTCAATCTCCTACTCCAGTGGCTACAGCCCTTACAAGACTTAGTATGTGATAGTAATACATATAATGTTGAGTTTATTAACCAGTAAGTCGAGCAATTTAGAGGAAATATTTTGTAGAATTACATAATTTGATTCTAAATTATTTTGTGGAATTAAATAAGGATTTTTTTTGGGGGAGGGGGGGTTAATGGATTGAAAAAGGCTTATGTAAGAGTAGACAGGAAGGCACTATGGGAGGTATTGCAGATATATGGGATTAGGGAAGAGATGTAATGGGCAGTCAAAAGCTAGTAAAATTGTTTTGCAAGATTCTAAGAATGAAAAATCGAACCTCTGTCGGCATGTGCCTTACAAAAAATCAGGACAGAATTACATGCGAAAGATGATAGTGTTGGATTCAAGTATCCGACTTTGCAGTATTGCCTGTGGTATATGAATAAATACACAGATTTAGGATTAATATAATTGTGACATAGACTTGCAATTGTGTGTCCAGTTCCATTTTGTGGCAGAATGTTCTCTGAACATCGCCTCATAATATCAATCATCAACTTTTTCACATCAGCATTTGATATTATAGTTTTATGTTGTTCATCAATGCCAGACATGCATAGTATTGATTGATTTCAATGACTGAGAGTAAAACTGAGTACATGTTGATGGGTAGGAAGAATAAACTAAGTAACATTAGTACTGAAAATATACATATTAATGGTACTTTCATCCACACACCTGAAAGTACTCATGACTTATAAGTATTACTTGCTTATAATTTGAACTTTAACTGTCAGATTAACAATGTTGTTAGGATATATGGGCTAAATCGTTGAAATATTGCTTTGTTAAGAAGTATCTTGATAAGAATTCTGTGAAGAAGATATTATAAATAGTGTCATTACAAGAGCATTTCATTTTAATTCACTATACTATAGGCTGCCAAAATGTCAGCTTCAGAAATTTCACTTTATCAATAGAACTGCAAGGTTGATTAAGAGTCCCCAGGTGTGAAAGAATTACTATTCTGATTGAAATTCACTGGTTGCCTATAAGGTTAAGAATACTGTACAGATAATGTGTGTTCATTCAGGTTGTCCACAATATTTGAGGGATATGTTACAAGAGTTTGCAACCAGTGGAAGGTGTAAATACTCGTCAAACTACTGACGGTTTAACATTTTCTGATTGTTGTGTAGCGTTGTTCTTCTAATGTTGAGTTTCGTGTTATTAGATTTGCTACTCCTACGATATATGACAGCTTGCCATTGCATATTCAAAATATGCGTCTTCTTATTTGGCTGTCTTTTTTTTTTTTTTTTTTTTTGATGGGTGATTTTTTTTTTGTATGAATCTTTGTCATTTTCATGTCATTTTTTTGCTGGATGTATTTTTAGTATAAAACTCTATTTATATTTCTACTATGAAGCTCCGCTTCTAGAATAAACATATATCAGTTAAGAAAAATGCCGGTCCTACAGAGCGCTCTGACGGAGTAGGACCAAATAAACAATAAGAACAATAAATATTAAAATAATCAACAATAAAGATTCAAACAGCAATAACTAGAGAGGAGAGGGGAGGGATGACTGCTATACCACACTATATATTGTCTACAGTCCCGAAATAAAATCCAGTGTTTGTCAAAATCAACTTTTGTGAGACTTAGGGCCCCAGGACACAGTAAGGAGTTTTAAGATTTTTATTTTGCTTTATGATTATTTCATGAAAGTTAATATGTGAACTGAAAGGTAAATAAATATTTGCTTACCCCTATTTAGATTTCTGGGTTGTGTACCACTACCTGTCCTTAATAGCTTATTTTTCAATCTCCTACTCCAGTGGCTACAGCCCTTACAAGACTTAGTATGTGATAGTAATACATATAATGTTGAGTTCATTAGCCAGTAAGTTGAGTAATTTTGAGGAAATATTTTGTAGAATTACATAATTTGATTTTGAATTATTTTGTGGAACTAATAGTTTATATGCAAGAAATTATACAGAGAATGTATTTGATGTACTTTAGGCATTTACACACTATAGATTTTATTATATCAGGTTATAATGGGTAAGATTAGGATAGGAAGTTCAAAATGGTACTATGCCAACCTTAGAAATTATATCTTTAAATTAGCTGTCTTTTGATAAGAACTTTGATATGTGGTGCATATTAAAGTGTACTACGCATAGGATTTTGTTGTCAGGTAAAGGTTGAATCAAGAGCCAGTTTTCAGTACATTATATTATTTTGTTGCATCAGTGTTTCACTAAAACCTATTCATCTATGTTTTTCATTTGATAATGTAACTGCAGTTACCTGTTAATGAGCTAGATTGAAATTATAGATGATGCATACAATGACATACAACAATGATTATTATGATTTATAACTATATATTTGCTCAATACCTCGGGTTTCGCCCTATACTAAGAAGGTCCAGTAGTCAGATTTTTTTTTTTTTTTTAATGTTAGTTATGATATCATTTAAATGAAAAAGACTGTTGCAATTTGCAGAACTTTAGGTTAGATTAGGTTAGTATATTTTATGAAGTACGTTCTATATATTCTATTTTGTATATTTTATTATGCATATCTATATGAAGTATAGTTTCTAAGTCAAATGGCATTCAAGGTATACAATAAGCTAGTACTTTATATTCATATATAGAGTGTGGTTCAATGAAGTCAGAGGCCATCCATATTCTACTTGGAATTTGAACATACTACTCTTTCTCCCATATTCCTAGAGCTGAGACTTTTTTTTTTTTTCTTGCTACAATGTATTTTACAAATTTTATGACAAGCGGACCTTTTAGCTACTGGGCTTTCTGACTACAGGAGCTTCCGAGTACAGGGATGAACCGAATTTCTGAAGTAGCATGTTTTTTCTTTCTTTACATTATGTGTTTTGTAAACTATTATTTCTAAGTATTATCATGATTAATATTTTCTGTTCTGAGCTATATTTCTATTTGTTTCAATTTATCAGGATTATTTATTTCATTTCATATGTATGACGCAACTCTTTGTTTTTTAAGAGGAACACGATGGGAATAAGTTTCATATGCTTTATTGTGTTATCCTTGCAATTTTTTACAATTAATTTTTGTATCTGTGCATCATTATGATGCAACTCTTTGTTTTTTAAGAGGAACATGATGGGAATAAGTTTCATATGCTTTATTGTGTTATCCTTGTAATTTTTTACAATTAATTTTTGTATCTGTGCATCATTATGATGCAACTCTTTGTTTTTTAAGAGGAACACGATGGGAATAAGTTTCATATGCTTTATTGTGTTATCCTCGTAATTTTTTACAATGAATTTTTGTATCTGTGCATCATATTAGTAGCAGATACAAACCAAATTTGATATTAGGTAGCTTGTGTCACGTCACACGATCGCGATACATGAAAAATTAACCCAACATTTGACGTCTCTACGAAGCAGGTGGTGCCATGAGTAGGTTTTGCAAAAATTGCCGTAGCAGATTTAAATAGCAATAAATAATAAAGAATGTGTAACTTATTTAGCTATTATTAACTTTGATAAGTACTAGGTAAAATTAGACACCTTTAGTTTTTATGGTGGTTACCCTTTAATGAAAATTATCAATTAAAATTTTTCATGTTCACACCAAAGACATACGTAAAGTTTAATTAAACTGCCCGGTGTTAAATAGAAAATGGTTAGATTAGCCACCTGACTTAAAAGGGTTAATCTATTCAAGCACAAGAACTATCCGTTTTTAAAGATTTTGCCCTGGTCAATTCTAGGCTATATTTTTCAACTTAGATTCTTTTTCTTAACTGAATCATCTTGGTTATCCCTTTAATCATTTCATTCTGTGTGATAGTAAACAATTTTATTTAGTTTAGAAAAACCTCCAGAGTACTATAGGACTAAGCTATATCCAATGTGACTGCTTTATTACTACCATAATTCATGTTCATATACATTTTTAAGTTCTGGTTACTAAAATATATCTTTATCCATTATCATAAGCAAGCTACATATCCCAAGAATTGTTCTAAATTTAACTAGATAGCCCAGTGGAGCAAGGAAATGAAGAAAAGAAGAAGAAGAACTCTTGATTTTTTTGCTGTCAGACAAACGTATGTGCTAATATATTCCCATTTTTAATGCAGCTAATCCTACCCTGCAGAAACTGCTCAAGCTTCAATAATCTCTAAGAAATATTCTCCAAGATATATGTTATAGTAGTTGTGCATATCACGTGACGTTCAGAGATTATGCTTCTCTTGAAATCAACATAGATGTTCACATCTTTATGATTTAGCATTATCTTCATATTTTTCTTTGTATAAGTACATATATTTTTCTTAATATTATTCATTCCTGCTCTTTCTTGTCGTTCATGTCCTTAAGGAATCCTAATTGGTTTTGTCAAAGTTTATCCATCATTGTCTTATTTTTGTTCGTGTTTGGTCTTGGCTCAAACTTACGTAGTTCCATCATTTGTCAACCAATTTCTATTTTCAACACTGTCCACCCTTATAGGCTCTGCTCGAATTTAATCTAAATTGAGACTGCCTTATTTTAGTCCATGACAAGACTTGCTGCAATCTATCTTGCCATGTTATAGCCTCCCTAATATATTCTTCCTGATTCTTTCTCAATTCTGCTTCGTTCTTCCTTAAACTCTGCCTTCTTAATTCTTTCTCACTCTTATTACTGTCATTTTTTATCTTCACATTTCTGTCTTATTCTCTTGTTCTTCATTCCTTTGTATATATTTATGACTATCCCCACACTGTCATGGCTTGACATGGTAAGGCGTCCATTATTAAAGTTGTCATTCTCAATAAGCCTTCATTTTGCCATAACCCTATAAGTCAGAAAAGTTGACATTTAACGATAGTCACGTTTATAGTTTTTCAAACCATACCCATTTTGTAAGTAATATTCATAATTTGTTTAACCTCACAGATCTTTAAAGAGCCCCCCTCGTCCAGCCACATCTCACTATGTCCAGTTATTGGTTTTTCTTTCGTTTATTCTCACCTGGTTTTGTCTGGCTAACAAAATTTCAAGGAGAATTGTAATACATGACATATATTTTCATGTTCCTTTGATAACACTTCTTAATGTTAATTAGACCAGATTCTGTATAGTTCGTCAAAATGAAGGCGTTAAATCATTGTTTCTCTTCACATAAAGCCCATTCCTATCTCAATAGATATTATACTTGTCTTTAGCAATAAAAATATCAGAAACCTTTGAGAATGTTCATACTAATGCTATTCCCACCAAGATTAATCTAACCAAGTAACGTTAAGCTTTGGTACGTAGTATCATGCTGAATCTAGAGGTAGATTTATTTACTCTGTAAAGCACCGCAGGAATAATTTTTGGTACTCATATAATTGAACTTTAACACATTTTTTTCTTCGATGTCCTCGTCTTTCTCTCCTCTACCTTACAAGGAAGACAAAGCAAGACAATTGTTGTCACGGCTCGCCCTTTCTCTACTCTCCGGGCGTTACCTTCTTTTAATATTGCGTTTTTTTTTGTTTTTTGTTTTTCAGCCATGTCATCCTTACCTATACTGTCATGTATAAGCATTGCCCTGTTTTGCCTTGTCACAATCCACCCTGCCTATTCTGCCCCACCTTGTCCCTCCTTGCGCCAATCTTAATTACGCACAAACATTGACATGGACGGGAGCAGGGGAAATAAATGCAAATTTCTTTCTTCAATTAGCAAGTCGGACCAAGAAGGAAGAGGAAATTGTGTCTTTCAGAAACGCTTCATACATCAAATAAGGCACAGCTCCAGGATCCTATGCGTTCGTTTACTCTGAGAAACGAGAGAATACAGGAAATGTTTTTGTATTTAACAAACGCAAGAATTATTCATGCTCTTAATATACATATTTCCATGATATGCAGCATCTCTAACATGAAGAGAATTATGTACATGCATACAAAAAATTAAACAATCATGAACTAAGTTTCTCATTTCAACCTGTTAAAAAAGTTAGAACAATCTTAGAACATGTTAGAACAAGTTTCTGATTTCAATCTGTTATAAAAGTTAGAACAACTAAGATCATTATAAAGCAAAACTCATATTTCATTATAAAAAAGATATATGTATAGAATTAAGCTTAGGCTCCTGAACTCCTACTATACTTATTTCTACGATATGTAACATAAAATAGAATTAAAAACATTAATAAAGTATCTGGAAAAATTACATGCCCATAAATATTTGAGAATGGAATTTGATAGTTCTGGCATTTATAAAAAATATATTCTCATGATAACTCTACAAAAAACGGACACACACACACACACACACACACACACACACACACACACACACACACACACACACACACACACACACACACACACACACACACACACACACAAACACACACACACACACACACACACACACACACACAAACACACACAGACACACACACACACACACACACACACACACACACACACACACACACACACACACACACACACACACACACACACACACACACACACACACACACACACACACACACACAAAGGATTACAA
>NC_134798.1:26248340-26263340 GCF_046742065.1 Oratosquilla oratoria
TATTTAATATGGAAGTGGATAGAAAAAACTTCACCAACCGTGTAGTTAATGACAGGAATAAACTTCCTGCAAAGGTAGTGCGATGTAGCTTAGCTCGAGGATTTAAAAACCATTTAGATAAGCACCTAAGGAAGATGCTATAATGACTATCATATATTTTATATTATTTGATTTTGTTTTGTTATCATTTGTCTGTTTGTATACTATTATTTACTTCATTTTCATTTATTATTAGTTATATGTCAATTTATCATTATTTATATTTACCTGTTTGTTTATTATCTAACTATACCTATGTATTTATCTATGCATTTTATTCAATATTATTTACATTATTATATTTTTTATTGATTCATTTATTTATTCATTTCTTACTTACTTACTTCTTACTTCAGCTCCCAGTAGTAGGCGTTATGCCTGTCAGTGGTCCTAGCATGTTCCACCATCTGGCTCTATCATGGAAGGCCCCTTCCTCCCTCAGAGTTTCGATGTTGGGCAAGTCATGTCTGCATACATCTTTCTGCAACCATCTTCCTCTTGAACCCACAATCAGATTTATATATAAATTTGGCTTTGTCCCATTCGAAACGGTGTTTAAACTGACTCACGTGCTGAAACACTTCCGATCTTTCTTGCCCGTACCTCATCGAACGTTTACGTTCATCCAAATATACACCTACTTTGTGTTCTTCTTTCAGCCTTTGTTGGACCTTAACTACTTTTTTATTGATAGTATTCAAATAATCACGAACTAAATGTAACTTTTCTTTCGAAAGAAATATGGTCAAGGGGTTAATTCGGTAAAGGGAACAACAAGGTTACTTTTTTGATAAAATGATTGGCAGTATTGGAGGTGGTGTTGAAATAACTAGTTTTTGCTTGGCTGAGGGCTTCATCCAGGAACCAAGAAGGGTGAGCCTCATTAGTAAGCTGGGACCTGATGGAATTTTGATATTGATCTAAAAGTTGGGGGCTGCAAATCCTAAAAACTTCGAGAAAAATCCTAAAGCTACACTTCTTTTGACGTTGTCTGGAAGTTCACTGAAAAAATTAAGATAATTGTTTGAATGGGTATATTTTTTTAATAAACCATGAAAACAGGCCTGTTACCATTCCTCATTATCAAAATATCTATAAAAAAAGGAACCTTACCCTCTTCCTTCCATTTCACATTAAATTTGAGAGTGGTTCAGTTGAAAAAAAAAAAGTTAGCAAGGGACACCCTTTTTATTTGAATAAATAAATAAATAAAAATTACATCAACATATCTAAACCAGACTATGCCTGGGGCTTTGATAGTCAGAACACTTTTGAGCTACTCCATATACAGTAGAGATGGTTTCCTTTCTTTGTTGTTCCCTTTTCTAAATCATCAACCACTTGATAAAAAAAAAATCCCCAAAAAGTTATGTTAAATTTATAATTACCTAAACACCATGAATAAAAAAGCAGTTAACATTCACCAAAGGTTGGAAAGAAAACACAGTCCAGGTGTATATTTGGTCCCATATAAGGATTGTAAGCTAGCTTACATTCCCAGAGAGGGGCTTAGGGACAAGACTGAAAAAATAATATAATATAATATAATATAATATAATATAATATAGTATAATATAATATAATATAATATAATATAATATAATATATAATATAATATAATATAATATAATATAATATAATATAATATAATATAATATAATACAATATAATATAATACAATATAATACAATATAATATAGTATAATATAAGATAAAGTGTAGTGTTCTATTTAAATTCAAAACAGTTTTCTGTTACTGTACTCCAAAGGTAGGAGAAATAATATAAGGTAAGCAGAGTAAGCTTTACGTATTTAGTTTATTAGAGACCGCTTTGATTTTTTTGTTGTTGTTGATTTGTATTTTCTTTTTGCCGTTTTTATTGCTAAAGTAGAAGCGAAATGGCTTGTGAAGGTTGCGTGAACCTAGAAGTCCGTCTCAGGATGTGTGAGGAGGAAATTCGTCTTCTCAAGAGTGCTCTCCGTGAGAAGAGTGAACCCTCCCCACAACCCAAAGAGCGTTCCACTTCTTCCCCTACTGTCACTGCCGTGAGCGAGTGGCGCTCCGTGGGGTCCCGTTTGTCGAGCCTGCGTTCGGTAGACGTGTGCCCTCTGGAGCAACCGCTGGCTCTAGCCAATCGTTTTGCTCTACTGGAGGATGAAGTGGCTGAAAACCAGGAGTTCTTGGTGGTGGGCGACTCCATGGTGCGAGGCTATAACGACATCCTGCAGCGGAAGACGAAGCGACGTTGCAAGCTTGTATGTCAACCGGGCCGTGGGATCGCCGATTGTACCCAGTCCATCAGGGAGCAAGGACGGAAGAACACGGTTACGATTGTTCATACGGGAAGTAACGATGTAGGTAGGGTGAGATCAGAGGAGCTTGTTCGGAATTACAAGGTCCTCCTTCAGGAGATGAAGGAACGTGGGAGCCGTCACGTAGTCTGTGGGATCCTCCCGAGGATCTACGCAGGCTCGTGTTGGAATAGTAGAGCCATAGGGATCAATGATAGGATATCGCAGTTGTGCACACAATTGGGATACCACTTTCTTGATCCTTAGTATCTCTTTTCTAGGCGCCATGACCTTTACGCTTCTGATGGGGATCCACCTTACCCGCAGAGGCAAAGATGTTCTTACAATCCTCATTGTGGGAGTTTGTAACGAATTAGCTCCTTTTTTAGGATAGAAGCCCAAAGGGAAGGGAAATAGAATGTACTTGGGAAAACAGTGTAGAGTTTAGCATTAATGTAGAACAATGTGCCAGTATAGGACAAAATTTAATTTTAGGATATAATGTCGCTAGAGAACGAAATATTACATTAGGATGTAATGCCATAGGACAAAATGTCGCAAATGAGATGTAATGACAGTGGAGGACAAAAGATCACGATGGGAAGTAATGATAGTGGAGGACAAAATATCACGATAGGATGTAATGATAATGGAGGAGAAAATATCACGGTAGGATATAATGTCAGTGGAGGACACAATATAATTTTAGGAAGGGATACCGGACAGAATGTCAATGAAGGCCAAAATATCATGATAGTATGTAATGACAGTGGAAGACAAGAGATCACGATGGGATGTAATTATAGTGGAGGAAAAAATATCATGGTAGGATATAATGTCACTGGATGACAAAATATGATTATAGGAAGGGATGCCGGACATAATGTCAATGAACGACGGGAGGCCGGCGTGAATGACGGTGACGTAGGGGGATAAAATGTACAAAAGAGATCGAATGATCGTGATCGACCAGATGTCCGTGATGGGGGAAATGCTAATTTTGATGGGAGAAATGTTAATGAGGCATTGAATGTCAATGAAGGACCAAATAATAATATAGAGCAAGATATAAATAAAAAACAAAATGATAATGTAAGAGATGATATTGAAACTCAAAATGTGTCAAAAAGAAAAAATCACGAGTTTATTAAAACCATGTACTTTAATGCTCGTAGTATTAGGAACAAATTTCAAGAAATACAGGCGTATGTCAAAAGTGAAAATCTCGATATGATAGGAATAACTGAGACATGGTTAAATGGTACAGAGTTCGAAGCTGAATTAAATATTGCGGGATTTAAACACTTTCATCCAGGATAGAAACCACAAGAAAGGTGGGGGTGTTCTGTTGTACGTTAAAAACAATGTTCATGCTTGTGTTTTATAGAAAGTGAAACAAGATGCATATGATAGTTTGTGGGTTGAGTTAACCCAAACAAATGGACAAAAAATGAATATAGGTGTATTATATAGGCCAAAGACATTATCATTAGAAGACGACAAACTGTTATTTCAAGAACTGTCTAGTTTCTGTAACCGGGATTTATTGATAATGGGTGATTTCAATTTTACTGATATTGATTGGATGACCCTTGAACATGACCATATAGGTAGTCGCTTGATTGGTTTTCTTGGTGACAATTACTTAATTTAGCATGTAAAAGAGCCCACAAGATATGGAAACTTACTCAATCTATTGATCACTAGCCGCGAAAGCATGGTAACTGATGTAGAAGTCGGTGAATATGTTGCAAATAGCGATCACAACTTAGATTCAAACTCCTAAACAATTATAGAATAGATACTTGTGCTTCTAAAATACCCGCTTTCAGTAAAGCTCAGTTCTAGGACTACGTCAGGAGCTTCAGCTTACAGATTGGGAGGCAAAATTAAACGAAAGACCTGTAGATCAGATGTGGGAAATATTTCAAAATACGCTCACTAAGATGATTCAAACTTACATTCCTTTTAAGGACAGACGTCCCCCAAATCAGGCTCGCCCAAAGTGGCTCGACAAAGAAACTGAAAAAAGTATTGCTAAAAAGAGACAGGCTTATAAGAAATATAAATGCTCGGGTGCATCTAATGACTATGAAAATTATGTATCAATACAGAGAGATTTAAAAAAGACAATAAGAAAAAGAAAACGACAATACGAAATGAACATCGCTGATAAATCCAAAGAGAATCCCAAAGAATTCTATAGTTACATTAGAGATAAAAAGGTTGTTAGGAATCACATTGGTCCACTATTATCTGCTGACGGTCAACTTGAATATTCAAATGAAGGAATGTGTAATATCTTAAACAATTATTTTAGCTCGGTATTCGTAAACGAAACACCTCAAAGTGAACTCCAAACTGAAACCTGTGAAAAGTCTAGGGTAAATTTACTCACTACGGTAAATATAACAAAAGAAAAAATTAAAAGGTGTATAGATAAACTCAAAGTTAATAAAACACCAGGGCCTGACGGTTGGCATCCAATGATCTTAAAGGAAATGAAAAATGAGATTGTTGTTTCATTAGAAATGATTCTAAAGAATTCCATCATATCCGGAGATGTCCCAAGAGAATGGAAGCTAGCTAACGTTACTCCCATATTCAAAAAAGGTGACAAAAAGAAGCCAAATAACTTAGAAAAAATAATGGAAACTATCATCAGAGATACTATCGAACATCATTTAGAAAGTAACCGTTTGATAAATGATAGCCAGCATGGTTTCAGACGGAAACGTTCTTGCGTGACTAACTTACTCGAATTCTATAACACAGTTATCTCGAATTATGACAAAAGAAACAATATAGATTTAATATATCTAGACTTTGCAAAAGCTTTTGATACCGTGCCACACGAAAGACTACTTACTAAATTAGCTTTACACGGAATAAGTGGTAGCCTATTAGGTTGGACTAGTAATTGGTTGAATGGTCGAAAACAGAGAGTTGTTTTAAATGGAAAAACTTCTAGATGGAAAAATGTTACAAGTGGATTTCCTCAGGGTTCCGTTCTTGGGCCACTTCTATTCATAGTATATATAAATGATATAGACCATGGACTAAAATCTACTGTTTCCAAATTTGCTGATGATACAAAACTGTGCGGAGTGACAAATGATCACTCAAACCAATTAGATATTCAAGTAGATTTAGATAAATTAAAGCAATGGTCTGAAAAGTGGCTAATGAAATTTAGCACAAGTAAATGCAAGGTAATGCACATAGGTAAAAATAACAGTAAGTACGATTACAATTTATTTGGAAATTCGTTAACAAAAGTGGATAGTGAAAAGGATCTCGGCATAATTATCAGTAACGACTTCAAATCATCCAAGCAGTGTATTTCAGCCTCTGAGAAGGCAAATAAGATTCTAGGACTCATTGCGCGATCTTTTGATTTCAAAAGTCCATCACTCATTAACAAGTTATATAAATCGTTAGTTCGTCCACATTTGGAATATGCTGTTTCTGTATGGTCACCGAATCTCATTAAAGACATTGACAGACTGGAAAAAGTACAACAGCGAGCCACAAAACTGATTCCAAATATCAAAAATAAATCATACGAAAATCGACTAAAACACATGAATCTGTTTTCCCTAAAAATGCGTAGACTCAGAGGTGACTTGATACAGGTCTTTAAGATTTTAAAGGGAATTGACAACATCAAAAGTGACAAAATTTTCACATTGAATGAAAATCAGACAAGAAACAATGGTCTCAAACTGTCCGGAAATAGATTCAATTATGAAGTAGGTAGAAACAACTTTGCCAACCGTGTAGTTAATGAAAGGAATAAACTTCTTGCACAAGTAGTGCAATGTAGTTCAGTTTGAAGCTTTAAGAATCATTTAGATAAACACCTAAGCAAGATGCTGTAATGATTATAATTTATGTCATATTATTTGTTTTTGTTTTGTTATCATTTGTCTGTCTAATTTTCATACATTATTAGTTATATGTCAATTTCTTATTATTTACTAATTACCTGTTTGTTTATTATATAACTATACCTATGCATTTATTCATGTATTTTATTTGTTATTTACATTACTATAGTTTTTATTTATTATTTTATTATTATTATGATTTTTTTCGCATCCGACCTAGATATGGACCAAAAGGTCTTTTGTCGGCATGCTCCGCCTTTGTAATCCTTTGTAATATAATATAATATAATATAATATAATATAATATAATATATGATATAATATAATAATATAATATATAATATAATATAATATATATAATATGATATAATACAATACAATACAATATAATATAATATAAATATAATATAATATAATATAATATGATATGATATAATATAATATAACATAATATGATATAATATAATTTGATTAAATATATAACATGATATAATATAATATATAATATGATATAACGTATTATAATATATAATATGATATAATATGATATAATATAATACAATATAATATAGTATAATATATAATATAATATAATATAATATAATATAATATGAAATATAATATAATGTAATATAATATAATATAATATAATATAATATAATATAATATAATATAATATATAATATAATATAATATGTTATAATATAATATAATATAAATATAATATAATACAATATAATATAATATAACATAATATAATATAATATAATATAATATAATATAATATAATATAGTATAATATAATATAATATACATACATACATACATACATATACCAAGACTTTTTACCCCTTACAAGGGAGCCAAAAGGAAAAAGGCATAGAATCATTCCCACCCATTCCATCCCTCTTTCACCTCTTGTACATCTCATCACCTTACTTTTACCCACATTCATCTTCAGATTTCTTCTTTCACACACTCTCCCGAACTCTGTCACCAACTTCCTCAATCCCTCCTCCGATCCTGCCACAAGCGCAGTGTCGTCCGCAAACAACAGCTGGCTCACCTCCCACTTTTCTCCATTTTCTTTAACCATCTCCAATCCCTGACCCACCACCCTTGCATTTACCTTTCGCACCATCCTATCCATGTATAAGTTGAACAGCCCAGGGAGACATAACGCATCCTTGACGAAGTCCCACCTTTACCTCGAACCACTCACTCTCTCCATTTCTAATCGTGATATATGCTCTACTACTCTTGTAAAAACTCTTGACAGCTCCTAGAAGCTTTCCTCCTATCCCGTATATACGCAAAACCTCCCACGGTGCTTTCCTGTCTACCCTGTCATAAGCCTTTTCCAGATCCATAAAAGCCCAAAAAACATCCTTCCCCTTTCCTATAGCTTTCTCACATATCTTTCTTACCACAATAATCTTATCTACACAACCTCTACCCGTTTTAAATCCACACTGTTCCTCACCAATTACTCCCTCTGTTCCTCTCCTAATCCTCTCAACCAAGATCCTCCCATAAGCCTTCCCAACTACACTTAACAAGCTAATCCCTTCGAAACTACTACACTCACACTTGTTCCCTTTTCCCTTGAAAAGTGGAACTATACAGGCACTCCTTCAGTCCTCCGGCACTCTACTCTCTCTCCAGCAAACATTAAATAACCTCATCAGCCAGTCCATCATCACTGTACCTACTTTTTTTTAGACATTCTGCATGGCATCCATCCTGACCAGGTGCCTTACTTGCTTTCATCATCTTAACAACTGCTTTCACTTCATATAATATAGTAACATAATATAACAATAATTAGCATCGATACAGAATGTATATATCAATAAAACTATATCAAGAATAAAATACATGATTTTTGATAAATGAAAATACAGTATATGAAAACAAATGTCACCGTGATGATTTGTCATGTTATAAAATCCCCGTATTATGTTAGAGCTGTCCTGGGGGCTCTTTCTATAGCTGCATACCTCGCCGTGTATTCTGTCCATTTTATGTCTCCTATTTTTTGGTTTATGTTGGGTTTGGTAGCAATGTGTAATGCTTCAACTGTTTTCTTTCTTCTCTCTGTCAATCCTTTTTTAACCACTTCCGATTGTAGCCAACCGGGCATATGACCTTCTTGTTCTACAGTATATGTCCCACCATCGCGTTGGAAAGCCTGTGGTATTTTAGGCCTGTTTTGTGTTCTTTGATTCTGGTCATAAGCCCTCTGTGGGTCTCACCATAGTATGATTTATCATATTTGCTGCTGCATGGTATCCTATATACAAAGCTTAGGTCGTTAGTTGTTTGTGTTGCTGTTGTTATTAGATTTTCAAGTTTCTTTCCTCCTCCGCTGATTATTTCTAGTCCTAATCGTCGTATTGCATCCCCCAGTGATTATGAGAAATCGGAGCCTGGTACGAAAATAAGGTATCTACAGTAGGTTCTTCCTTGACCACTTTTTCTTTTAGCTGCCTGATACTTTTTGCTTTTTTCAAAGATGTGGATATTAGCTCCTCTGGATATTTTAGTGGTCTGAAAGATTTTGTAATATGCAGAATTTCTTCTTTTAGAAACTCTTTGCTGCATATCCTTAGTGCTCTAAGATAAAACCCAATTATTATTCCTACCTTGGTCCGTTCATTGTGTGTGCTGTAGAAGTGTATTGAATCGTCTCTTCTTGTTGGTTTTCGGTATACTTTGAAGAGTACTTTGTTTCACTATCTGTGTATCTCCGTGTCTAGGAAGGGTAGGTGGCCGAGAGACTCATTTCCATAGTGAATTGAATGTTATTGACTACCTTATTAAGTTTATATATAATATCACTGGTGTCATTTTCTGCTGGAAAAACGAGTAGGCAGTCATCCACGTATCGGAACCAATGTGCATCTTTAGGGATAATTTTACGATAATGGTCTCTTTCTAACATCTCCAAGTATAGAGACGCAGCCACTGCACTTAATGGTGACCCCATAGGGAGGCCGTCCAACAGGTGATATTCTTGGTCTTTGAATCTAAATGAACGGAACCCGATGCATTTTTCTATTAGCTGCATGTAATCTCTTTTGCAAACTGGTAATTTGTCCTCATCAATGGTTTTTAAGGATTCTTTTATCGCGCTGATGGCGCCTGTTACGGATACATTAGTGAATAAGGATGTTATATCATAGCTTACTAACCTTTTTCCTGAAAAGTCTACGTTGTTAAGTTTCTCAATTAGGTCTGCTGAATTACGGAGGTATGTATTGCTTATGCTACCAAGGGCAGATGACAGTGGTTTTGCTAGAATCTTCGCTAACTTATGCGGGGCGCTTCCAATGCCTGAAGTGATGGGTCTCAGTGGAATTTCTGGTTTATGGATCTTGGGTAAACCTTTCATAGATGGTACCTTGGGGTCCTCTTCTAAAAGGTGTAACAGTTTCTTGCCTTTTTCGGTTCTTTTTAAAATATTTCTCTTACCACAAAGATCTGATCTATACAACCTATATCCGTCCTAAATCCACACTATTCCTCACCAATTACTCCCTCTGTTCCTCTCTTAATTCCCTCAAGATCCTCCCATAAGCCTTCCCAACTACACTTAACAAGCTAATCCCTCTGAAACTACTACATTCATACTCGTCCTTTTTTCCCTTGTAAAATGGAACTATACAGGCACTCCTCCAGTCCTCCGGCACTCTACCCTCACTCCAGCAAACATTAAATAACCTCACCAGCCAGTCCACCATCTCTGTACTTCCTTTTTTTAGACATTCTGCATAGCATCCATCCAGACCAGGTGCCTTACCTGCTTTCATCATCTTAACAATTGCCTTCACTTCATCCTTCCTTATTTCTCCTCCATTTTCCTCACTCATCACGATAATTTTCTTAGCATTTCCCACTGCAACTATCTGTCCCTTCCTATCCTCCTTCACATATAGCAACTCCCTAAAATATTCTGCCCATCTTCCTCTTACTGCCTTCTCTTCCATTATCATCTCTCCATCTGGACCTTTTACCTTTTCTTCTCTACTTGATTCGCTCCTCTTCCTCTCTTAATTTCTTTCCAAAACATCTTTTTATTACTTTCAAAAATTTCTGTCATACTCTTACCCCACTTCACATCAGCTCTCCTCTTTGCCTCCTTTAACTTTTGCTTAACTTCTCTTTTCTTTTCTTTTTACCTCTTATATGATTCCCTCGTCCTATTTTGTAACCAGTCTGTGAAAGCTCGCTTCTTCTCTTCTACAACCTTTTTTGTTTCCTCATCCCACCATTCACTACCCTTTCTTCTATTTCCTCCTGTCCTCCTTGTTCCACACACCATCCTTGCACACTTTGTGACTCCCTCCTTGAACCATCCCCATTCCTCCTCCACACCTAGCTTTACTCTATCCTTCACTCCCTCTCACTCCTCCTTCAGCTTCTTGTACACCTTCTCTTTTTCCTTTTCATTTAAAGAGTTCACTCTAAGCACCTCCCTACCTTTTGTCCCTTTCCTCTTTCTCCATGTATCCTCCACTCTCAACTTACCTTCCACAAAAAAATAATCTGATATTCCCCCCCTCTTCCCTTAGCATATGTACATCCTTAACTCTTCCTACCATAATCCTATTTACCACTACATAATCCATCAACGCTCTATCTACCACCCTTCCATCCACCACCCTCTCCCATGTGGACTTATGCTTGACTTTACTCCGAAACATTGTATTTGCTATCATCAACTCTCTTTCTAGACACATTTCCACCATCAACTCTCCACTACGATTCTTTCCTGGAACTCCACATTTCCCAACCACTCCATCAATTGGACCATTTCCTACTCTAGCATTAAGGTCTCCCAGTACTATTACATTGACATTTCTCCCTAAATCCTCTATGCACTCATTTAGATCTATCCAAAAGGCCTCCCTTTCTTCTATACTCTTCTCACTACCAGGCCCATATGCACTTACAAAGACCCACATCTCCTTTCCCAGTTTCACCTTCATCCACAGTATCCTTGAGGAAACCTCGTTCCACTCCACTACACGTTTACCTATCTCTTCACTTACTAGAATAGACACCCCTTCCCTCCCTCACCCTCTCTTCACTCCTGATAACCTCCCACTTACACTCCCAAACTTACATTCACCCTTCCCTTTCAACTTAGTTTCACTCTAAGCCAACACATTCATCTTTCTTCTCACAAACTTACTACCTATCTCTTCCCTTTTACTCTCATCTGTACCACATCCACGTACATTAAAAGACCCAAACCTTAGGGTGCTGGTCGGAAAACTGCCAGACCCTCTTATGCCTTTACTTTTTCGTTTAGGAATGTCCCCTGTGGGGCTACAAGGAGAAGGATGACTAGTCCCAATCCCCGTCCCTTTCTTCTCGCCTCTTACGATCCAAGTGGAAATACTTGGTGGCAGTATTTTTTTTCCCCCACCACAGGGAATTCCTCCATCACAGAAAATGAATACTCAGAGAAATGGTACAGGACAGCAGCAAGGGATTGGGGGACAGCATAATATGATATATCAAACTATGATATAGTAACATAGCATAATAATAACTAACATCGATACAGAATGTATATATCAATAGAATTATAATAAGAATAGAATACATAATTTTTGATAAATGAAAATACAGTATATATAAAAAAAATGTCACCGTGATGTTTTGTCATGTTGTAAAATCCCCGTGTTATGTCGCAGATGCCCTGGGGCGTCTTTCTATAGCTGCATACCTCGCCGTGTATTCTGTCCACTTTATGTCTCCTACTTTTTTGTTTATGTTGGGTTTGGTAGTTATGTGTAATGCTTCAACTGTTTTCCTTCTTCTCTTTGTCAATCCTTTTTCAACCACTTCTGATTGTAGCCATATACGACCTTCTTGTTCCATATGTTCCACCATCGCGTTAGAAAGCCTGTGGTATTTTAGGTCTGCTTTGTGTTCTTTGATTCTGGTCATAAGCCCTATGTAGGTCTCACCATAGTATGATTTATCATATTTGCTGCATGGTGTCCTATATACAACGCTTAATTCGTTAGTTGTATGTGTCGCTGTTGTTATTAGATTTTTAAGTTTCTTTTCTGCTTCTCTGATTATTTCTAGTCCTAATGGTCGTATTGCATTTCCCAGTGATTGTGAGAAATCGGAGCCTGGTACGACAAGCTACCTACAGTAGTTTCTTTCTTGACCACTTTTTCTTTTCGTTGCCTGATGCTTTTTGCTTTTTTCACTAAAATAGCGCCTCTGGATATTTTAGTGGTCTGAAAGATTTTGTAATATGCAGAATTTCTTCGTCTAGAAACTCTTTGCTGCATATCCTTAACCCAAGATATTTGGATAAATATCTTTCATTTTTCTCTCTGTTTTTTTTTTATGAACTTCTTGGTTTTTGGAGATAGACCCCTATGATTATATACATTCTGATACCATATCACTCCAGGTACTTGGATAACTATATTTAAAAATATATATATATATATATATATATTATATTTAAAAATATATATATATATATATATATATTGGTTAAGGTAAGGGTTAAAGTTAGGTGGGTTATGGTTAGGTTAGGGATCATTCACGATCTCCTCCTAGGTTTTTGTAGATAGACCCCTATAACCATGCATATTATAAAACCTCATAACCCAAGGTAGTTGGATAACTATCTTTCATTTGTCTGTCTATCTGTTTGTTTGTTTGTTTGTTCACAAATTCCTCCTAGGGTTTTGAAGATAGACCCCCCATAACCATATATATTCTGATACCCTATTACTCCAGGTACTATATTTCATTTAAAAAATATTTTGGTCAGGGTTAAGGATTGAAAATAAGTGGGGTATGGTTAGGTTAGAGATTATTCACGAATTCCTCCTAGGGTTTTGCAAATAGACCAATATAACCGCCTATATTCTAAAACCTTATAACCCAAGGTACTTGGATAACTATCGTTTGTATCTACTATAATAAAGTAGTAGTTTCTGTCTCTCTGTTTGTTTGTTTACGAACTCCCCCCAAAACCATATATATTCACCATAATCCTAGCTACTTGGATAAGTATATTTTATTTCTAAAGGGCGTCTCTCTCCTCATATTGACTTTTTTCTTGGTTTCTTAACATTTTCTTCTTTTTACCTTATCCATTGAGTTAAAATGATACGTGTAACTTTTCTTCAAAAATTCTATCAAAATCAAAATGATCAGCATTTGCCCGCAGCAACGCGCAAGTAATTTGTCTAGTATATATATATATATATATATATATATATATATATATATATATATATATATATATATATATATATATATATATATATATATATATATCTACGAAAGACCTGTAGATCAGATGTGGGAAATATTTCAAAATACGCTCACTAAGATGATTCAAACTTACATTCCTTTTAAGGACAGACGTCCCCCAAATCAGGCTCGCCCAAAGTGGCTCGACAAAGAAACTGAAAAAAGTATTGCTAAAAAGAGACAGGCTTATAAGAAATATAAGTGCTCGGGTGCATCTAATGACTATGAAAATTATGTATCAATACAGAGAGATTTAAAAAAGACAATAAGGAAAAGAAAACGACAATACGAAATGAACATCGCTGATAAATCCAAAGAGAATCCCAAAGAATTCTATAGTTACATTAGAGATAAAAAGGTTGTTAGGAATCACATTGGTCCACTATTATCTGCTGACGGTCAACTTGAATATTCAAATGAAGGAATGTGTAATATCTTAAAAAATTATTTTACCTCGGTATTCGTAAACGAAACACCTCAAAGTGAATTCCAAACTGAAACCTGTGAAAAGTTATAACAAGTTATATAAATCGTTAGTTCGTCCACATTTGGAATATGCTGTTTCTGTATGGTCACCGAATCTCATTAAAGACATTGGCAGACTGGAAAAAGTACAACGGCGAGCCACAAAACTGATTCCAAATATCAAAAATAAATCATACGAAAATCGATTAAAACATATGAATCTGTTTTCCCTAAAAAAGCGTAGACTCAGAGGTGACTTGATACAGGTCTTTAAGATTTTAAAGGGAATTGACAACATCAAAAGTGACAAAATTTTCACATTGAATGAGAATCAGACAAGAAACAATGGTCTCAAACTGTCCGGAAATAGGTTCAATTTGTAAGTAGGTAGAAACAACTTTGCAAACCGTGTAGTAAATGAATGGAATAAACTTCCTGCACAGGTAGTGCAATGTAGTTCAGTTCGAAGCTTTAAGAATCAGTTAGATAAATACCTAAGTAAGATGCTGTAATGATTATAATTTATCTTATATTATTTGTTTTTGTTTTGTTATCATTTGTCTGTCTGATTTTCATTTATTATTAGTTATATGTCAATTTATCATTATTTAATATTTACCTGTTTGTTTATTATTTAACTATACCTATGCATTTATTTATGTATTTTATTTGTTATTTACATTGTTATAGTTTTTATTTATTGTTTTATAATTAATATGATTTTTTTTCGCATCCGACCTAGATATGGATCAAAAGGTCTCCTGCCGGCATGCTCCGCCTTTGTAATCCTTTATATATATATATATATATATATATATATATATATATATATATATATGCAATAAAAACACTAGGAGCGTGTGTTCACAAATGCGTAAATAACCACTAGGAAAAAAGTAAACTAACGAAGCAGAGCGCTTTCGTGTAATTACATCTTCAGTGCAGATACAAAGAAGGAATTATAAGATGAAGAAACAAGGTACAGAATATATGACATAGTGAAGAGGGCATTCGGA
>NC_134798.1:26273340-26280840 GCF_046742065.1 Oratosquilla oratoria
TCTATTATTCATAATTCTTTCACAAAATTTTGCTACCGTATTTGTGAGGGAGACCGGTCTATTGTTTGTAGGGTCTTCTTTGTTTTCCCCCTCATATATTGGTACTATATTTGCTCTTTTCCAATCTTCTGGTACTTTTCCTCCCTTCAATGAACTGCTTATTAGACTAAGTATTTTGTCTGTTAGTTCGTCCCTCCATTCTCTCAAAATTCAGTTTGCCATTTCATCTGGACCATGCGATTTTCTGACATCGAGATTAATCAAGTGATTCATTATTTTATTCTTTGTTACTTCTATATCTTTCATAGGGGGGGGGACTTTCCCCTCCCACTCGACATCTCTAAGTTGTGTGTCTCCCTCGTAAACACTGATTTAAAATGCTTGTTCATAATTTCTACCATTTCTATTTCCTCCATGTATTCTATTCCTCCTTATCGTAGTTTCACTAATTCTTGTTTGTTTTTCAGTTTGGTGTTTACAAATCTTCAGAATAGATTTGGTTGGTCTTTACATTTTTCTATGTCATCCTTTTCGTGTTTTCTCTTTTCGTCTCTCCGCACTTGTAAATATTTATTTCTATAATCAGTATCTATTTTCCATTTTCGGGTTTTTTGTCTTCCCTCCATTCTATCCAAGCTTTATCCCTTTTATCTTTTAACTCTAATTTTTTTATATAACATTATATATATATATATATATATATATATATATATATATATATATATATATATATATATATACTTTTTTTTTTCTTGGAACATACTTTTCTACTCCTTCCTTATACATTGTTGTCAAAATTTCCATTTCTCTTCTATTGTTGTTTCCTCTTTTCCCACTCTGCTTTATGAAAAAAAATTCTCATTTTATGAAAATTTGTTTTTCCATACATCATTCTTCCCTTTCGTTTTTTCTCATGTAATTTTCTTCATTTAGTCCCAGTTCTAGTGATATGTGATCACTTTTACTTAGTGGTGTCTTATAGTCAATCTTGTCCACTATTCCAGGTTCTGATGTGATTATTAGGTCCATTCTCAATGGTTCTTCCTCATTTATATACCTAGTATTCTCTTGTATCCATGTGTCATTTTATATTCTATAATCATATCAAGTAATACATTTCCCCATAGGTCATCTCCCCCCTTCACTGTCATTTCTTCCCAGCAGATTTCTTTACAATGAAAGTCACCCATTATGATTATTCTTCCTCCATCATCAATTACCTTATTTAGTGTTATCTTTGTGTCTTGTAACATTATTTGTGTTCTCTCTCTTCCCCCAAAGCTGTTTTAGGAGGTACATAATTTACAACAAACTTTCTGCTCTTCTTGTCCCTGTCCTCTATTTCCATCATGATCATTTCCACTCTATTCTTTCCATATGTAACATTCCTCACATTTATATCCTTCTTAGTCAGGAACATAACTCCACCACCTTGCTTTAATTCTCTTTTTCTAATACAATAATTATATGCACCATGTCCTACACTGTTGGGTGGTAATGGACTTTTCAATTTTGTCTCCACAATTTCCATTATGTCAGGTTCCTTTTTCATCAGGTAATCATTCAGTTCATTCAAGCCTGTTATTAATCCATCTATATTTGTGAAGGACACTCTTAGTTTTCTGTTACCTCCATCCTGTTTTCTGTTTCCCTTCTGTTTTTCTCTCCTACGAACCATTTCCTCACTTTCATATCCACTACTCTCCAATAGAATTTCTCTTTGTCTGACTCTGTTCTGTTCTCGTTTTTTTCCTAGCTTCTACTCTTTTTGTTTTCTCTTCCTCTCTTTCCTCTTTATTCATCTCTCTTTTTATCCATACCTGTTTGTACAGATCACTTTCAGCTAGTTTTCCTTTTTTTTAATGAGACATTCTCTGCTGTCGTTTGTGACCTGAATTTAAACTTAATTGGTCTAGTCTTGTCTACATGGTATTTTCCAAGTCTATATATTTATTAAATTTCTTTCCCTATTTCATATTTACCTTCTTGAAATATTCTTAGTACCCTGTTCACTCTTTCTTTCTCCTCTCTTACTCTTGTAGTCCTATTTGGATTATGTTTCTCTCCCATTCCTAACATAATTATACCTTTCTTTTTATCTGCTAGGTCTCTTACTATATTCTTCTTCTCTCATCACTTTAATAACTGTGTTCTTAGTGTGTTCCTTCATCTGTTGTTTCACTTTATCTCTAATTAAATTTTGCTATTTTCCTGAACGTTTTTACAACAATTTACCTCTTTTTCTATGGACTCTTTATTCTCTTTATTATTCTTTTTTGATTCCTCATTTTCATCCTTTACTTCTTTTAACTGACTTTTTAATTATTCTATTTCTTTATCTAGGTTTTGGTTCTCCTTCTTTAGTTCTTCCAATTTATTAACTCTTTGTGCAATCAGTGCAAGTTGACTGAACCTAACCTCCCACTGTTCGTTCATTTCTGCTAGTTTTTCCTCTAGATTTGCTAATCGGGGGAGGTTGTCATCTCCTCCCTCATTAAGGGGGGTGCATAGAGGTCAGATTCTTAAATCTTCAGGAAAATAAATTTTCAGGTTTTGGCATCAAGAGGTAACTGCAGGCATTGGCTTTGCCAGACGAATGTTTATTTTGGATTTTGCGCACATTTAAATGCCCAGCGCGGCATTCAAATGGATCAACTGGCTGGGACTGTAGCCATATCATGTAGTGAAGGTTTTCTTTTATTTATTTTTGTTTTTGTTTTGTTTCTTACTGTATGCAAACCTAAAGTGATTCTGGTTGATAAGCGATATGTTGGGCTTGTTTGAAGGAAGTAAGAGTGTGTATGCACTATCAGCTGACTGAGGCGAGAGAAATACATTTACATGACGCTCGTGTATAAATTGGGTTTCTCGTGTGATATACCCACAAGATTTCTAAATTTTTGCAAGCAAGACTCAACAGATGTGCGCGTATGTCCAGGCTTGCTTCTGCCTACAATCCTCTGAGAGCAGAGCAGAGGAGAGAGAAATCATGGCTACATTCCTGCATGTTTCAAGCTTGGATAAAGATGCTCGTCACTTCTGGTGTCCAACAGGCCAGGAATCCTGGTGCTTTTATAATAAAGCTTTGGCCAGGAATGAAACGCCAGCTTCCCATGATACAATGAAAATAAAAATCAACATCACTTGCAAAGAAGACCGATAAGCTATAGGAAGGATTTACCAGGATCTCACCAGACTCGACCTTCTTAAAAGGTGCATGAAAGGATGTACACAGAATGTAAATGAATCCTTCCACACAAAATTGTAGAAAAAATATGAAAATCAAGTTTCATGGCACAAAGAAGGTTGAATTTGTATTCCACATGGCAGCGCTGGAACATAACTTTGGTTACAAAGCTGGCTCTCTCCTTGGCAAGATCTTAGGTGAGTCTGCTGCACAAGGCCTGGACAATCAAGAAGAAGAACGCTTAGCAAAATCTGCCAAGAAACCAGTTCACAGGGTAAAGAAAAGGAAAGTTGAAAAAGGAGAGAAAAACTATGCTCTTGGTGGCTACTAATACCATAGCATAATACTGTACCGTATGGTAGGAACCGGAGACTAGGAATACAGGGGAAACTCCGGAAAAAACCCCGCATGTATCAAACCACCTCATGGGTCGTGTGAAAGAGTTTGAGCCTCCTGAGATAAGGCTTATTATGTGATATGCCAACATTTCTCATTATTTCAATTGGCGTCACGGAAAAACGTTTTGGTTACTGATACCAAAATTGTCGTATCTTTTTTATCAATTAACCAATTTTAAATATGTTTGTTTTTTGAAAACTACATAAAAAGACCTATGGAACTTATTAAGTAAAGTTTTCTGAGAAATGGATTGTTATTTTCTCAAAAATGGAATTTGATGCATTTTGATGCTTCTATGAGCCACTACATTTTTTATTTTCAATTTATTTTTAATCTGATATTTTTTGCAGAGTATGATGTGTAGATGATTTCTGTCTGGTAAATTAATTATGGTTTATCTGAAATCAAATTGAAAGAGATATTTCTTTTCTTTTCTTTTATAATTCTTTATTTTCCATATCTCAAAAAATAAATATTAAAAAAAAATTACCACTATGTTTGATAGATATGGAAATCTTCTTTAAAATGATGTATGAAAAAATACTGTATGACCAAAATTAAAAAGTAGATGCAATTTAGAAATAATAATAAAAACAACAAAAACAAGAACAACAACAAAAACAATAATCAGAATTTCTTGAAATTTTGTAGGGATCATTTCGATGGTAGTTTTTACATTTTGACAAAGTTTCATTGAATTCCATTAATTTTTTTCCTTGATGCCTCAAACTCTGTGCACCCCACTTAGATCCATGGAAGTAATTATCTTTACCTTCCATTGCGCTGCTCTTATCTATATTTCAATTTTTTACATTTTTACTAATTCCTTCGAAATCACCTCTGTCGTCTGCGTATCTTTTGTTGACATTTCTTCTGACTTCCGGGGCCTGTCCGTCCCTTTCCATATTTCCTTCCATTTTCCACAGTAATCCTTCCCATTCTCCTTTTTTCACATTCCCAATACACCACGAGCTTTCCCCTTCCCTACAAATGCAACACACCTACTCCCTCATCGTTGAATCCACGAACACTTAGTTGTTGTTGTTTTCCGGAGTCTATATATATATATATATATATATATATATATATATATATATATATATATATATTATATATATATATATATATATACATGATTAAATAAATATATACATATACATATACATATATATGTGTATATGTATATAAATATATATATATATATATATATATATATATATATATATATATATATATATATATATATATATATATAAAGGACTACTATCACACAGGACGTGCGCACCCAGATCCCTGGGTCCGCTAGCGGAGGCCATTGCTTTCTTTGTAACCTAACTTTTTATATTGGACAAATATATCAAAAATAGAAACCTAACATTGTATATAGGACAAATATATCAACTATTGACTTATTCAATGCAGTATAAGTTAATATAAACTTTTATAGCGAAATAAGAAACTAATGCTTTGAAATGCCAATTTTAGCCGGACTTAGCAGGTTTTATTGTATGAGGTTAGTAGATACCAGGGTTGGCGATTTTTTTTTTTTTTTTTTTTTTTATCTTTTTAAAAGAATATAAAAATCGATTTTTTTTTTCATTAAATCAGATTTATTTGATTTAAATAGACTTTTTTTTTATAGATTTTAAATATTGTGGGATTGCTATCTGATATGCGATCTGATTGCTAAAGGACATTTTTAGCATATCAATATAAGGAGCAGTGTTATATAGACTTGCCACAGGTATACAAGGAACGGTCAAATTCGTATGTGAGGATGATATGCTCAGGTTCACTCGATTCCTCCAAGAGTTTTCTTATCTTGGTGACATTTGCTGCATTGTCTGTCACAACACTTCCAATGTGACAACCAAAATCTTGTTCAGGCTTCTTGATGGAATTTTGTACAAGTTGTAGAAGATATTCAGCAGTGTGAGGTTTCCTTGATGTGTCTATTGTGTCAACTAAATAAATCTGACCAGTGGATGTTGTTAGAGTGGCACATATTATGGGCTCGTTTTGGATGTTAGACCACCCATCAATTCAAAGATATACAGTTTCATTATTCAGGTCATCTGCACACTTCATATATTCCCTTTCATACACAAGATCCAAGTACTTATCAGCAATATCTTTTCTGGATGGAGGAATATAACCTGGCCTCAGGTTCTGAACCATCTTGAGAAACTGAGGATGCTGAACAAGACGAAATGGTGAATTTGTAGCAAATATAATTCTTGCAACTTCTTTGTCGAGATTTTCCTTTTGAGAGGCTGAAGTTTTTATGATAAATCTGTCCAGAGATGTTGATGACTTTCTTTTAGATGAAAATGATTTAGCAGAAGTGGCGCCTGTGGAGGAGTCTGATAGTGACCTTTTTAATGGTGTAGTCAGGTTTACAGATAATTCAAATGGAGCCAATGATGAAGGGGTTGAAGCTGTTGATACAGATCCTGAAATGAAAACAGAAAATTTAAGCATATTGTATGATTTATAAATGAATACAGTGTGATTTAGGCTACTTTTGAGTATAGTAGTTATTTTTTTAGATAATGATCATATGCACACAAGCCACTAAATTATTTGGAAATAATTAACAGGATATGAAATAGGAGGGCTTGAAATTCAGCTCACCCAGGATTCAGTCCACTTTTAAATTCACTAAAAATAATGGGTTAGTTGGGTTAGGTTAGGCTAAATCCCTTTAGGCTGAATCCCATGTGGGCTGAATTCCAATGGAACCTATGAAATATATACCACAACGTTGAAATGAATAACAATCATCTAGGCCCCAAAGTTGAGTGGATGCAGTATATTATAATGATATAGTCATTACCCAAATTTAGAAGTAATGAAGTTGAAGTATCATCTCTTTAGGGCTTCACATTTTTATTGCACATGCTCTCCATTGTTCACCAAATTTATATAGTTGCGTATGAGAAGGGAGAAATGCACACAATATAAGTAATATTATTCACCTGGGTCATCAATTTCTTCTTTGTATGCTGTGGCTGACCTTAGCATTTATCTCTGTGAGATTTTAATCTTGACACAATGCCCTGTAGTTCCTGGCTGCAGTCTTTGCATTTAGTTCGGTACCCTTTGCCAGAAGTTGTTGGTAGTTTTTCAAAATAATTCCAGACAGGATAATTTTAACTGCCTGAAGGAACAACTCTGACAGATCCAGAAGACATCCTTCCTGGCTGATTCCAAAGAAGCAACTGACTCAGTGAGGAGCTGCTTACCTAGAACAAGTTTAACAAGAATCTTGTTGAAACTTGTTGTGGGCTGCACAGTGATATATACTACATTTAGGCTTATACCGTTCCTTGTATACTTGTGGCAAGTCTATATAACACTGATCCTTATATTGATATGCTAACAATATCCTTTAGCAATCAGATCGCATATCAGATAGTAATCCCACAGTACTTAAAATCTATATAAAAAAAATCTATTTAAATCAAATAAAAATGATTTAAATAAAAATAAAATATCTTTTATATATTCTTAAAAAAAAAAAATCACCAACCCTAGTGTCCACTAACCTCATACAATAATACCTGTTCGGTCCGGCTAAAATTGGCATTTCAAAGCATAATAGTGCCTTGAAAATAGTTTCTTATTTCACTATAAAAAGTTTATATTAACTTATACTGCATTGAATAAGTCAATAGTTGATACATTTGCCCTATATACAATGTAAGGTTTTTAGTTTTGATATATTTGTAAATATAAAATGTTAGGTTACAAAGAAAGCAATGGCCTCCGCTAGCGGACTCAGGGGTCTGGGTGCGCACGTCCTGTGTAACAGGAGTCCTTGATATATATACACACACACACACACACACACATATATATATACATATATATATATATATATATATATACATATATATATATGTATTACTTTA
>NC_134798.1:26311064-26321064 GCF_046742065.1 Oratosquilla oratoria
TTCAAGGAGGACGCCACAAGGTGTGCAAAGATGGTATGTGGAACAAGAAGTATGGGAGGATATAGAAGGAAGGGTAGTGAGTGGTGGGATGAGGAAGTAAAGAAGGGTGTAGAAGAGGAGAAGCAAGCTTTCACAGATTGGTTACAAAATAAGACGAGGGAATCATAAGAGAGGTACAAAGAAAAGAGAAGTAAAACATAAGATAAAGGAAACACAGAGGAGAGACGACGTGAAATGGGGTAAGAGTATGACAGAAAATTTTGAAAGTAATAAAAAGATGTTTTGGAAAGAAATTAAGAGAGGAAGAGGAGGTGAATCAAGTAGAGAAAAAAGCTAATAGGTGCAGATGGAGAGATGATAATGGAGAAGAAGACAGTAAGAGGAAGATGGGCAGAGTATTTTAGGGAGTTGTTAAATGTGAAGGAGGATAGGGAGGGAAAGGTAGTTGCAGAGGAAAGTGCTAAGAAAATGACCTTCATGAGTGAGGAAAATGGAGGAGAAATAAGGAAGGATGAGGTGAAGGAAGTTGTAAGATGAAGAGAACAGGTAAGGCACCTGGTCCGGATGCATGTCATGCAGAATGTCTGAAAAAAGGAGGTACAGTGATAGTGGACTGGCTGGTGAGGTTATTTAATGTTTGTTTAAGAGAGGGTAGAGTGCCGGAGGACTGGAGGAGTGCCTGTATAGTTCTAATTTCCAAGTAAAAAAGGGAACAGGTGTGAGTGTAGTAGTTTCTGAGGGATTAGCTTGTTAAGTGTATTTGGGAAGCCTTATGAGAGTGTCTTGATTGAGAGGATTAGGAGAGGAACGGAGGAAGTAATTGTTGAGGAACAGTCTGGGTTTAGGGCAGGTAGAAGTTGCGTAGATCAGATTTTTGTGGTAAGGCAGATATGTGAGAAAGCTATAGGAAAGGATAAGGATTTTTTTCTTCTTCTTTTTTTATGGGTTTGGAAAAGGCTTATGATATGGTAGATAGGAAGGCACTGTGGGAGGTATCGCAGATGTACGGGATAAGAGGAAAGCTTTTAGGAGCTGTCAAGAGTTTTTACGAGAGTAGCAGAGCGTGTGTCAGGATTAGAAATGGAGAGAGTGAGTGATTTGAGGTAAAGGTGGGACATCGTCAGGGATGTGTTATGTCACCCTGGCTGTTCAACTTGTACATGGATGTGAGAAAATTTTGACGCAGCCCAAAGGGATTTCTTCCCGTCTTCTCATTTTCTGCATGAAGGGACGGAGAGGGGATTCGCTGATTTGATGAAGCGGCCTTGCTGTGGATGTGCTGTGTCTTGCGACACTGCTTCTGACCCAGGGCAGTGGACAAGATGCAGGGATGACCCGTCATCCAGGAGGTGCCAAGATGAGAGGGAGGGAAAGGGGGTGGAATGGGATAGGGATGGAATGAGTGGGAGTGTTTTTTATTACTTTATTTTTGGCTACCTCCCTTGTAAGGGGGGAAAAGCCTTTGGTATATGTATGAATGTATGTGTACATAATATGAAGTTGGTAAACAACAGATTCGCTAGAATGCTCAAGGATTTGGCTGGAGGAGAGAATAATGCTGCTGATGGCTTGTCGCGCCTTCCAATTGTAGTAGAGACAGAAATAAGTGAAGGAGATAAGATTCCAGAAGGATTGTATATAGTGAGAAAGTTTGATGGAAGTGGCAATTCCTTATTTGAGAACTTAGCTGAGTTGATGACTATTGAAGATTTAGTAGAGCTTATCTCCGGAAAACAGCCGAAAGAAGCAATAGTTGACGAGATCTTAAAATATATAGAGAAATATGGGTTCAAGAATAGTCATGAACGCTAAGCAGGTTAAGATATTGAGAGGTGATGGATAGTAGTTGAGGATATAGAAGGTATAGAAGAAGATTTAGAAGTATGTCATAATTTATACTGGTTCTGAAGTCAGTCTGGTAAATGGTCAAATATGAAGGGGGTTAGGAAGGGGAGGTACCGTTTGGTGTAGCTAGTGATGGTGTAATGCCTTTTTGATTTTTATTAGCATTAATTTGATTAGAATGTCGAGGTTGATACTGTTAGAGGAGTTAGATAACTAGTAGGGCAAGAAAGATCAGTTATGCCGATATGTGAAATAAATATGGTGTGTAATGTAGAAAGAGAACCATATTAGATAGCACCAGGCACAAAGAAGTGGTTGTGCAAAGCCTCATTCATAATTCATTTGCAGAAGGAAGATTTTGTTCTAGCTTGGCTGAGAAAGTTTGTGTTGGAAGGAGGATGGAAAGACATTCCTCCATGTCTTAAGAAATACAAGAGATATACTAGTTGGTTAAGAGTATGATTAGACTGTTTGTGGTTTGATGTGAATGGTGGGTTGGCTGTATTTGTAGTACCATTTAAATATCTGGTAGATACGGTGGTGATGTTACATCAAAATCTTGGACATATTGGTCGTCAGAAACTGGTAGAGATGGTTAGCAGTAATATATGACATCTTGATCTGTTTCAAGTAGCAATTGATGTGATTGGAACTTGAGAGTGGTGTCAAGACAATAAGATTACACCCCAAGTGAAAGCTCCAACAGTGACGAAGGTTAGGGTAGCTGGACCTTTGAATTGGTTGCTATGGATTTGTTGGCACTACCAATGACAAAGTATGGAATGGTTGGATGTTTAGTGGCGATTGATCACTATTCCAGGTGGTTCGTGGTAGTCCCAATTAAGGGTAAGAGGGCGGTAACTACAGCGAGCTGTGTTGAAGATCGAGTTCTAATGACTTACCAGAACCACCGGCAAAAGTACTCACTGATAACGAACCAGAGTTTAGAACAGCTGTTTTTTTAAGACTTTACAGAGATATGGTGTGGAGCATGTGTATTCAAGCCCATACAAGCCTTCTTGCAACGGTACTGTGGAGAGGGTGAATAGAACAGTATAACAGATTTTGAGAGATTTGAATACTCGTTCAAGTGAAGATGACGAACGGGATCGACTGTTACCGAAGGAAGTGATGATATACAACCATAGTTGGCATAGTGAGATTAGGATGACACCATCAGAATGCTTATTAGAACAGAGTCGCTGGGTGGGACCAGGCTAATTGGTTCCTGAAGAACTGCAGGAGAGATGGAAAGAGGGGCGTCCAAACTTTGTCCCCTTCCAACCAGAAAAAAAGTGTATTGAGGAAGATAACACTAGTTGGGAATTTGACATTCAATAAGCTTGCTGAAAAGTACGACGGTACGCATGATGTAGAGTGAGTGAATAAGGCAGAATTGATTTATAAGGTCAGAAGTAAAGAAAGAGAACAGTTAAGTGTCCATCACATTCACTTAAAGTTATGGAAGGAACTCTGTGATTATTTGAAGAATATTTTGGTAGAGAAAATAACCACAAAGGAAATCAGAAAATTAGGTTTTCATGAATCTGTTAGTAAGAAAAGGAGTGTTCCAAGTAGATGTATGGGCTATTGGAAGGTAGAATATTCTGAAGATAATGAAATCGACTCTTATATGAGTAGTGAAACCATTGAGACTTTAGTGAGGAAGAGTGTGTTGTAATGAATCAGGAGAAAGTTGTAGATATTTCTGAAGGGAAAATGGTGATAGAGGATGTGAATGGATGTTTGAGTGAATCTTTAGGGGGAGGTGAAAGGATATTGTAGAGGATGGATGAAATGTGGGAAGTTCTAGAATTGGGAGTGGAACTAATTCTTATGTAGAATCGGATGGATTACTAGATATAGAGGTTGAGAACAGGGTAGAGGATAGTGAAGATAATGAGGATGTTATTGCGAGTAGTAGGATTTCAATTGAAGAAGTGGTAGGAGTATTGAATCAGACTGTATGTGAGATGATTGTAGCTGTAGAGAATGAGACCAAGAAACCTGTTTTAAATATTATAGGTCAGAATAGGAGCTGTATGAAAGCAAGTTTGTCTCCAGTGAAAGAGGAAATAAGAAAGTTAAGAGAGAGAATACAGAAATCTAGAAAAGACAGTAGAAGAGACGGTTGAATGTGAAGAGGATTGATAGAAAGAGTATAGACTTTTCTGGTTCTGGGGGTAAGGAGTAGAGTAAAGATAGAGAGATTACTAATATTGAAGAAGAAGTAGAGAAGCAGATGTAGCTGTAGAACCAATTGCGAAAGTAACTAGGTCAAAAGGTCGAGTGTTAGATTTTCCTGTGGTTGGTTAACATGAGTTGGAGCATAAGGCTGCTCAGGTAGAATTAGAAAAGTTTTTGAAGGAGTTGTATATTTTGAGGTGTAAACATATAGTAATTATGAGTGAGGTTAAGATACGCACACAGCACGGGATAACACATACACTACCCTTTTGCCTCTTTTCCCCAATCCAAATAACCTTTTTGTAGGTAGATCCTAATCTCGTAGTATTCTTTTGGTGTGGTTAATTGTGCATGAACTGGCCGACAATATGCCTGGCTTATAAAGTCTTTGTTTATTATAATTTTGCCACTTTATATGTGTTTATGAATGTGTGTTATCTTTAATTTTGTTTCTCTGAGGCCTGTATTATTGTCCTCTTTACAAAAATGTTCCTGAAAAGGATCCCCCTATATTTATTATGAATACAATAAGTTGTATAAAAATTTGTATAAAAAGTTGTATAAAAGTTGTATAAAAATTTGTATAAAAATTTGTATAAATTTTTATAAAAGTTGTATAAAAATTTGTATAAAAAGTTGTATAAAAATGTAAATCTTTGGAGATTATAGGCAATGAAATTGTGGTGTGCCTAAAAGTCCCGGCGTTCTGTATAGTGATGATGGAATAGATTATGAAGAGAATAGACGAGGTACAAGGTCTGGAGGTTTGCATAATGAAGAAAACAGAGTGGAAGGGTTTATATATCTTCCAAGGAAGTCCACATAGAAACAATTAGATATGACACAATATTTCAGGCCTTAATAATGCAGAGGAGATGGTCAGAGATGAAAGTACTGTGATTGATGCCGTACGCAGTTGATTTGGTGCACTTTGGGTGGACGATAGTTATGATTTCCAAATTACTGGAAGAGAAGGATTGGGGCAGCAGCCTAGGGTGGACTGCACCAGAGTGTGACCAATGATGCATCGGAGGAGTTTTACTTACTACGGAGTACCACATTGTACCGTAGTGAGAAAATAAAGCTAGTTGAACCTATTGTCGTCCAAGGAAAACAGACTCGAGATGAATTGGTGTGCAAGGTGGAGGAGCAAGAAACTTTGTTGCCCACAAAACAGATTAGATGATACATGTTGAGCAGGAGGAAGAGATGGCTGTTACCAGCAGGGCAAGTTGAAGTGTGTATAAAAACGAGAGACAATCTATAGAGGAATGCCCCAAGATGGTGGAGAAATATTTGATGGAATTGAAAGGTTATTGTTGAATAGAGTGGGGAATATTCTATACCATGACACTAATTTTTTTTTTTTTCTATTGTGTATTTATATCTGAGTTTATTCTCCTTCAGTGGCATGAATGTGGACAGGGTTACGGTAATTCCACCACACTAGAGTGGTAAATCAGTATTGTGTATCATAGTGGAGATGCCTGCACTGTTAATATCCATGTCATCAATTTTGTTTGCTATATACTTAGTATTACTTTGGAGATGTTTATAAACACTATTCAATATGATGGGCTGGTGAAATTGACGATGATAAATACTCATTGTCTCGCAGGGCATAAGTTAGTTGAACTCTTTGCTTGACCAGGACTGGGTAGACTAAATTGACTAGAGTTGAATATAGTCAACTGTGACTATATATACCAAGGCTTTTTCCCCCTTACAAGGGGTCAGATGAATTTAAATGTTAAATTTTGAATGTGGTGAGGTTGAATAAATGCATAGTGGGCAATGGGTGTTGATGATCCTGAATGAAATCTGGTGGAGAGGAATGTAAGATTACTCAAAGTTCTTTAAATTTTGCATATCTTAAGCCAGACTGTGAGCCTCTCTGGGTATATTGGAGATTGGAAGAGTGGAATAATTAAGAGTGATTTAAAAAAAATTGTAGACATGTATTGAATAACAAAGAATTTTAAAATAATTAGAAGAGACAGGACTCTCTTAATAAATGCATATTAGTTGTACATGTCACAGTTTAGTGGTGTGGAGTTCTGCGTGGAATAGAAAGTAATCCACACGGTTCATGTTGTTTAGCGACTTGGTTTTATACTACATATTTAATTAATACATACATATAAACCTACATACACACGTACACACACAACACACACACACACACACACACACACACACACACACACACACACACACACACACACACACACACACACACACACACACACACACACACACACACACACACACACACACACACACACACACACACACACACACACACACACACACACACACTACAAATTGTGACAAAATGTTCGTGAGCCATTTTGATGTGTTACTCGTACAAGAGTTTCTATTTGAAATAATGGGTCTTAGGGGAACACTTTCTTTATGAATTTTTGGGATTCTATAAAAATTAGGTAGCTGTGGGTTTATGACTAATAAATTATTATAAAAAAATATCTTTTCCCACGATATGGCGGTATCCTGATTGGTTTTTAAATAGAGCCCTAAGCAAAGCTAAAATTAGAAATTTTGGATCCACTTCCCATTCCAGTAAGAATTTCGTTTGGGATTTTTTTTTTTTTTTTTTTATCAAATTGCCGTATAATAAGTCCTTAAATGATATTTCGCAATTTCTACCACAGAAAGACATAAGCTTTGTTTTTAGTTTTTCCAATAACTTGTCTAAGAAAATAGTTAATGTACATCAAAGACCTAGAGAAGAAATACATCAAGGTGTTTATAAACTTCCATGCTCGGATTGTAATAATGTGTATTGGGGACAAACAGGTAGAGATTTACATACCAGGATGAATGAACACAAAAATTCAGTCAAATATGTACAACAAAATTCCGCTGTCTTCCAACACGTAGACAAGGAAGACTTGGATTGGAACAAGGCAATTTTTTTATTATTATTATTCAAAGTGCAGCTTAAGGAAAATAATAGAGTCCTCCTTGATAAATAAATTTCCTAATTTTAATATTACAAATATCACCAGATTGCATAACAACCTGGGCAGTCAATAAATTATTATCATCTTTGGTGAAGGCGGGTGACTTGCCCCGAAAAGCATTAGACGCTACTTGAGCCCTACCTATGTTCCTTCTTCTTTCTCTGTATATAAGACATGCCTTTTGCTCCACTACTCTGTATTCCACTGAAGAGGATCACAGTCCGTGATCGAAATATATGGATATCATCTATTTCATTTCTTCTTATCCAACACAGTGGGTTCTTGTTGAATTTTACGAATATGTTACGACATTACTTTGTATATATATATATATATATATATATATATATACATATATATATAAATGTATATATATATATATATATATATGTATATATGCGTAAGTAACCACTAGGAAAAGTAAACTAACGTAGCAGAGCGCTTTCATATAATTACATCTTCAGTGCAGATACAAAGAAGGAAATATAGAATAAAGAAACAAGGTACAGAATATATGACATAGTGAAGAGGGCATTCGGAGAGGTAGTGGAATAAGTACACGTGACGGACGTTTGGACCGTCCTGGTAACCAACAAGTATGGGATAACTGCTCATAATTTATATTACAATTTAAAAAAAAATTGAAATTTCATGAGAAATAAAACTATATAATTTGTACAAACCTTGATGAAGATTAACATTTATCCCCTTACTAGATTTGATCAAACTGCATTCAATTAAATTTCTTTCTGTTATGTTGTTGTTGTATGTGATGACTTTAGCGTTATCCCAGTCAACTGGGTGGTTAAAATGGTTCATGTGGTTGAATAAACCGCTAGATTGGTTTCCCTCTCTAACGTATTTCATGAGTTGATTGATTCGTGTTGTGAGTGTTTTAGCAGTCTGACCAACATAAAACTGATTACATGATTTGCAAGGTATTTTGTACACACACCCTTTATCACTATTGACAGAATTATTTATGAGCAGTTGTCTTACAGTGTTCTTATTGTTAAAAACTACATTAATGTTAAATTTACGTAGTTTGATCAAATCTAGTAAGGGGATAAATGTTCATCTTTATCAAGGTTTGTACAAATTAGATAGTTTTATTTCTCATGAAATTTCAAAATTGTTTAAATTGTAATATAAATTATGAGCAGTTGTCCCATACTTGTTGGTTACCAGGACGGTCCAAACGTCCGTCACGTGTACTTCTTCCACTACCTCTCCGAATGCCCTCTTCACTATGTCATATATTCTGTACCTTGTTTCTTTATTTTATAATTCCTTCTTTGTATCTGCACCGAAGATGTAATTGTACGAAAGCGCTCTGCTTTGTTAGTTTACTTTTCCTAGTGGTTACTTACGCATTTGTGAACACACGCTGCTAGTGTTTTTATTGCATATATATATATATATATATATATATATATATATATATATATATATGTGTGTGTGTGTGTGTGTGTCTACATACATACACACTCACACACACGCACACACACACACACACACACACACACACACACACACACACATATATATATATATATATATATATATATATATATATATATATATTGATATTTATATTGATAAAGATATATATATATATATATATATATATATATATATATATATATATATATATATATATTATTTTATATTATATATTATATATATATATATATTTATATATCTATATATTATATATACATATATATGTATATATATATATATACATATGGATATATGTATATATATATATATATATATATATATATATATAAATATAAATATATATGTATATCTATAAAGTAATGTCGTAACACATTCGTAAAGATTCAACAAAAACCCACTGTGTTGGATAAGAAGAAATGAAGAAAAAAAAATTAATTGATTAATTAGAGCCCTAAGTAAAGCCAACACATTCGTAAAGATTCAACAAAAACCCACTGTGTTGGATAAGAAGAAATGAAAAAAAAAATAATAATAATTGATTAATTAGAGCCCTAAGTAAAGCCAAAACTAGTTACTTTGGATCCACTTCCCATTCCAGTAAGAACTTCAGTTGGGACAAAAACTGTATTAAATTGCCTTATAATAGGTCCTTAAATGACATTTCTCAATTTCTTCCACAGGAAGATATTAAAATTGTTTTTAGTTATCCCAATAATTTGTTTAAGAAAATAGTCAATGTACATCAAAGACCTAGAGAAGAAATACATCAAGGTGTGTATAAACTCCCTTGCTCTGATTGTAACAATGTATATTGGGGACAAACAGGTAGAGATTTATATACTAGGATGCAAGAACATAAAAATTCAATTAATTACGCACAACATAATTCCGCTGTCTTCCAACATGTAGACAAGGAAGGCCATCATATGGATTGGAATGAGGCAAAGATTATCTTTAATTCAAAATGCAGTTTTAAAAGAAAAATAATAGAATCATCCCTGATTAACAAATTTCCAAATTTTAATATATCATATGGACAGTGGTCACCTGACTGCATTACCACCTGGGCAGTCAACAAATTGTTACCATCGTTGGTGAAGGCGGGTGACCTGCCCCGCAAAGTACTAGACGCTACCTGAGTCCTACCCTTGTCCCTTATTTTTATTGTATATAAGACATGCCTTTTGCTCTACCTTTCTGTATTCCACTGAAGAGGATCACAGTCCGTGATCGAAATATATGGAATTATATATTTTTTTTCATTTCTTCTTATCCAACACAGTGGGTTTTTGTTGAATATATATGTATATACATATATATATATATATATATATATATATATATATGTATATACTGACTTTGTGTACTTATAGATATACACATATAATCATATATATATTATATATATAAATATATCTATGTATATATATACATATATATATATATATATATATATATATATATATACATTTATATATTAATACAGAATTAAATTTGACCACTGCTTGTGCAAGAATAAT
>NC_134798.1:26326064-26331064 GCF_046742065.1 Oratosquilla oratoria
ATTCCCATTTGAGTCGTAGGAGACGACAAAAAAACGGGACGGGGGATAGGACTAGGAATCCTTCTACCTGTAGCCCCATAGGGGACATCCCTAAAAAAAGTAAAACCATAAGAGGTCTACGAGTTTTCCGACCATTATCTTATGGTTTGGGTCTTTTAATGTGCGTGGATGTGGTACAGATGAGAGTAAGAGGGAAGATATAGACAGTATGTTTGTGAGAAGAAAGATGGATGTGTTGGCATTGAGTGAAAGGGAGGAGCTAGTGATAGTTTGGGAGTGTAGTTGGGAGGTTCTCAGGAGTGAAGAAGGGACGAGGGAGAGAACGGGTGGTTATAATAGTAAGTGAAGAGATAGGTAAGCATGTAATGGAGTAGAAGGAGGTTTCTTCAAGGTTGATGTGGATGATGATGAAGCTGGGAAGGGAGATGTGGGTCTTTGTAGGTGCGTATAGGCCTAGTAATAAGAAGAGCATGGAGGAAAGGGAGGTTTTTTGGATACATTTAAATTAGTGCATAAAGGGATTAGGAAGAAATGTCTTGGTATTTGTATTGGGAAGCCTTAATACTAGGGTAGGAAATGAACCAATAGACGGAGTGATTGGGAAGTATGGAGTTCCAGGAAAAAATCGTAGTGGAGAGTTGATGTAGGAGATGTGTCTCGAAAGAGAGTTGATTTTAGCAAATGCAGTGTTTAGGAAGAAATTCAAGCATAAGTACACCTGGGAGAGGCTGGTGGATGGAAGGGTGACAGATAGAGCGTTAATGGATGCACATGTTCTAAGGGGAGAGAGAGTGGGGGAATATCAGATAATTTCTGGTGGAAGGTAAGTTGAGAGTGCAGAAAAGGTGTGTGTGTGTGTGTGTGTGTGTGTGTGTGTGTGTGTGTGTGTGTGTGTGTGTGTTTTGTGTGTGTGTGTGTGTGTGTGTGTGTGTGTGTGTGTGTGTGTGTTGTGTGTGTGTGTGTGTGTGTGTGTGTGTGTGTGTGTGTGTGTGTGTGTGTGTGTGTGTGTGTGTGTGTGTGTGTGTGTGTGTGTGTGTGTGTGTGTGTGTGTGTGTGTGTGTGTGTGTGTGTGTGTGTGTGTGTGTGTGTGTGTGTGTGTTTGTGTGTGTTTGTTGTCTGTGTGTTTGTGTGTGTGTGTCTTTTGGTTCTTCTATACAATGAAAATATTGTAAGACTTATCGTCAAGGAGTTCATTATCAATGTTATTTTCATAAACAGTACCATCAAAGAACTTATCATTAAAAATATCCCCTTGCAATTATGTAGCTCCTGTTACAGTGGCCAAACTGGTAAAGAATTAGACATAAGGATGAATCAACATAGATATAGCATAAGGACGGGGTAGATATCTACTGTAGTTTTTGTCCATATATGAGACACAAACCATCGCATTGCAGGGGACAATGTTAAAAAAAAAAATCGTGATTCTGTTTTAAAAAAGATTTTCATTAATTTCAGTTTTATAAAAGATGCTAATAACATCAATCTGAATTTAGGTTTATTCAAACTAGATCATTTTGATATTAATAGGATAATAAAGTAGTAACATGACTCTTAAGTATGCCAAATCTCCATGTGGACTTTTCGGCCACATGGTTGTCTGTTTTTTATTTTTTTATTATTGCTGTTTTATTGTTTTATTAATACCATTATTATTTGCATGTGCATATTTATATGTGTATTTATATTTCTAAAGGTTTTATGTGGCTGTTACCTTCCCCATTTTTCTTATTTTTGTACAAATATTGTGTTATAATTCTCTTTCTTGTACTCCGAAGATGTCTTAATACATGAAAACGTTTAGTATTCCGAGCTTTAATTTCCCTGTGGTTTATGCATGATCAATTGGTCACGTGTTTTTGTGAATATTTTTGCAATATGTATATATATATATATATATATATATATATATATATATATATATATATATATATATATATATATATATGTATATATATATATATTAGGGATATGACTTTTTAACTTTTTTCAGAATTTCAAATTTCCTGGTGTTTTTGATGAATCCTTGCCTAAATGTTTGTTTTTTATGTTATTTTATTTTCGCCATGTGAAAGCCTCCTGCACCCAATATCATTTTTTTTCTGTACATAGGAAGTTAGGGCCTGAGGGGGCGTCAGCAGTGGTAATGGTAGCAGCTGTCTGAGGTAAGTTTTGCTAGCTGTAGTTTTGAATGTGAGTTCTGTAGACAAAGGAACAGTGACTTTTCAGTTCTGTATGTATTATGAAATACGTTATCTTACCATGTAGCATTTTCAAGTATATATATTAAATAAGTGGATAATGGATACATACATATTACTTGATAGTAGTTACCTTTCGTCTATTATAACAAAAAATCAAAATTGGTTTAAATACTCTTGCAGCAGCTAGTGTGTTCTCCATTCTCATTTTTCATTGCATGTATTCTGCATTCAGATTTAAACTTGCTTTTTGAAAGTAAAAGATCAAAATCAGCGGTGGAATTAACTGGAAAGAAATGGACACGGATTTTGACAACAACTATAAATTGCCGTCTAAGCAAACCAGAAATGAAAGGGGACATAAATGAGATCATGTGCAAAATGCCTTTGAACAAAGACATTGATGGTAGATGTTTGGGTTTGTACGATGAACTCAAAGGGCGAGCAGACAGAATAAAGAAGATATCTCAAGAATTGCTGAATTGCGGATCTGCTAAGGACATCACTATCCCATTGTGAGCCTTGCTAGATGAATACAATGCATGGAGGAGTGTCAAAACGATTATTTCTGACACCACAACAGTCAATACAGTCCACCAAAGTGGCGTTGTTGTCAGGCTTCGGAGACAGTTCGGACAAAGGAACTAGATGAGCTTCAGTTTATTGGATACAAACATCATATTCTCGGCTTGGTTCTACGGCACGTAATGGATTCCTTTTCCTCAACAAAATTACGGTCACCCAGGATCAACTATTATTTCACTGATGATATTTTGGCAGGCTATAAGATCTAACAAAAAAAATATTATGATATAGAAATGAGGCCAACACGAGAAAACCTGGATAGAGAGATGGCTTCAGGTTTCTTTTTGAACTCCGTGAAGCATATATGTACTATCACATGGAGGAAAAACGGCCTCATATGAAATGGCGGAAGCTGCCCTTCCTTTATATTGCCAGGTGAAATTCACAGGCAATCTTTGGATAAATTGCTTTTTCTCCTTCCGAAATGGAGAGATCAGCTCAAAAACCATTTGTGACCCCATCGCAGCTGCATGGGCGAAGGCATGGTTTTCAAATCAACACTCTTTAGAAGACACAATAAACTGCATGCTGCTATCTCTAGATTTAAGTATCCTAAGGATTTAAAAGGTTTTTCCATTCACAGCACTTGTATAACTAACAAATATCTCAACAGCTAGATCATAAACAGAAACTCACAATCTTAAAAGCATTTTTAAAGTTTACTGTACGTTATATCCTTTTGCAAATGAAAACTTCACCCTCATACAAAACCTCTTTAGGTGCGTGATTTTTTTTTTTTTTTTAATTTGACAAAACGAATTGCATTTTTGTGAGTTTTAGCCAAATTTTATCGTTTGCTACTACAGACTTTTAAATCTGAAAAGGTCATATTCAATATGTATATATATATATATATATTTATATATATATATATATATATATATATATACTGTATATATGAAAAAGTCAGCATAAATATACTATTAGAACGGGCCAAGTGTCAAGTGGATTATTTGTACACCAAAGGGATTATGGGAATAATTTTGACTGGGGAAAATTCAAAGTAATTACTTCTTGAAATAATATTTTAAAAAGAAAAATTATTGAATCTTGTTATGTAAAAAGGAATTTTGAAAAAAAAATATGAACATGAGTTTGGGTTTGTTTAAATTAGACAATTTTATTATTGACAAGATTGAGTGTGATAATTTGTAACGTGGGACCTTTCCGAATATCCTCTGTCTTATGTATATATTGTTTCTTTCCCTATTCCTTTCCTGTACCTTTGAAAATGTCTTAAGAGACGAAAACATTCGGTATTTTTTTTTTCAATTTTCCGGTGGTTTCTGCATATATATAAATTTATATATATATATATATATATATATAAATATATATATATATAAGAACATAAGAATAAAGGAGACTACAAGGGACCATAAGGCCTACACTAGGCAGCTCCGTTTCCATCACCACCTGTCGTCCCCACCCATAAAGTTGTCTAATCGTTTTTTAAAACAACTGATAGTTTCAGTGATTACTACATGGTTACTAAGTTTATTCCATTCAACGACCACCCTATTAGTAAACCAATTCTTGCCTATTTCCTTCTTAAATCCTGCCCTGCTGTTTTAATATAATGACCTTGTTTCCATCACCCTTGTTATAGCCTTTGATCCACTTGAACACTTCTATTAGATAAACCAGCACTCTGCGTCTTTCCAGAGAGTGTAAGTTTAGGTGCCTAAGCCTCTCTTCGTCAGGCAAATTTCCGAGTCTATGTATCACTTTGGTCATTCTTCTCTGTACTGATTCTAGTGAATTTATGTCCATTCTGTAGGACGGAGACCAAAACTGTACCGCATAGTCAGGGATGGGTCTAACAATATATATATATATATATCTATATATATATACATATACATATATGCATATATATATACATATATACATACATATACATACAGTATATACATATATATATACATATATACATAAACAAATAAATATATATATATATACATATATATATAAATATATATACATATATTTATGTATATATATATATATATATATTTATATATATATATATATATACATATACATACATACATACATATACATATATATACATACATATACATATATATACATACACATACACACACACACACACACACACACACACACACACACACACACACACACACACACACACACACATAAACATATATATCTATATATATATATATATATATATATATATATATATAT
>NC_134798.1:26343564-26346064 GCF_046742065.1 Oratosquilla oratoria
TTTCCCTCCTGATACATTTCAAGCTGCTGCGGCCTGTGAGGTCGAATGCGCATGCACGACTGCAGAGCCAACTGCTACGCCCCATCCTCACAACCAACTTTAATTACTTGGCGTCTTTTCTCATGCTGACTTCATACATGTTTTCTATGCTGCCTGTATGCTCTTTCTATGAAGTATCTAAAAGGGACGATCCTCTAAACAAGAATTCATTGTATTTCCTTAACGATTCATGTTAGGAAGGCAGAACTTTATAATAATGAGGATATGAAATTAAACCTTATGGAAGTGAGGCTGACTTTCTTCAACGCATATGTTTCACACTCAGTAATTTTCATCGAAAGGTTGCATTCTTCAAATGAAGTAAGGAACTCACCAGTTACCTAAATGTCAATGAAATGCTATCTCGGACAAAAGGTTCTGAAGCACGTAACAGTACTAATTGTAAAATTAAATGTAAATGCTTAAGCATTTATTACCGTACCGTTTCCAATATGTATATATATATATATATACATATATATATATATATATATATATATACATAAATCTATATACATATATTTATATATATATATATATATATATATTTATGCAAAGAAATCACAAAACACACGTTCTGCAAAATATATATGTTTATGTATATATATATATATATATATATATATTCCTATTGCACATTTCGTTACTAACGTGTTGTTTGTGATTTCTTTGCATACGTATATGTATATATATATATATATATATATATATATATATATATATATATATATATATATATATATATATATATATACATATATATATATATATATATATATACACCAAAGGTTAGGGTAATCGGGCCATCACTGGGTTAAATGGGTCATACAAAAGTTATTCATATATTAAAAATTATATTACAACTGTCAAATAAGAATATGGTAAAATGGAGGTAGGTATTTATTCAGTGTAAAAGTGAATTATTTTAAAACCAATGAAAAAAAATAATAACTTTTATATGGCCCATGTATGTATGTATGAGTATCTATCTATCTATCTATCTATCTATCTATCTATCTATCTATCTATCTATCTATCTATCTATCTATCTGCCTATCTATCTATCTATCTATCTATCTATTTATCTACCTATCTATATATCTATCTATCTATCTATCTATCTATATATATATATATATATATGTATATATATGTATGTATATATATATATACATATGTATATATATATATATACATATAATATATATATATATGATTATTTACCGTGACAAATTTGAGGCCGGAAACACAAGAGTTCTGACATATATATATATATATATATATATATATATATATATATATATCTATATATATATATATATATATATATACATATATACATATATAGATATATATATAAACATATTTATATATATGAATGTATATATATACATATATATGTATGTGTATCTGTATATATATATATATATATACATGAATGTATGTATGTATATATATGCACAAATATATAATTATATATATATATATATATATATATAAATATATATATATGTATATATATATATATATATATATTTATATATATATATATGAAATGTGTATATATATATATATATAAATACATACATACATATATATATATATATATACATATATGCAATATACATATATTTTGATATGTATGTATGTATGTATCTATCTCTCTCTCTCTCTCTCTCTCTCTATATATATATATATATATATATATATATATATATATATACATATATATGTATATATGTATATACATATATATATATATATATGTTTGCGTGTATATATATATATATATATATATATAAACCTATGTATATACATATTCACATATAAACCTATGTATATACATATATATATATATATATATATATATATATATATATATATATATATATATATATATATATGACCACACGTACCTGTGTTCTTATTAGCATATATATATATATATATATATATATATATATATATATATATATGTATATATATACAATATATATATATTTATATATATACATATATATATATAAATATATAGATATATATGTATATTCATACATATATATACATATACGTATATATGTATATACATATATATATACAAATATATATATATAATATATATATATAAATATATATATATATGTATATATACAGTATATAAATATACATAAACATATATCTATATATCTATATATATATACATATATATTTATATATATACATATTATATGTATATATATATGTATATATATACAAATATATATATATATATATATATATATATATATATATATATATATATATATATATATATGACAAAGGATTACAAAGGCGGAGCATGCCGACAGGAGACCTTTTGATCCATATCTAGGTCGGATGCGAAAAAAATCAAATTAATAATAAAATAATAAATAAAAACTATGATAATGTAAATAACAAATAAAATACATAAATAAATGCA
>NC_134798.1:26358564-26361064 GCF_046742065.1 Oratosquilla oratoria
GTAGTCACCAAGTACAAAAAAAAAGTGTATAACAAAACTTGAAAGAATACAATGAGCAATTACGAAATTGCCATCAACGCTCTCAGAACTATCATATGAGGAGAGACTAGCAAAATTTGCGCTACAGACATTAGAGCAAATAAAAGAGAGAGAAGACTTGATAACTATTTATAGAATCTTGAAAGGCATAGAAATTATTGAAAGAGAGGATCTAATAAATTGGATTGTAGAGATACAAGAGGACGCGGAAAGAAAAAAAAAACAATTATAGAACAGACATGAAAAAGAATAGCTTTCGCCACGGGATAATAAATGTTTGGAACAAGATTGATGAAAAGGTGGTGTGTGCAAAAACGATGCATGAATTTAAAAACAGGCCAGATAAAACGAGATATGAATCCGGGACACTACGAGCATAGCTCCTCTTCCTGTAAAATATATCTAGGTAAATACAACTTGGTAAACACACGCACAAACACACACACACACACACACACACACACACACACACACACACACACACACACACACACACACACACACACACACACACACACACACACACACACACACACACACACACACACACACACACACACACACACACACACACACACACACACACACACACACACACGTCGGTCGAAGTGACAGCGAAGTTTGGAACTCCAAGGTAAATTCAAGTTTCGTCGATCTCAACAACAAGGGAGTACCTTTGTTGTATTAGTAGGGAAGGGGAAAGCTAATGGTGTAGTAGGAAGGTGAAGAAAAAGGAGAAAGGGAGGGATTACTAAGGAAAATAGAAGGAAATAAGGAGGGGGAGGAACGGGGTCCGGGCGTTAGGAGGGGTGTCAAAAAAAGGTGTGCAGAACAGACAGACGAGGTAGAACAGGGGACCAAAGGTGTCAAAAGCAGAAATATAGATAATAGCAGCTCAAAAGAAAGAGAAGATAACTGCGTTTATGGATTTAATGATGGAGGAGATGACAACCTTCCCCGACTAGTAAATCTAGAGGAGAAACTTAAAAAAAAAAAAAAAAAAAAAAAAAAAAAAATGACAGAAGCATGGGACGTTAGGTTTCACCAATTAACACTAGTTACCCAAAGAGTTGATAAACTGGAAGAACTAAAGAAGGAGGATCAAAACCTAACTAAAGAAATAAAAGAATTAAAAACACAGTTAAAAGAAGTAAAAAATGAGAATGAGGAATTAAAGAATAACAATAAAGGGAATAAAGAGTCCATGGCAAAAGAAGCACAAGGTTAGAGAAAAGTCCAGGAGAACAATAAAATTGTATTTAAAGATATAGTGACGCAACAGATGAAAAAACAAACTAATTACACAGTTATTAAAGTGATGAGAGAGAAGAATGATATAGTAAGAGACCTAGTGGACAAAAAGAAATGTATAATTATATTAGGGATGGAAGAGAAGCATAATCCAAATAGGGCCACAGGAGTAAAAGATGAGAAAGAAAAAGTAAACAAGATAATACAAGTAGTTCAAGAGGATGAACGAGAAACAAGGAAAAAATTGAAGAAATATATAGAATAGGGAAATACAATACAGATAACATCAGACCAATTAAGGTTAAATTCAGGTCACATCCGACAGCAGAGAATATCTTGGCAAAAACAGGGAAACTAGCAAACAGTGATCAATATAAACAGGTATGGATAAAAAGAGAGATGAATAAAGAAGAGAGGATGAGCAAACAAAAAGACAAGAAGCTTAGGGAAAAAACGAGAAAAGAACAGTCAGAAAAAGAGAAATTCTATTGGAGAGTAGTGGATATGAAAGTGAGGAAATAGTTCATAGCAAATAAAAACGGAAGGGAAACAGAAAACAGGATGGAAGTAGCAGAAAATAAAAAGTATCTTACACAAATATGGATGTCTTAATAACAGGCTTAAACGAACTGAATGATTACATGAAGGAAAACGAACCGGACATAATGGTAACTGTAGAGACAAAATTGAAAGGCCCACTACCAACCAACAATGTAGGACAAGGTGCATATACTTATTGGATTAGCAACAGAGAAGTAAAACAAGGGAGTGGAGTTATGTTCCTGTCTAAGAAGGATATAAATGTGAGGCATATGACATATGGAAAGAATAGAGTAGAGATGATTATGATGGAAGTGGAGGACAGGGATGGGAAGAGCAGGATGTTTGTAGTAAATTATGTGCCTCCTAAAACGTCTTTGTGGGAAGAGAGAGAACACAAAAAAATGTTAGAAGACACACGGATAACACTAAATAAGATAATGAAAGATGGTGGAAGAATAGTTATAATGGGTGACTTTAATTGTGTAAAGAAAACTGCTGGGAAGAGATGACAGTAAAGGGAGAAAACGATCTATGGGAAAATGTACTACTTGATATGATCATAGAACATACAATGACGCAATGCATGCAAGAGAATACTAGATATAGAAATGAGGAAGAACCATCGAGACTAGATCTAATAATCACATCGGAACCCAAAATAGTGGAC
>NC_134798.1:26368564-26371064 GCF_046742065.1 Oratosquilla oratoria
TAAAGTGTACAAAAATCCCACTGGACAATTGATCCGATCTCACACTATACCTGTGTTGATTGATTCTGGTACCTAACTCTTTTCCATTTTGACCAATCTAGTATTTATCGCATTTGTAATAAGGAATGCTATAAACACAGCCTACCCCATCACCTGGGGAATTTTTAATAATAATGTTTTTAATAGAACTTTTATTCTTAAATACCATATTGATGCCAAACTGTCTAATAATCTTAGGAAGACTTATCAAGTTCTCGTGGTAAGGAAGATCTAAATGATTTTTGTTACAAAAGTTATTCCTTTCCCGAGTGATGTCAAAGTAGGACCTCTTAGCCATTTTATGAGCCTTATCAATTAAATGGTTTAGATACCTCAAGTCCGATGCAATGTCACAAATTTCCCTCAGCTGAACTTCCAAGAAATCAAGGCTACAAATTCCATAAGCCCTAAGAGACATAGAGAAAAAGGCCGAAATTTTAGTTTTTTCATGATGAGCTGAGTAAAATTGGACACAAAACAGGACATTTGTACTTAAAAAAAATGCAATAAATACTAGATTGGTCAAACTGGAAAAGAGTTAGGTACCAGAATCAATCAACACAGGTATAATATGAGATCGGGTCAATTGTCCAGTGGGATTTTTGTACACGTTAGAGACCATAACCATCCCATTGATTGCAATAATTCTAAAGAAATTATTTCTTGTAGTTCTTTGCTAGATAGAAACATTATTGAGTCCAGTTGTATTAAACATTCCTTAAATAACATTATGAACGAAAGTTTAAGTTTATATAAACTTGATAATTTCATTTTAATGAAAATTGTAGATTATATACACTCTGAAAAATTGTCTTATGTGACCTCATATATTCCTGTCTTGTCTATTACTTTTCTGTATATACGTTCCCACCCTTTATCATTCTGTATTCCTTGAAAATGTCTGAATAGACGAAGACGTTCGAATCATAGTGTCTTATTTCCCAAGTGGTTTTCTGCGAATTCATATATTCACGCGTTTTAGTGATTTTTTGTTTTATATATATATATATATGTATATATATATATGTATATATATATACATATATATATATGTATGTATATACATATGTATGTATATATGTATATATATATGTATATATATACATATACTTATACATGTATATATATATATATATATATATATATATATATATATATAATATAAATATATATGCATATAAACAAATTTATAGCTGGGACATTATGATAAGTTGATGAAGATGGAAAAAGAAATCAAGGGTCCAGATCCCAGTTTTTTTTATTTATTGCTGACCGGTTTTGCTCTATGTTTCTTCAGAGGAAGCATAGAGCAACACCGATCATGAATAAAAAAAAAAAAAAAAAAAAAACTCGGATCAAGACCCATGGCTTATTTTTCCACCTTCACTAGACACGTGACTTCTTCCACCTTCATCAATGTATATGTATATATATATACATATATATATGTATATATATATATATGTATATATATATATATGTATATATATGTATATATATACATACACACACTAGTTTCGCCTGAGTGGCTTCTGAAGAACCCACTCAGGCGAAACTAGTAAGGAATAAAAGTATTTCCCTCAGCCCGTGTTCCCTTTACCTCCTATCCACAAGCATTTATATATATATATATATATATCTATATATATATATATATATATATATATATAAACATATATGTTTTTTACTTGTGTATATACATACATATATATATATATATATATATATATATATATATATAGTGGTGTGTGTGTGTGTGTGTGTGTGTGTGTGTGTGTGTGTGTGTGTGTGTGTGTGTGTGTGTGTGTGTGTGCATATATATATATATATATATATATATATGTATATATATGTATATATATACTTGCACTTATACATATATATAAATCATATATATATATATATATGTATATATATAATATCACCGTCTAATTCGGCGACCCCCCTCTCCGTGTTCTTTTCTGCATGGGGGGACGGAGAGTAGGGGTCGCCGAATTTATGAGGCGGCCTTGCTGTGGATGTGCTGTGTCTTGCGACACTGTTTCTGACCCAGGGCAGTGGACAGGATGGAGGGATAACCCGTCATCCAGGAGATGCCAAGATAAGAGGGAGGGAGGAGGGTGGAGGGGAGTGGAATATATAGGAAATGGAATGGGTGGGAATGTTTTCTATGCTTTTTTTTTTTTTTTTTGACTACCCCCCCGTGTAAAAGGAAAAACCCTTTGGTATGTGTATGTAATTCGGTCTATTGTGTCTTTCCAAACTTGCCCTCTAATACACAAGCAAGCTAAGAAGAAACAAATTGACCGAGCAATGTTTCATAATCAGGATAAGCTGACTCAACTCCAAACAGCACTCCATAGCAGTATTTCCCATCTCCAATTACTTCCCAACTCCTGAACAAATCGAATCCGACTGGAAGACTCTCAGATTCGATCTACTCCACCCTAACGGATACCTC
>NC_134798.1:26413564-26416064 GCF_046742065.1 Oratosquilla oratoria
CCATTTCTTCGTTTAAATAGGTAAAAGCCACCTTTATTGATCTCAGCAAGTTGTAAGATTCTCTGACAATTTTCTTTTCTGTTTATCAGGGGACATGTCATCTGAGATAATTGTCCCAGTTTAGTAAGTCCTCTTTACAAAGGACTTCTGTGCCTTTCATGATTCTGTAAATGGTCAGCAGGTTGCCTCTTTTTCTTCTTTGTTTCAAAGTCGGTAATTTCAATTTAGCCAGTCTCCTCGTATGACAGGTTTGAATGTGTTGGGCCCATTTTAGTGGCCGCTTTCAGTTATCGTTCAATTTTCTTTATATATATATATATATATATATATATATATATATATATATGTATATATATATATGTATACACATATATATATCTATATATACATATGTATATATGTATATATATATATATGAATACACATATATATATCTATATATACATATATATACATTTTTTTTTTTTGTATTGTGTGACCATAGTGTAGCACCATACTTTAGTGTAGGCCTTATTAGTGTGAATAGTATTGTTTTAACCATTTCTTCGTATAAATAGGTAAAAGCCACCTTTATTGATCTTAGCAAGTTGTAAGATTCTCCGACAATTTTACTTATCTGTTTATTAAGGAATATGTCATCTGAGATAATTACTCCCAGTTCTTTTTCAGATCCTACTTTCTTTACTTCCTTAGTTCCAATTTTATATTGTCCTGATGTTCCTTTCTTACTCTTTCCGAACTCCATTATACTACATTTCTTAGTGTTGAAGTCGTCTTCCCACTTTTGGCGCCATTTTCAAACCATAGTTAGGTCTCTCTGTAGTGATTCACAATCCGTTTCAGTATTCACTTTCCTCACTAATTTAGCATAACCTGCAAGGAAGCTCATGTAACAATCCACATCCTCATCCATGTCATTCACTTAAATAGCGAACATTATTGGAGTCAATACCGATCCCTGTGGGACTCCACTAATCGCATACTCCTAAGCTGAACTCTTCTCTGAGCACTACTCTCATCTTTCTGCCATGCAAGAAATCCTCAATCCAGTTTAGTAATTTACCTTTTATCCCCACTATGTTTTCCAGTTTTTAAAAGAATTTTTGTGTGGTACTTTGTCGAAGGCTTTTTGTAAGTCTAGGAAAGCACAATCAGCCCATCCATTCCTTTCTTTTATTATAACTATTAGTCTCGAGTAGAAACAGATTAAGTTTGTCACACATGATCTTCCCTGTCTGGATCCAAATTGTCTCGGATTTATTATAATTTTTTGTTCCAGATGTTTGATCTATTTTTCATATATTTTTCACAAATTTTGTCTATAGTACTTGTAAGGGATACCGATCTGTAATTTGTTGGTTCTTCTTTGTTTCCTCCTTTATATATGGATACAATATTGGTATATTTCCAGTCCTTTGATATTTTTCCTTCTATGAGTAAGCAATTTATTACGTTATATATTTTGTCCATTAATCCTTCTTTACATACTTTTAGTAACAAATTTGCAATTCCGTCTGGGCAATGTAATTTCCTGACATCAAGGTTTGTTAGTTGATCCGTTATTTATTTTTGAGTTTCTGTTATTTGCCTGATGGGGGTGATCGCACTTCAATTCCTTTGTCCCAATGCTGTACCTTATCTCTAATAAAAACCGACTTGAAGTGGTTGTTCATGACTTCAGCCATTTCCAAATCTTCTGTATATTCTCTATATTCGTGGCGCAGTTTCATAATTCCCTGGTTTTTTTTTTTTCGTAGTTTCTTTTTTCCTCTATGCGCACTTTCACGTGTTCATTTCTATGGTTGATATATATTTGCCGTTTTCCAGGTTTTTTATATCTTTTCCATCTTTTTCAAGCTTTATCTCTTCTATCTTTTGCCTCACTGCATCTTCTGTTGGACCAGCACTTAATGTACACCTTTTCCTGTTTCTGTCTTTGTACATATTTATTCACTCCTTCATTAAATGCTTTATAGTTATGTGAAGTAATATATTTCCCGTAGATCCTCTCCATCTTTCACTATCGTCTCTTCCCAACAGATTTTCTTGCAGTTAAAATCTCCCATAAGTACCAGGTTACCCCCATCCTTCAGCATCTCGTTTAATGAATGCCTTGTATTTTCTAATATTTTTTAATGCTCGCCCTCTTACCAAGAGCCCTTATTTTTTTTTTTTTTTGGGGGGGGGGCTACATAAATAACCACAAACTTTCTACTTTTCATGTCGCCGTCTTCAACTTTTATCATGATCATTTCCACACTGTTTCTACTCTGTGTAACTTTCGTCACATTTAACTTTTTCTTGGCCAAAAACATTATTCCTCCGCTCTGTTTCCCGTTCCTGCTTTTAGTATTAGTATGGGCCATTTTTGTTGTTTTTTTCATCCCGTTTTCTATTCCTTTCGTTTCGCTTACCTTGGTGTACCATTTTCTCGGCCTCATGTCTAAGACTCTCCAAAAGAACTCTTTTTTTTCATCTCTTAGTGTTTTCTCTCTCTTCC
>NC_134798.1:26426064-26431064 GCF_046742065.1 Oratosquilla oratoria
CTATATCCATCACTATCTGTCATCCCCATCCATAAAGTTGTCTAATCGTTTCTTAAAACAACTGATAGTTTCAGCGTTTACTTCATGGTTACTAAGTTTATTTTATTCGTCGACCACCCTATTAATAGACAAATTTTTGCCTATTTCTTTTTTAAATCTAAATTTGCCTAGTTTATAACCATTACTGCGAGTCCTGCCCTAATGTTTTAATATGGTGACCTTGTTTGCATCACCTTTGTTAAAGCCTTTGATCCACTTGAACACCTCTATTAGATCACCCCGCACTCTTTATCTTTCCAGATAGTGTAAGTTAGGGTGCCTAAGCCTCTCTTCGTAAGGCAAATTTCTGAGTTCATATAACATTTTGGTCATTCTTCTCTGTATTGATTCTAGTGAATTGAGGTCCATTCTGTAGGACGGAGACCAAAACTATGCCGCATAGTCAAGGATAGGTCTAACTATCGCCAGATAGATTTTAATGATTACCTCTGCACTTCTATTCGTTACCGTCCTAGCAATGAAGCCTAATGCTCTGTTAGACTTATTCCAGGCGCTAATGCACTGTTTCCTGGTTTTAAGGTCCGGACACACTAGAACTCCCAAGTCTCTCTCGCACTCAGTTTTTTCTTAAAGCGTGTTATCTAAGCTGTATCTATTTTCGGGGTTGTTTAGCCCTACATTTAACACGCTACACTTAGAGATATTGAAGTTCATTTGCCATTTCACCGACCATGTGAACAATTTGTTAAGATCATCCTGCAGAATCTCTGCGTCGTCTCTTGACCTAATTAGGCATCTTATTATAGTGTCGTCCGCAAACCTACTAACATCACTATTTATCCCATCGTCTAAGTCGTTTATGTACATAGTGAACAACAAGGGACCCAAAACCGAGCCCTGGGGGATCCCACTAGTAACATTGCCCCACCTAGATTTTACTTAATTTATGGTGACCCGATGTTTTCTGTTACTAATCCAAGCTCTAATCCATTCTAACACTTTTCCTCCTATACCATGGGGTTTGATTTTATTTAGTATTCTCTAGTGTGGCACCTTATCAAACGCTTTGCTAAAGTCAAGGTAAATAATATCGCAATCATCATTATTATCTGACGCCTTATATACTTTAGTGTAAAAGGATAGAAGATAAGCCACACATGACTTACCCTTGGAGAAACCATGCTGTGAACCACGAATTAAATTATGTCTTTCGATGTGTTCTCTGAGTCTTTTTACTATTACTGATTTATGCATTTTTCCTGTAACCGATGTCAAACTGATTGGCCTGTAGTTGCATAAAGACGATCTATCTCCCTTCTTTTGTTGATTTATATTTTCTTTTTGCCGTCTGTATTGCTGAAGGAGGAGCGAAATGGCTTGTGAAGTCTATGTGAACCTGGAAGACCGTCTCAAGATGTGTGAGGAGGATATTCGTCTTCTCAGGAGTGCGCTCTGTGAGAAGAGTGAATCCTCCTCACAACCCAAAGAGCGTTCTACTTCTTCCCCTTCTGCCACTGCCGTGATCGGGTTGCGCTCCGTGTGGTCCCGTTTATCGAGCCCGCGTTCGGTAAGTGGGTGCCCTGTGGAACAACCGCTGCCTCTAGCCAATTGTTTTGCTCTGCTGGAGGATGAAGTGGCTGAAAATCAGGAGGTGGGGGACTCCATGGTGCGAGGCTATGACAACCTCCTGCAGCGGAAGACTAAACAAAGTTGCAAGCTTGTATGTTAACCGTTCCGTGAGATCGCTGATTGTACCCAGACCATCATAGAGCAAAGACGGACAAACACGGTTACGATTGTTCATACGGGAAGTATTGATGTAGGTAGAGTAAGATCATAGGAACCTGTTCGAAATTACAAGGTTCTCCTTCAGGAGAGAGGAACGTGGGAGCCGTCACGTAATCTGTAGGATCCTCCCGAGGATCTACGCAGGCTCGTGTTGGAACAGTAGAGCCATAGGTATGAATGAGAGGATATCACGATTGTGCTCGCAACTGGAATACCACTTTCTTGATCCTTGGTATCTCTTTTCCAGGCGTCATGAACTTTACGCTTCTGATGGAATCCAACTTACCCGCAGAGGCAAACATGTTCTTACAAACCTCATTGAGGGAGTTTGTAATGAACTAGTTCCTTTCTTGAGAAACCCAAAGAGAAAGGAAATAGAGCATAGCATTAATGTAGAACAATATGTCAGTATAGGACAAAATATAATTTTTTAGGATATAATGTCGGTAGAGGAAGAAATAATACATTAGGATTTAATGTCAAAGGACAAAATGTCACGATGGGATGTAATGACAGTGGAGGACAAAAGATCACGATAGGATGTAATGGTAGTTGAGGACAAAATATCACGATGGTAGGTAATGCTACTGGAGGACAAAATATCACGGTAGGATATAATGTAAGTGGAAGACAAAATATAATTTTAGGGAGGGATGCCGGACAGAATGTCAATGAAGGAAAAATATCACGATGGGATATAATGACAAAGGAGGACAATATATTACGATGGGCTGCAATGATAGTGGAGGATAAAATATCAGGGTAGGATATAATGTCACTGGAGGACAAAATATGATTTTAGGAAGGAATGCCGGACAGAATGTCAATGAACGACGGGAGGCTGGTGTGAAACACGGTGACGTAGAGGGGCAGAGTGTACAAAAGAGATCGGATGACCGTGAGCGACCAGATGTCCGTGATGGTGGAAATGTTAATGAGGCATTGATTGTCAATGAAGGACCAAATATCAATATAGAGCAAGGTGTCAATAAAGAACAAAATTATAATGTTAGGCATGATATTGAAACTCAAAACATGTCAAAAAGAAATAAAAACGAGTTTCTTAAAACCATGTACTTTAATGCTCGTAGTATGAGGAGGAAATTCCAAGAATTAAAGGCGTATGTCAAAAGCGAAAATTTCGATATGATAGGAATAACGGAGACATGGTTAAATGGTATAGAGTTCGAAGCTGTAATTAAAATATCGGGATTTAAACATTTTCATCCGGATAGAAACCACAAGAAAGGTGGGGAAGTTCTGTTGTACGTTAAAAACAATGTCCATGCTTTTGTTTTAGAGAAAGTGAAACAGGATGCATATGATAGTTTCTGAGTAGAATTAACCCTAACATATGGACAAAAAATTAAGGTAGCTGAAACACATAGGCCAAAGACATTATCAAAAGCACACAGCAAACTGTTGTTTCAAGAACTGTCTAGTTTCTGCAAACGGGACTTGTTGATAATGGGTGATTTAAATTTTACTGGCATTGATTGGATGACACTTGAACATGGCCATTTAGCTAGTCGTTTGATTGGTTTTCTCGGTGACAATTACTTAATTCAGCATGTAAATGAGCCCACAAGACATGGAAACTTACTCGATCTATTGATCACTGGCCGCGAAAGCATGATATCCGATGTAGAAGTCGGTGAAACTGTTGCAAATAGCAATCACAACTTAGATTCAAACTACTAATTTTTTTTAGAATAGATACCTTTGTTTCTAAAATACCCGATTTCAATAAAGCTCAGTTCATAGAACTGCGTCAGGAGTTTCAACTTATAGATTGGGAGGCTAAATTAAGCATAAAACATGTAGATCAGATTTGGAAAATACTTCAAAATACGCTTACTTAGATCATTCATACTTACCTCCCTTTTAAGGACAGACGTCCCCCAAATCAGGCTCGCCCAAAATGGCTTGACAATGAAATTGAAAAAAGTATTGCTAAAAAGAGACAGGCTTATAAGAAATACAAGTGCTCGGGTGCATTTAATGACAATCAAAGTTATGTGTTAATATAGAATTTTTTTAAAAAGACAAAAAACAAACAAAGAAACGAAAACTACAATACAAAATGAATATCTGATAAATGCAAAGAGAATCCCAAAGAATTCTATAGTTACATTAGAGATAAAAAGGTTGTTTGGAATCACATTGGTCCACTATTATCTGCTGATGGTCAACTTAAATATTCAAATGAAAGAATATGTGATATCTTAAACAATTATTTTAGCTCAGTATTCATAAACTGTAAATATAAAAAAAAAATTAAAAGGTGTGTAGAGACACTCAAAGTTAATAAAACACCAGTGCCTGACGGTTGGCATCCAAGAATCTTAAAGGAAATGAAAAATGAGATTGTTGTTCCATTAGAAATTATTTTCAAGAAATCCATCATATTCGGAGATGTCCCAAGAGAATGGAAGCTACCTAACGTTATTCCCATATTCAAAAAAGATGACAAAATGAAATAACTACAGGCCTATAAGTTTGATTTCAATGTTAGGAAAAATGATGGAAACCATCATCAGAGATTCTATCGAACATTATTTAGAAAGTAACTGTTTGATAAATGATAGATCAGCATGGTTTCAGACGGAAACGTTCTTGCGTGACTAACTTACTCGAATTCTACAACACAATTATATCGAATTATGACAAAATAAACAATGTAGGTTTAATATATCTAGACTTTGCAAAAGCTTATGATACTGTTCCCCACGAAAGACTACTTACTAAATTAGCTTCGCACAGAATAAGTGGTAGCCTATCAAGTTGGACTAGTAATAGGTTGAATGATCGAAAACAGAGTTGTTTTAAATGGAAAAATTTCTAGATGAATTTTTTTTACGAGTGGAGTTTCTCGGGTCCGTTCCTGGGCCACATCTATTCATAGTAAATATAAATGATATAGACTATGGACTAAAATCTACTGTTTCCAAATTTGCTGATGATACAAAACTGCGGAATGGCAGATGATCACTTTAACCATTTAGATATTCAAGATGATTTAGATAAATTACAACACTGGTCTGAAAGGTGGCTAATAAAACTTAACACAAGTAAATGCAAAGTAATGCACATAAGTAAAAATAACAGTAAGTACGATTACAAGTTATTTGGAAATTCGTTAACAAAAGTGGATAGTGAAAATGATCTCGGCGTAATTAACGATCTCAAATTATTTAAGCAGTTTAATCTAC
>NC_134798.1:26448564-26453564 GCF_046742065.1 Oratosquilla oratoria
GCATATGCATATGCATATACATATACCTATACGTATACATATGCATATACATATACATATACATATACATATACATATACATATACATATACATATACATATACATATACATATACATATACATATACATATACATATACATATACATATACATATACATATACATATATATATGCATATGCATATGCATATACATATACATAAACATATACATATACATATACATATACATATACATATACATATACATATACATATACATATACATATACATATACATATACATATACATATACATATACATATACATATACATATACATATACATATACATATACATATGCATATACATATACACATACTCATACACATACACATACACATACACATTCACATACACATACACATACATATACAAATACAAATGCACATACACATACACAGACACATACACATACACATACACATACGCATACACATACATATACATATACATATACATATACATATACATATACATATACATATACATATACATATACATATACATATACATATACATATAAATATACATATACATATACATATACATATACATATACATATACATATACATATACATATACATATACATATACATATACATATACATATACATATACATATACATATACATATACATATACATATACATATACATATACATATACATATACATATACTGTACATATATACATATGCATAGAAGTAAGGTGAGGTAAACAGCAGAATCCGTTTGAGTGGGTAATTACGTCACCACCTTTGTTTCTTTTTTTCAACTTCAGTATTTAAGATAGAAATACCTATTCTGAGCTTCGTTTGTAGCTTGAACCTAATTAAGATTGCGTTCACTAAATACAAAGATTTCACTATAAATGTCAAGGATATTCTCATGCTATATGGGCTCCTTTGCATGGTATAAGTAGTGTTCACTAATAAATGAAAGCCAGTTTGAATTCAGACACAAACGTTCTTGTGTGACTAACCTAATTGAATTTTACAACAGTCAACTCGAATTGCGACAAAAAGGAAACAAAGCAGATTAAACATATATGGATTATGAATAAAACTCTTTGTGACGTACCATACGAGAAAATACTTGTTAAATTCGCTTCACACGGATTAAGAGTTAACATAGTAAATTGGATTAGTAACTGATTGAATAATCATAAACATCATAAACAGCGAGTTGTTTTGAATGGCAAAAATTCTAGGTTAAAAAATATTACGGTGGAGTTCAGAAAATATAAACCACGGACTGAAATTTATTGTTTCTAAATTAGATGACGATGCAAAGCTGTGCGGAATACCAATTGGTCACTCAAATCCGTTGGATATTCAAGATTATTTAGATGAATTACAAAGGATTACAAAGGATTACAAAGGCGGAGCATGCCGACAGGAGACCTTTTGGTCCATATCTAGGTCGGATGCAAAAAAAAAAAGAAAAAAAAAATCATAATAATAATAAAATAATATTTATAAAAAAAAACAATGATCTGAACAGTAAATAATGAAATTCAACCCAGGTGAATGTAAAATTATGCCCATCGGTAAAAATAAAGCCAAATACAACAAGTTATTTGGAAAAATGTTAACAAAAGTAGATAGTGAAAAGGATCTTGGTGTAATTATCAATAACAACTTGAAATAATCTAAGCAGAATATTTATGCATCAGAGAAAGAAAAATAATATATAGGACTGGTTCCACTATCTTTTGGAAAAACGTTAACAAAAGTAGATAGTGAAAAGGATCTTGGTGTAACTATCAATAACAATTTGAAATAATCTAAACAGAATATTTATGCATCAGAGAAAGAAAAATAATATATAGGACTGGTTGCACGATCTTTTGGAAAAAAGTTAACAAAAGTAGATAGTGAAAAGGATCTTGGTGTAATTATCAATAAAAATTTGAAATAATCTAAACAGAATATTTATGCATCAGAGAAAGAAAAATGATATTTAGGATTAGTTGCACGATCTTTTGGCTTAAAAAATCGTCTGTCATCAACCAACTATGTAGATTATTAGTTCTTTCACACTTGGAATATGCATTGTCCGAATGGTAGCTGAATCTCACTTAAAACATTGACATATGAGAAAAAGTACAGTGGTGGGCCATAAAAATTACTCTGAATATCGAAAACAAATCATGCGTAGGCCATCTAGAATATGAATCTATTTTTCTTAAAAAAAAAAAAAAAAAACAGGCTCAAGGGTGATTAGGTATAGTATTCAAGACTTAAAAGGGAATTGACGACATCAAAAGTGATGAAATGTTAACAACATATATTAATTACGTGAGAAATAACGGTTTCAAGCTGTCAGGGCGTACATCTAATTTGGATGTGGATAGAAACATCCTGTAGAGGCAGTGCAATGTAGAACGGATCGATGTTTGAAGATGAATTTGAATAAAAACCTAAGCAATATACTGTAATCCCTGTCAATTGTTCGGTTCTCTTGTATATTAATTTTGTTGTTAAAACTTAAATTCTTAACATCAGAACTAGTTATGGACCAAAAAGTCTTTTGCCAGTATGCACTTCCTTTGTACTCTTTTATAATCCTTTATAAATTCTAAGGATTGACATTTGCTATGTTCTAATACTATCCAACAAATAAATGGCTACGTCTATGTCCGTGTGTGTTTCAATATGTTTATGTGTGTGTGTGTGTGTGTGTGTGTGTGTGTGTGTGTGTGTGTGTGTGTGTGTGTGTGTGTGTGTGTGTGTGTGTGTGTGTGTGTGTGTGTGTGTGTGTGTGTGTGTGTGTGTGTGTGTGTGTGTGTGTGTGTGTGTGTGTGTGTGTGTGTGTGTGTGTGTGTGTGTGTGTGTGTGTGTGTGTGTGTGTGTGTGTGTGTGTGTGTGTGTGTGTGTGTGTGTGTGTGTGTGTGAGGGCATACGTGCGCCCAGGTGTGTGTTTGTGTTGTGTGTTTGTGTTGTGTGTATGTGTTTGTTTATGCATGCGTGTGTGTTTGTGTGAGTGCATACGTGGGCACAGGTGTGTGTTCGCGCGTGTGTGTATGTGTTTGTTTATGCATGCGCATATGCATATATGTATGTTTGCGTGTGTATGTGTACTAGAAAGATGAAGAAAGCGAGATACATACATATATATATATATATATATATATATATATATATATAGATATATATATATATTTATAGATATATACATACATATATACACACACAGATATATATATGTATATATATACACATATTTATAGATATGTACATACATACACACACACATATATATATACATATGTTTATATATATATATATATATATATATATATACATATATGAAAAATTAAAACCCAGTGATGTAATGCAAAAATACTCATGTATGTTTAACAGACGGTGCACTTTGTAATGAAGAGAATATTGGCCACACAACCCAAAGTTTATCACAAAGACTCATGTACAATAGGCAAAATGGGGCAACAAAATCCCACACTACAAAAGTACATAAAACTAACCTTTCGCTTAAGGAACTGAACGAGAATACAACAATATTGGCAATAGACATCAATAAATGAAAACTTAAATGTATGGAAGCAGTATTGATATCTTCAGCCTGAAATATATAACAAGATATGGGTGAGATCGTCTCCCATTCATTCATGTAGTGTCATGTATAACCATAGTTTATAAATTCTGGAAATAAAAATACCAGAAGATGCCTAATGTGGAGGCGAAACGTTGTAAGTTATGTATTTATTTTTATTTCCAAATTTACCGTGGATTCATTTTGTAATGTAGTGTTCTCCTTTGCCCCTACAGAAATATAGGAACAAGGATTGAAAGTATCAAAAATAATATTACTAACGCCAACTATGCTGTATTATTCAACAGAAAATGCTTTCAAGAAAATCTGCTCCCCAAATTTACTCATATATATATATATATATATATATATATATATATATATATATATATATATATATATATATATATGTATATAGATAAGTATACATATCTATATATATATCTATATATATACATATATATATATATACATACACACATACACACGCACACACGAACACACACCCATACACACAAACACACACACAGACACGCATACACATACGTACACACGAACACATATACAAACACACACAGACACGCACACACATACACACAAACACATACACACACGAACACACACATACACATAAACACACACACGCCCATACACATACACACACACACACACACACACACACACACACACACACACACACACACACACACACACACACACACACACACACACACACACACACCCACACCCATATATATATATATATATATATATATATATATATTTAGAAATTGTTTGAGACAAATGAGAGAGTGATAGGTGGGGAAGGGTAAACGTATGGCCTTCTTCGGAGGACTCGCTACAATACATCATGATCACAAAATTTATAATTGTAGTGGGAGGAACACGTCGAGCCTCGAGTGTCATTTTTTTTTTCCAGAGCGTTAATTATTAGGAGATTAGCTGCTTTGGAAAGGCATATAAATCCTTCTCTATCGTTGTTGTTTACTTGGATGTTTATATGTGCAGCTTCAACCGTTTTTCTCATTTCCTTTTGTAGCCCCTTATGTAAAACTCCAACTTTGTTACATTGTTCCAGGTGGCGAACAAGTGAGTTGAATGTCCTGTGTGAGTGAAAAAAAATGAAATAATAGCACACAGGACATACAACTCACTTGTTCACCACCTCGAACAATGTAACAACCTACCTGATTAGAACAAAGTTTTACCTATCACTCTCTCATATATATATATATATATATATATATATAAATATATGTATGTATATATCTATATATATATATATATATATATATATATATACATATATATATACATACATATACCAAGGCTTTTTCCCCCTTACCAGAGAGGTAGCCAAAAAGGACAAGGCATAAAATCA
>NC_134798.1:26488564-26491064 GCF_046742065.1 Oratosquilla oratoria
TTCATTCCATGATGTTGGTATTCTTTCCTTTCTCCATACGAGCTGTATTACTTCAGTCAATTTTCTTTCTAAAACTTCTTCACCTAATTTTAAGAGTTCTACTGGGATATTATCTCCTCCTGGAGCTTTATTACTATTTAAACCTCTGATGCATTTTCTTATTTCATCCAGCAATGGTTCCTTATATATCTTTAATGATCAAAGAATTTTCAGGTCCAGGTCTATTTAAGAGTTCCTTAATATATATATATATATATATATATATATATATATATATATATATTATATATATACACATATTTATATACATACATATATATATATATACATATATATATGTATATGTATATATATATGTATATATACATATATATATATATTTATATGTATATATATATATATATATATACATACATATATATATATATATACATATATATTTTAATACACATTTATACATATATAAATACATTCATACATACATAGGTATATACAAACATAAAGATCAGGACACACACACACACACACACACACACACACACACACACACACACACACACACACACACACACACACACACACACACACACACACACACACACACACACACACACATACACACACATACACATACACACACACACACACACACACACACACACACACACACACACACACACACACACACACACACACACACACACACACACACACACACACAAATACGAAAAAGATGTCATAGAAAAATGTAGAGATTAACCAAAACTGTTTTACAGATTTGTAAACAACAAACTGAAAAACAAACAAGACAAGGAGGAGTTCAATACACAGAGGAAATAGAAATAGCAGAAATTATGAACAAGCATTTTAAATTGGTGTTTACAAGTGAGATCATACAACTTAGATAAATCGAATGGGAGGAGAAAGTCCCCCCTATGAAAGAGATAGAAGTATCAAGGAATGAAATAATGAAACACTTGAGTAATCTCGATGTCAGAAAATTTTCAAAAGGGCAAATATAGTACCAATATACAAAGTGGGAAACAAGGAAGACCGTACTAACTATAGACCGGTCTCTATTACAAGTACGAATGCTAGATTTTGTGAAAGAATTATCAAAATTAGATGGGTAAGGCATTTGAAAAAAACAACGTACTAAATCCAAGTCAATTTGGTTTTATGCAAGGACGATCACGCGTCACAAATTAATAGATGTAATACAAGAAAGAGATGGATGGGTTGATTGTGCATTTCTAGAGCTGAAAAAAGCTTTTGATAAAGTGTCAAATAAGAAGTTGCTTAAGAAATTAGAAACTGCAGGAGGAACACAGGACAAACTGCTGAAGTGGATGGAAGACTTCTTGCATGAAAGAAAAATGAGATTGGTGATAAGAGACAAACACTCTGTTTGGGACAAAGTGATAAGTGGTGTTCCACAAGGAATAGTTCTGGTCCCAATAATGTTTGCTATATATATTGATGATATGGATAAAGGAATTGAAAGTTATATGAGCTTCTTTGTGGCTGATGCAAAATTGTTATAAAAAAAGTGAATACTGAAGAAGATTGTGAGTCGCTACAGAGTGATCTCAATAAAGTATGGGAATGGAGTAGGAAATGGGAACATAAGAACATAAGAATGAAGGAGACTGCAAGAGACCATAAGGCCTACACTAGGCAGCTCCGTATCCATCACCACCTGTCATCCCCATCCATAAAGTTGTCTAATCGTTTCTTAAAAGAACTGACAGTTTCAGCGCTTACTACATGGTTACTAAGTTTATTCCATTCGTCGACCACCCTATTAGTAAACCAATTCTTGCCTATTTCCTTTTCAAATTTAAATATATCCAGTTTATAACCATTATTGCGAGTCCTGCCCTATTGTTTCAATATGATGACCTTGTTTGCATCACACTTGATAAAGCCTTTGATCCACTTGAACACTTCTATTAGATCATCCCACACTCTGCGTAAGTTATGGTGCCTAAGCTTCTCTTCGTAAGATAATTTTCTGAGTCCATGTATAATTTTGGTCATTCTTCTCTGTACTGATTCTAGTGAATTGATGTCCATTCTATAGGGTGGAGACCAAAACTGTACCGCATAGTCAAGGATGGGTCAAACTATTGCTAGATAGAGTTTAATAATTACCTCTGCATTTCTATTCGTTACCGTCCTAGCAATGAAACCTAATGCTCTGTTAGCTTTATTCCTGGCGCTAATGCACTGCTTCCTTGTTTTAAGGTCCGGACTCACTAGAACTTCCAAGTCTCTCTCGCATTCAGTTTTCTCTAAAAGCGTGTTATCTAAGCCGTATCTATTTTCAGGCTTGCGTAGCCCTACGTTTAACACGCTACACTTAGAGATATTGAAGTTCATTTGCCATTTCACCGACCATGTGAACAATTTGTTATCATCCTGCAGAATTTCTGCGTCGTCTCCTGACCTAATTAGGCGTCCTTTTTTAGTGTCGTCCGCAAACTTACTAACATCACTA
>NC_134798.1:26498564-26506064 GCF_046742065.1 Oratosquilla oratoria
TAAATTATTTGGAGATAATTAACAGGATATGAAATAGGTGGGCTTGGAATTCAGCCCACACAAGATTCAGTCCACTTTTAAATTCACTAAAAATAATGAGTTAGTTGGGTTAGGTTAGGCTAAATCCCTTTGGGCTGAATCCCATGTGGACTGAATTCCAATGGAACCTATGAAATATATTACACAACGTTGAATGAAATGAATAACATTCATCTAGGCCCCAAAGTTGAGTGGATACAGTATATTATAGTGATATAGTCATTACCCAAGTTTAGAAGTAATGAAGTTGAAGTATCATCTCTTTAGGCCTTCACATTTTTATTGAACATGCTCTCCATTGTTCACCAAATTTATATAGTTGCGTATGAAAAGGGAGAAATGTACACAATATAAGTAAAATTATTTACCTGGGTCATCAATATCTTCTGTATGCTGTGGATGACCTTGGTACAAATCTCTGTGAGATTTTAATCTTGACACACTGCCCTGTAGTTGCTGGCTGCAGTCTTTGCATTTAGCTCGGTACCCTTTGCCATAAGTTGTTGGTAGTTTTTTCAAAATAATTCCAGACAGGATAATTTTTTCTGCCTGAAGGAACTACTCTGCCAGGTTCAGAAGACATCCTTCCTGGTTGGTTCCAAAGCAGCAACTGACTCACTGAGAAGCTGCTTACCCAGAACAAGTTTCAACAAGAATCTTGTTGAAACTTTTTGTGGGCTGCACAGTGATATATACTACATGTAGGCTTATACCGTTCCTTGTATACTTGTGGCAAGTCTATGTAACACTGCTCCTTATATTGATATGCTAAAAATGTCCTTTAGCAATCAGATCGCATATCAGATAGCAATCAAACAATATTTAAAATCTACAAAAAAAAATCGATTTAGATAAAATAAATCTAATCTAAATAAAAAGAAAATATATTTTTTAATATAACAAAAAAATCGCCAACCCTGATGTCCACTAACCTCATACAATAATACATGGTAAGTTCGGCTAAAATTGAAATTTTAAAGCATAACAGTGCCTTAGAAATAGATTCTTATTTCATTATAGAACTTTATATCAACTTATACTGCATTGAATAAGTCTTAGTTGATATCTTTGTCCTTTATACAATGTTAAGTTTCTAGTTTCTATATATTTGTCCAAAATAAGATGCTAGGTTACAAAGAAAGCAATGGTCTCCGCCAGCGAACATGGGGGTCTGGGTGCGCACGTCCTGTGTAATAGTAGTCCTTGATATATGTATATATATATATATATATATATATATATATATATATATATATATATACATACATATATATATATGTATATATATATATGTGTGTGTGTGTATATACATTATAAAGTATTAAAGAAAACAAATACTGTACAAATAACCTAATTATAAGAAGGAGGAATGGATATTGAAAACAGGAGAGACAAAATAGAAAGAATAAAACTAAATAAGCTTACCAACAAAAGACAGAGATCAGAGAAAGGAAAGAGAAACATGGATGAAATAGAGAAAACTATTAGGAAAAGTAAAAGTATTAAAGGAACTGAGCAAGACATGCTTTAGGAGGACAGGAAATGATATGTTTGAAAGACAGAAAAAAAAATTCATTAATTGTAGGAACAGAATGGTAAAGAGAGTAGAAGAATTTTACTTATAGCTTTACTCGTCGAATACCGTAGTAGAATCAGTAGATTCATCAGTAGACGTTAGTGGTCTACCAGAAATTACAAAGGAAGAAGTAAAATTTGCTCCAAAAATATGAAATGAGGAAAAGCACCTGGGGAAAATGGTATATCGATAGATCTGTTGAAAGACGCAGGGAAAGAATATTAATATTAAGTTAGCTCAGTTGTACATCCAGTGCTTACGTTAGGAAAGCGTTCCTGACTCGTGATGTAATGCTATAGTGATTTTGATTTATAAAAAAGGAGACCAGAAGGACCTTAGTAACTATCGACCGATTAGCTTGCTACCAAATATATATGAAGTATTCTCCAAGGTTCTTACAAAAAGACTAAGTCACGTTTTAGATGAAAAAAAAAAACGAGAGAACAAGCAGGCTTTAGAAGCGGATACTCGACTCTAGACCATTTGCAGGCGATGAACAAACTAATCGAGAAAACGACAAAATACAATATAAGTCTCTGTTTCGCTTCTGTAGATTATTCGAAGGCTTTTGACTCGGTAGAACAAATAGCTATACTAAATTCGCTAGGCAAGCAGGGTACAAACGAACAGATCGTAAGGGTTTTAGAAAAGATTTATGCGAATGGTACAGCTATAATTCGGCTACATATAGATACAGAAAAAATCTGGTTTAAGGAAGGAGTAAAGCAAGGAAATACAATTTCACCTAGATTATTTACAGCTCCCAGTGAACAGTGAGTTGTATGTACGTAATTGTAAAAACGGTAAATCTTTATTTTTCTTTTGTCATAAATATAGATTATTTAAGTTTCGTGCAGACTTCCATATTGGCCAACCTTCCTTATAATCTTGCTTATATCCCAGTTTTATATGAGCTGTTAAATGGAACGTACCGTAATTTACCTGTACTCTCTATACGTTCCACTTTGTTTGTTACGGGCTTGCTCCAGAACATGAATTTGACTTACCCCTAGACTCGGAGTTAGTTACATACATTCCTTCAAATCGGCCAAACCTAGCAAGCTCATCATTATTGGGGGCCTACCAAGGGATGGTAATTTATATTTATGCGTAATGAAATGGCGACCCGTAGGTAATATCAAAGTCTGCTACCTACTTATGTCAATTGTCAGTAACACGTACGATTGCCATTTTGATTCATTACTCCCATATACTCACTACCACTGAACTATTTATACATTTTCTATTTGTGTTTGAAATACCAATATTACGTTAAGGTTAGATGATAGGATGTAAAACATTAAGGTGTCGATTATTCGAAGTGTGAGACCCTGATATTCATATGTTCAACATTTCCAAACGGTTCCAAAGGAGAACCTCCATTTATCAAGTTCCCAGTAACTCACCCAAATAATTTCCGGTAGTCAACTACTAACCCTCCCGAGTTAACTAGCAACCTTTCAAATTACTCACTTGCAGTATCCTTCCGTCAAATCATTGTTATGATCCCGTTATAGTGACAATTTCTTCAGTATCTGTGCTTAGGAGATTCATACTATCCCCCCACAGCTTCTAAAGTTCACTATACCTGCACAGAAAGCCATGTATTCTAAGATTCAGACCATTAGTTAGCCATATTCTGTTACAGCGACAATATGTTTGAGCTCTCCTCTTTCCTATCAGGAACCTCTTAGCAGACTATCCGTAGTTTCAAGCGTATAGCTCTGAGCGCTGATATCTTAGTCTACATACCGTCTATAGAATAAATGTTCATAGACCGGGTACTAAAAGAGATCCATCATCAATTTCACTCTATCCGAACATTGAATTAAATCATTTCCGTGTGTGAAGTCCAAGATTTGGTTGACACTAATTCTCTGGAGTGACATTCTTCGAGTAACGACCTACTCAACCACCTTAAGTTCAAACTTAGCCCATTCCTACCCTTAAAATGGTTTTCAATATAGATACTTTTATTAGTAATCCCTCAGTGGATCAGTTAGAGTGTGATATCAAGAAAAAGACTGGAGGCTGTTGGCTCAAATCTACCGAATTAATGCCCCTTCTACCTTAAAAAAGGATGAATTTAAAAGTTTGGTCATTGAACACCTCGTAGTTTCATTAGGAATGGATGCAGACGCATACAAATTAATTCCCCAGGAGAGTGCTCGTGACGAAACTAAAAGAGACCCGAATGTAAGCAACAATGACCCCCCCCTTTCAGTCTGAAGCATACGCTCCCCTCCCACTCTCCCTTAAATAGATCAGTTGTATCTTTATACCTTGAGAAAATCAAACTAGAGAGAGAAAGAATGAAACAAGAAAGTGAGGAACGGGAAAAAGATCGGGAGCTTGAATTAATGAAATTAAAAGAACGAAAGATCAGAGAGAAAGACCGTGAGCTTGAGCTGAGAAAGGAGGAACGTGACAGAGAAAGACAACGTGAGCGTGAAAAAGAACAAGAATTAGAATACTAGCGTAAACTAATATCAGCTGGCTTAGATAGGAATAATAAATCTGCCCTCCAATTGAATAACCAAGTTGCTCCTATTCCCATCTTTAATGAATCAGACCCAAAATACTTCTTTAGGTAATTCGAACGTCTAGCTGAGCATTTAAACTGGCCCGTAGAAGAATGGGTATGGATTATTCAATGCAAATTAATAGGAACAGCCGCCAAAATCTTCAACAGTCTTGAGGAGCACTCTTCCTATGAATTAGTCAAATCTAGTATCCTCAATGCCTATCAAGTCACTCCTGAGTCTTACCGACAAAAGTTCCGAAACTTGACGAAATCACCTAACTCAACTTTTGTCGAATTTGCCTCTGAAAACAATGGCTCTCTGCCACCAAAGTAAAAACTTATGATCAACTCGTTAACGTTATGGTCCTCGAGGAATTTAAACGTAGAATTCCATTCCAAGTCATGCTTCATTTAAATGGGAAAGTTGCTCTTGATTTAACTGAAACAGCCCTACTTGCCGATCAATTTTCAATATTGAACAGGTTGGACGTACAGCGGGGAAGCAATTTTGTAAAGCCTTTATTAGGTTCTCTTGCCACTCCCGATGATAAGCAGGCAAGAATGACCTCTATCCCTACCACTTTCCCCTCTACCTGTAACTACTGCAAAAAAAACCCTGGACATCACATCACTCGATGCCAAGAGCCAGATTGGAGAATTTTAAAGTGCCCTAGTGGGTCGAAAACACCTAACCAGTATAATAGACCAAAATCTTACGGTCCTAATAAACCAGTGACCCATGTAGTGAAAGGGACCTTTCCTCGCCGTGAAGATGCCTTTAAAGATTTCAAGTCCCATGGTGAAATCTCTACTGATGAGAAAGGCCCCCTTTTCCCTATTACTATCCTTCCAGACCCTGGAGCAGCTCAGTCCATAGTGAGCAAACAGGCTTTGCCTTAGATAAATAAAAGGATGACAGGAAGGAAAGTAACTATCAGTGATTTTCCTCTACCCAGTCCATCGAGCTAGCTCGAATCTTTTTAAAGTGTAAAATGTTTCAGAGAGAAATAGAAGTTGGCGTCTGAAAAAACTCTATACCTGTCCCCGGGGTTAATCTCATCCTAGGAAATGGTCTAGCCGGATCTGTGGTTGTTCCTCCTCCAGATATTATAAAGTTCCCTGGTGACAAGACCCCTACTGTTGTGGAAGATCACCTGACTTTTTTCCCTTGTGCGCAGTCACCAGATCTCAAACTCCCCTCTCTGATAGTAATATGTCTTAAAAAGCTGGTCTCTCCAACCAAATAATTTCCCGGAAGACCTTAATCAAAGCTCAACGCGATGATTCCACCTTAAAGAGTTTCCATAAATTAGCGGTCGATTCCAGGGAAGAGGTCGACCATTTCCAAGGTTATTACTACCAGGATGGTATCTTCATGAGATGTAACAAACCTTCCAATTGCTCTGACCATGATTCTTGGGCAGAGGTCCACCAGATAGTTGCCCTTCTTTGTATCAGAAATCAAGTGATTGAAATAGCCCATGATGGAGATGGAGGGCATATGGGAGTCAGTAAAACTTATAATAAAATTAATAATAATTTCTTCTGGCCTAGTTTAAGAAAGACAATCGCAGAATATGTGAGGACTTGCCACATTTGTCATATGTTAGGCAAGTCAAAACAGAAAAATACCCAGGCTCCCTTAAATCCCATTCCAATTCCAGATAAGCCCTTTGACAGAATTATTGTAGACTGTGTTGGACCCCTGCCTGAAGCAAAAAGGGAAACGAGGTATCCTAAAGCTTTTCCTCTTAAGAAAATAAATGCCAAAGTTATAGCTAACACCTTGTTGAATTTTTTTTACTCAAGTAGGATTGCCGAAAGAAATCCAGTCCGATCGAGGAACTAACTTCACGAGCGACCTCTTTGCCAGTATCCTAAAGGAGCTAGGTATTTCCCAAATCCTGTCCTCTGCTTCTCATCCGGAATCACAAGGGGCATCAGAACGCTTTCATTAATCTCTCAAGTCAATGCTAAAAAAATATTGCAATTAATCCTCTTCGGATTGGGATGAAGGGTTACCACTAATGCTGTTCGCAGTCAGAGAGACGGTTCAACAGTCATTGGGATACTCTCACTTTGAACTACTCTATGGGCGCCAGATAAGAGGGCTCCTCAAGGTTCTAAAAGAAAAGTGGTACCAGGAAACTCCTCAGTATCCTAACCAGACAGTGAATCAGTTCTTGAATAAATTAAAAAGTTAACTGCATATAGTAAGAAGCATTGCCTTGAAAAAATTAAAGACCTCTCAACAAAAAATGAAGGCTCATCTCGATAAAAAGATTAAAGTTAGAAAATTCAATCCAGGAGATGAGGTACTTCTTCTCTTACCAGTCCCAGGGACCCCTCTTTCTCTCAAATTCCGGGGCCCATATGTAGTTTCTCATCGGCTGGATAAGCAAAATTACGTATTATTCACTACTGACCGTCGTAAAGGCTCTAGACTTGATCATACCAATCTAATGAGAGAGTACGTCCGTAGAAAGCCTACCGATTTCCTTGAGAGACCAGTATCATGACATGTAAAATCCCCCCTTACCGATCATCCTAACTTTAGAGACCAATACGATTGCTCTCAAGTCCAACTCTGCCCTCCTTGAAGACCCTAGTGAGTGCCTTGGGCACCTAGATCAAATGAAACGGGAGAGCATAATTCGGTTATTCGAGATAAACCAGGACTGTGCACTACCATTACTCACGACATAGAACTGTATGCTAATACCCTTCCTATCCGCCAGGCCCCTTATCGCCTCAACCCCCACAAGGCAGAGAAGATGCAGAAAGAATTGGCCTACCTGTTGGAGAACGGACTAGCTGAGCCTAGCTGCTCCCCGTGGGCATCGTCGGCGCATCCAACCCCGAAGAAAGGTGATGACGAGTGGAGGCTCTGTGTCGAGTACCGGAAGCTCAACTCGGTGACAGTCAAGGACTGCTATATGTTACCCCGCATCGACACCCTCGAGGATCAAGTGGGAAAAGCTCCTTTCATCTCTAAGGTGAACCTAATTAGAGGCTACCACCAAATCAGAGCCCAAACCTTATCCTCCTTTATCACCCCTTTCGGCCTTTTTAGCTTCCCTGATCTCCCTTTTGGGCTGTGCAATGCCCCTGCCACCTTCCAACGTGCTATTGATTATGCTGAGGATAATACAGGGGCGAGGATATTAGAATTCTGGGCTGGACACGAGGATGTTTCCAAACAAGCAAAATATCAAATAACTTATAAAGCAATAAAGACACTGTTAAATGAAAATGGAAATTGAACTGATAAATAAAGTACTTGTGAAATATAAGCTGCTAAACTGAACTACAAAACTAAATAAGTTTTCATATTTCTTTAAAAGTATTTTAATTTTGGGTA
>NC_134798.1:26516064-26518564 GCF_046742065.1 Oratosquilla oratoria
CCAACCACACTTACAAGCTAATCCCTCTGAAACTGCTACATTCACTCTTGTCCCCTTTTCCCTTGTAAAGAGGAACTATACAGGCACTCCTCCAGCCCTCCGGCACTCTACCCTCTCTCCAGCAAACATTAAATAATCTCACCAACCAGTCCACCATCACTGTACCTCCTTTTTTTTTTTTTTTTTTTTAGACGTTCTGCATGGCTTCCATCCGGACCAGGTGCCTTACCTGCTTTCATCATCTTAACAACTGCCTTCACCTCATCTTTCCTTATTTCTCCTCCATTCTCCTCACTCATCACTCTCATTTTCTTCGCATTTCCCACTGCAGCTATCCTTCCTTCCCTATCCTCCTTCACATTTAACAACTCCCTAAAATATTCTGCCCATCTTCCCCTTACTGCCTTCTCTTCCATTATCATCTCTCCATCTGCACCTTTTACCTTTTCTTCTCTACTTGATTCGCCTCCTCTTCCTCTCTTAATTTTTTTCCAAAACATCTTTTTATTACTTTCAAAATTTTCTGTCATACTCTTACCCCATTTCACATCTGCTCTCCTCTTTGCCTCTTTTACCTTTTGTTTTACTTCTCTTTTCTTTTCTTTGTACCTCTCATATGACTCCCTCGTCCTATTTTGTAACCAATCTGTGAAAGCTCGCTTCTTCTTTTCTACAACCTTCTCTGTTTCCTCATTCCACCATTCACTACCCTTCCTTCTATTTCCTCCTGTCCTTTTTGTTCCACACACCATCCTTGCACACTTTATGACTCCCTCCTTGAACCATCCCAATTCCTCCTCCACACCTAGCTCTACTCTATCCTTCACTCCCTCCCACTCCTCTTTCAGCTTCTTTTCGTACTCCTTCTCCTTTTCCTTTTCATTCAAAGAGTTCACTCTAAGCACCTCATTACCTTTTGTCCCTTGCCTTTTCTCCATCTATCCTCCACTTTCAACTTACCTTCCACCAAACAATTATCTGATATTCCCCCACCCACATCCTTAACTCATCCTATTATAATCCTATTTACCACTACATAATCCATTAGCGCTCTATCTACCACCTTTCCCTCCACCACCCTCTCCCATGTGTACTTATGCTTGACTTTCTTCCGAAACACTGTATTTGCTATCATCAACTCTCTTTCTAGACACATTTCCACCATCAACTCTCTACTACGATTCTTTCCTGGAACTCCACATTTCCCAACCACTCCGTCGATTGGAACATTTCCTACCCTAGTATTAAGGTCTCCCAGTACTATTACATTGACATTACTTCCTAAATCCTCTATGCGCTCATTTAAATCTATCCAAAAGGCCTACCTTTCTTCTACACTCTTCTCACTGCCAGGCCAATATGCACTTACAAAGACCCACATCTCCTTTCCCAGTTTCACCTTCATCCACATTATCTTTGAGGAAACATCCTTCCACTCCACTACACGTTTACCTATCTCTTCACTTACTTGAATAGCCACCCCTTTCCTCCCTCGCCCTCTCTTCACTCCTGATAACCTCCCACTTATACTCCCAAACTTACAATCACCCTTCCCTTTCAACTTAGTTTCACTCAAAGCCAACACATCCATCTTTCTTCTCACAAACATACTACATATCTCTTCCCTTTTACTCTCATCTGTACCAAATCCACGCACATTAAAAGACCCAAACCTTAGGGTGCTATTCAGAAAACTCCCACACCCTATGCCTTTACTTATTCGTTTAGGAATATCCCCTGTGGGGCTACAAGGAGAAGGATGCCTAGTCCCAATCCCCATCCCTTTCTTCTCGCCTCTTACGATCCAAGTGAAAATACTTGATGGCAGTATTCTTTTCCCTCACCACTGGGAATTCCCCCACCACAGAAAAAGAATACTCAGAGAGATTGTACAGGACAGGAACAAGGGGTTGGTGGACGGCATAACGGAGGGACAGTCGTAGTATATATATATACATATATATATATATATATATATATATATATTTATATATCTATATATATATTTATAGATATACACATTTATATACATATATATATATATGTGTGTGTATATGATTATATATATGAATATATTTTCATTACTATGTAGATATATATATATATATATATAAATATATATATATATATATATATATTTCTAAACAGAAATGTAGTAGCACATTTCTAAATGACACACAGGAAAACCCACAGTCCCAGAAAATATACTTCGAATAAAGAAGATTGCTATATTTCGGCTATCAACTGTAGCCCTCTTCTGGAAAGTGAGGTTATTTTCTCCGACTGTGGGTTTTCCTGTGTGTCATATATATATATATATATATATATATATATATATATATATATATATATATATATATATATATATATATATATATATATGTATATATATATGTATATGTATATGTATATATATACATAAATATATATATAATATATATATATATATATATATATATATATATACTGCATATATATCTACACACACACACACACACAC
>NC_134798.1:26526064-26528564 GCF_046742065.1 Oratosquilla oratoria
ATTCCGGCTTATTCAAACTATTGAAATATTCAAAAATTTAAATACATTCATAATATGACTACTACGAAACATATCATACCATCTACATTCATCTCTGACCATTTCTGCCTGATTCTTGGTCAATTTCTTGGGGTGATGAGACTTACGGTATTGAAGTATAAAAAATATTTGATAAGGTGGCAGACAATTTTTATTTCTGAAGTAAATTTATGTTCTGTTTACCCCTCTCACTACTCCCTTATTTCTGATTTTCGTTCTGACAATTCAAGAGTTTTTGTTATAAATCGTTATTGCTCTTTTTTCTTGTCGATGATTTCACGCTTTTTTATCATCTATTCTTAAATAACTTACTTCACCACAAGTTTTCTCCTACACACTCTTATGCTCATGACAGGTTGTCTTTTTGAACACTCCCAAATATTTCTCCTCTTTTGATCTATTACGGATTCGCTTCCCAATGAATACGTCAGAGATGATCTTTTAGAGTTGTTGCCCATTTCTGATATGATGTTGTAAATGTAGAGGAAGATTTCCCGTTTTCCCATAGTTCCAGAGGTATTTATTTAATTAATTTCTTTCAAATAGCTACTTAAAGAATTTCTTTAAGCCTGAGAAGTCTGACTTCCCAAAGTTGAGTCTGCCTTTCTTTTATGATTCATCTTTTGGTTCTATTTTGTCATTCGCAAATGCTTTGCCTTGGCCACTAATATTTCAAGATCTAACAGGAGTCAGTGTGTCGATTTGAAAAATCGCGCATTTTTTAGTCGTTTTACAAATATTCTTCAGTTTATTCCCATGACCTCTTTAGGCCCTTGTCCCAAACCAAGAACTTTTTTTTTTTTTTTTTTTTTTTTTTTTGTCATTTCAAGGGACTTTCTTTAGTGATCTGAATTCCATTATTATATAATCTCTTTGTTTTTCCTTTTGATAAATGCAAATCTAATACTTTTAATTTTCAGTCATATCTGCCAGAATGTGAACTAACTAGGTCGCCACTCTATTCTTTTGATCTTGTCTACGTCCTGTTTGTGCGGAGACCAAACCACCACTGCTTGCTCTAATTTAGGGTGTATCAGAAATGTCACCTTTCAAATTCTATCGTCTATGTTGGGAATATCTAGTTTTGCATTAGTTACCTGCATGTTTTACACACGTTCTTAGTGATATGTTAGTTAGGTGAAAACGAATGTTTTACTAGCTCACTAAGTCTTGATATATCTTAAGTACATTGTCTATTTCATTTTTTTTTTTTATGTAGCCTTCCGTTGCTTTTTTCACCCTGTATTTAGATATATTATTTGATAGTTTTATTTGCATTTTCTCTTGTTAGTTTTGCTCACTGTTTTCATTGGCAATTTTCTTCTAATATTCACTTATGCCATCTGTGTGTTAACCTGGAGACTATTTTTAGTTGCTATTTTTGTTTTGTTTTGTTTAACTTTACATGTCATGCATGGAGTCACCTCACATACACTACACTTAACAACATAAGTCAGTGCATAAAGAGTTGCTGCTGCAGCCACCTTACAACATTACACAAAATCAAAACCAATCCAGCAGATAACAAATGAATTCTTAGGTAGTTAAATACACAAATGAATGAACAAATCAATGCATAAATGTATAAATGAATAATGAATAAATAATAATAAGTAAATAGATAAATGAAACATTTATCTACACAGATTTGACAATGATAATCCAGTAGAGCACCTTCAAAATAGTGGCTATGAACACAACAATTTACTTAGACAAACTAGAACAACTGGTCAGAAGAAACAGAATAGAAGCATTATTCAAAAGATCACCCCCAATATTGCTCACTCCTGAAAACCATGAATCAAATAACCACCCTACGTAACATTAGTTGGTTAAACCCATCCATCTGTGTAAGAATAGGGTTTATTTTTTATACATAATCATCAGCTAGCCCGTCAATTATCTCATGGTGAAAATAAAAAAATATGTATTAAAACAAAAAATTGACGATTTGTAATCTATAAACAACAAAACAGATATGAATTACTGGATGCATCAAATCCAGTCCCACACAACACTTCCACACATATACCAAAATCACCTATCGCATTACAACACACAAGCAACCAGTCCTTGAATACTCATTTCTTCTCTCTTGCTACCTTCTTCACTTCATCATACTGTTACTCACTACCCTTCCTTCGATTCCCTCCCATGCTCCTTGTTCCACATACCATCTCTGAACACCGTGTCACTCCCTCCTTGAAACATCCCCATTCCTCCTCCACACCTCCCACATTTCTCTCAGCTTCTCCTTGTACTCCTGTTCCTTTTTCTTCTCATTTAAACAGTTTACTCTATGCACCTCTCTATCTTCTGCCCTTTTTCTCTTTCTCCGTCTATCTTCAATTTTCAACTTACCTTCCCTCAAAAATTTATCTGATAATCCCCAGTCTCTCCTCTAGGAACATGGACATCCAGATCTCTTTCTACTCTTATCCTGGATACTACTATATAATCC
>NC_134798.1:26536064-26541064 GCF_046742065.1 Oratosquilla oratoria
CTATACTTACAACTTAAGAACCCTCTCAGAAGACCACAAGCTGGAGATTTTTATGGAAGAAATACACAACATCAAGAAGGACACCGTAGAACTGAACGAAATCCGAAGAGCGAAAGAAAAGCTGATACAATTACAAGATGGTCACCACCTGTTCTACTATAAAGGTAAGGACAAAGAAAGATCTAGTGGAGTTGGATTCTTGATAAATTAAGAGGATGTTGGTAACGTAGTTAAGTAGTTTATCAGACAGAGTAGCTTGGATTCCGATTAGGCTGTGTAAACGTGACAATAAAAATAACTTAGATTTATGCACCATATTCACAGAGTTCAGACGAGGATATTGAGTCCTTCTATGATGATTGTCAGGTAATATACCAAAAAAAAATATATATATGAACATTTTGGTAATAGGCGACTTTAATACTAAAGTATGTAAGCAGATGGTAGAAGAGTCATCCATTAGGAATTTTGGAGTAGGTGAAATAAATGACACAGGCGAGATGGTCGCCAATTTTGTAGAAAACTACAACATGAGGATAAAAAACATTTTCTTGTAACAGTACATGGGTCATAAATGGACCTAGAGAAGTCCAAATGGAAAAACAAAGAGAGATTTAGACGTTTTATAAGCAGATAAGAGCAAAATGGCTAGCAATACTACGGTCACAAATAATGTAATCATACGTAGTGGCCATAGAATGGTAGGTTGTACAGATATAATGAATTTCAATGCCAAGAAAAATAAACTAGTTAAAAAATATATATATATATCTACATGTATACAATATATGTATATGTATATGTATATATATATGTATATATATATACACATATATATATATATGTATGTATATATATATATATGTATATATATACACAAATTTATATATATATACATATTTATTCATATATATATATATACATATTTATATATATATGTATATATATACATATATATACATGTATATATATATACATATATATATATATATATATATATAACCATTATTGCTATTCATATATATGCATCTGTGTGTGTGTATGTGAATATTATGTGTGTGTGTGTGTGTATGTGCAAGGGTAGTGGGAAAGGGATTGGAGATGGTTAAAGAAAATGGAGAAAAGTGGGAGGTGAGCCAGCTGTTGTTTGCTGACGACACTGCGCTTGTGGCAGGATCGGAGGAGGGATTGAGGAAGTTGGTGGCAGAGTTTGGGAGAGTATGTGATAGAGGAAAGCTAAAGATAAACGTGGGCAAAAGTAAGGTGATGAGATGTACAAGGGGTGAAAGTGGCAGTAGACTGGAAGTGAGCATTAAGGGAGAGCGACTGGAGGAAGTGGATAGTTTTTAGATACTTGGGTGCAAATGTGGCAGGAAAAGGTGGAGTGAAGGTGGAGGTAGAATGTAGATTGAGAGAAGCGAGTAAATGACTTGGTGGATTAAAGAGTGTAATGAGGAATAAACATTTGAGAATGGATGCGAAGAGGAGACTGTATGAAGGAGTGATTGTGCCAACACCACTGTATGGGGCAGAAACATGGAACATAAGAGAAATAGAGAGAAGGAGTTTGAATGTGTTTGAGATGAGGTGTCTGAGAAGTATGGTGGGGGTTAGTAGGCTAGATAGAGTGAGAAATGAGGAGGTGAGGAGGAGAACAGGGGTGGAAAAGGAGCTGGGAGATAGGGTTGATGAAAGAGTATTAGAATGGTTTGGACACATGGAAAGAATGAGTGAAGAAAGACTAGTAAAAGAGATATGGAAGGCAGATATAGAGAGAGTGAACATGAGGGGACGTCCTAGGATGAGCTGGATGGATGGGGTGAAGGGGGCTTTGGGGAAGAGGGGAATGTCTGTTGAGGAAGGACGGGAGACGACAGAAGATAGGAGTGAATGGAGAATGGTTGTATATGGATGATGATGTGATTGCATGAGGTGTAATGGGCGGGGGGTTGGGGATGAGGTAGTATGTGTGAGCAAAAGTTGACGCATCCCGAAGGGGTTTCTCCCCGTCCTCTCCTTTTATGCAAAGGGGGACGGAGAGGGGGGGTCGCCGATTTAATGAAGCGGCCTTGCTGTGGATGTATTGTGTCTTGCGACACTGCTTCTGACCCAGGGCAGTGGGCAGGGTGCAGGGATGACCCGTCATCCAGGAGGTGCTCAGATAAGAGGGAGGGTGGGAGGGGTGTGGAGTGTATTCAGGGATGAAAAGGGTGGGAATGATTTTATGCCTTTCCCTTTTTGGCTATCTCCCTTGTAAGGGGGGAAAAGCCTTGGTATATGTATGTATGTACAGTATGTATTAATTGTTTTGTATATCGGTGTGTGTATGTGCCTTTGAGTATATGTGTGTGTTTCTGTGTACGTCTGCATGTATGTGTGTGTGTGTGTGTGTGTGTCTGTGTGTGTGTGTGTGTGTGTGTGTGTGTGTGTGTGTGTGTGTGTGTGTGTGTGTGTGTGTGTGTGTGTGTGTGTGTGTGTGTGTGTGTGTGTGTGTGTGTGTGTGTGTGTGTTTGTGTGTGTGTGTGTGTGTGTGTGTGTGTGTGTGTGTGTGTGTGTGTGTGTGTGTGTGTGTGTGTGTGTGTGTGTGTGTGTGTGTGTGTGTGTGTGTGTGTTTGTGTTGCGTGTGTGTGTATGGGTGGGTATGTTTCTGTGTGTGTGTGTGTTTGTGTGTATTTGAATACATTTGCATATATATACAAATATATATATACATATATATATGAGAGAGAATGCGGGTGGGGAAGGGCAAACGAAGATGTGTTAGGAATAGAGTTTATTGCCCTAACGTTGCGACCAACTTGGACTACAGCATTACAGACGGATCACAATTCTTATATTCGTAGTGAGAGGGAACCCGCCAAGGTATGAGCGTCATGTTTTCCCTTTGGCTAACGATTTAATTATTAGGACACTTGCTGCTTTCGAGAGGCATTTAAATCCGTCTCTGTCGTTGTTGTTCTTGTTGGCGGCGATATGTGCAGCTTCCACAGTTTTTCTCATTTTCTTCTCAAATCCCTCGTGTAGAATTTCTGCGTTGTTCCAATCAGGTAGATGTCCACATTTGTCCAGGTGACGAACCAGGGAGTTAGATGTTCTATGAGCCCTGAGATCGTTTTTGTGCTCATTCAAGCGTTTATTGAACCCTCGACCTGACTCACCGAAATAAGATGATGGACAACCGTTGCATGGAATATGGTAAATGACACTGAGATTATTACGCATATTATTATGTTTCTTAAATATTTTTCCTATGCTATATTTATTCCACCTTTTAACAAATAATCATCAATAGCTATGGTGTTTGTAGAATTAGGGACAGAAATAAAATGAGACTTATCCTTTCCCGGGGTCCGGACGTTTGAGCCATCGTAGATCTTCTTGGCTTTCCTCGTTGTCCTGGTGATCAAACCTCCGGGGTATTTCAGCTTCCTAAAGGTATTCTTGATGTAAGTAAGTTCATCCTCTAGGAATTCTTCACTGCAGATACGAAAAGCTCTGAGAAAGAAACCTATTATTTGTTAAAAGGTGGAATAAATATAGCAAAAATATCTTCCAATAAAATAGGAAAAATATTTAAGAAACATAATAATATGCGTAATAATCTCAGTGTCATTTACCGTATTCCATGCAACGGTTGTCCATCATCTTATTTCGGTGAGTCAGGTCGAGGGTTCAATAAACGCTTGAATGAGCACAAAAACGATCTCAGGGCTCATAGAACATCTAACTCCCTGGTTCGTCACCTGGACAAATGTGGACATCTACCTGATTGGAACAACGCAGAAATTCTACACGAGGGATTTGAGAAGAAAATGAGAAAAACTGTGGAAGCTGCACATATCGCCACCAACAAGAACAACAACGACAGAGACGGATTTAAATGCCTCTCGAAAGCAGCAAGTGTCCTAATAATTAAATCGTTAGCCAAAGGGAAAACATGACGCTCATACCTTGGCGGGTTCCCTCTCACTACGAATATAAGAATTGTGATCCGTCTGTAATGCTGTAGTCCTCTGAAGAAGACCAAGTTGGTCGCAACGTTAGGGCAATAAACTCTATTCCTAACACATCTTCGTTTGCCCTTCCCCACCCGCATTCTCTCTCATTTGTCTGAAATAATCTTATATATATATATATATATACATATACACATATATATACACACATATATACATATATGTATACATATATATATATATATATATATATATATATATATGTATATATATACATATATTATGGGAAAGGTCGAGTTTATTCCTCACCGGTTTCGCTTACAATAGGTTCTTCAGAGGAGTTGGCGGTGTATATAGTGAGCCAGGTCCATGTTCCCTCTTTGCGGAGAGGTCGGTGGCTAGTACCAGTATAACACGTCAAACAGCATCGGTATAACATATATAATATAATATTATACAATAATAACAATAAAAACATAATGATAAAATAACATAACATGATACATGACATGATATATAATATAATATAATACAACATAATATATAATATATAATGTAATATAGCATAATATATCATATTATGATACAATAACATAATAATTAGCATTGATAGAATGCATATATCAATAAAATTAAAATAAGAATAGAATACATGATTTTGATAAATTAAATTATCTAATAAATAAAAGCGGTTTCGTGTCTGTCTGTCTGTCTGTCAGACTTTTTTCTCGATTCGATCGATCGACTAATTTCGATTTAGACGACTTAACTTTACTTTGTAAATGTTTCGGATTAAATTTGGCTCCAATTCATAAGTAGCATCCAAAGTAATTGAGCTTTTCGAACAAATTTTGGCTAATTAAAAAAAAAAATGAAAAATAGTCAGACTATTTTCTCGATTCGATTGATCAACTAATTTCTATTTCGACGACTCAACCTTACTTTGTAAATGTTTCAGATTAAATTTGGCTTCCATTCATGGGTAACATTCAAAGTAATTGAGTTTTTTGAACAAATATTGGCTAATTTTTTTTAATGAAAAAT
>NC_134798.1:26553564-26558564 GCF_046742065.1 Oratosquilla oratoria
TCTTATTCTTGTGTGTGTGTGCGTGCATATCTATATATATACATATACACATGCGTAAGTAACCACTAGGAAAAGTAAACTAACGAAACAGAGCGTTTTCGTTTAATTACATCTTCAGTGCAGATACAAAGAAGGAATTATTCTTTGTATCTGCACTGAAGATGTAATTATACGAAAGCGCTCTGCTTTGTTAGTTTACTTTTCCTAGTGGTTACTTACGCATTTGTGAACACACGCTCCTAGAGTTTTTATTGCACATATACACATATGTATAAATATATATTTATATGGAAATATATATACATATACATATATGTTCTATATATATATATATATATATATGTGTGTGTGTGTGTGTGTGTGTGTGTGTATGTGTGTGTGTGTGTGTGTGTATGTGTATGTGTGTGTATGTGTGTGTGTGTGTGTGTGTGTGTGTGTGTGTGTGTGTGTGTGTGTGTGTGTGTGTGTGTGTGTGTGTGTGTGTGTGTGTGTGTGTGTGTGTGTGTGTGTGTGTGTGTGTGTGTGTGTGTGTGTGTGTGTGTGTGTACTATATACATACATATATGTACATATATATAAATATCATATATAAATATATATATATATATATATAGACATATATATATATATATATATATATATATATATATATATATATATATATATATATACTGGGAAGGGAGATGCGGATTTTTGGAAGTGCATATGGGCTTGGTAGTAAGAAGAATGTGAAAGAAATGGAGGCTTTTGGATGGATTTAAATGAGTACATGGAGGGATTAGGGACAAATGTCAATGTAGTGGTATTGGGAAACCTTAATTCTAGGGTAGGAAATGAAACAATAGACGGAGTGATTGGGAAGTGTGGAGTTCTAAGAAAAAAATCGTAGTGGAGAGTTGATGGTGGAGATGTATTTAGAGAGTTGATGATAGCAAATACAGTGTTTAGGAAGAAACTCAAGCATAAGTACACATGGGAGAGGTTGGTGAATGGAAGGGTGGTAGATAGACCGTTAATTGACTATATAGTGGTAACCACGAGTATAGTACGAAGAGTTAATGATGTACATATTCTAAGGGGAGAGAATGGGGGAATATCAGATCATTTTTGGTGGAAGGTAAATTGATAGGGGAGAATAGATGGAGAAAGAGGAAAAAACAGAAGACAGGGAAGTGCTTCGAGTGAACTGCTTAAATGAGAAAAAAAGGGTGAGTACCCGAAGAAACCTAGAGAGGAGTCGGAGGGTGCTAAGGATAGAGTAGAACTAGAAGTGGAGGAGGAATGGGGATGGTTCAAGGAGGGAGTCACAAGATGTACAAAGATGGTGTGTGGAATAAGGAGGGAGAGAGGAAATAAAAACAAGGGTAATGAATGGTGGGATGAGGAAGTAAAGAAGGTTGGAGAAGAAAAGAAGCGAGCTTTCACAGATTGGTTACAAAATAGGACAAGGTAATCAGATAAAGCATAAGATAAAGGAGGCAAAGAAAAAAGCAGTTGTAAAATAGGGTAAAAGTATAACAGAAATTTTTAAAAGTAATAAGAAGTGTTTTGGAAAGAAATTAAGAAAGAGGAGGTGAATCATGAAGAGAAGAAGAGGTGCACATGGAGAGAAGATAATGGAAGAGAAGGCAGTAAAAGGAAGATGGGCAGAGTATTTTAGGGAGTTGCTAAACGTAAAGGATGATGAGAGCAGGTAAGGCACCTGGGTTGGATGGATGTCATGCACAATGTCTGATAATAGGAGGTACATTGATGATGGACTGGAAGGTGAGGTTATTTAAAGTTTGTTTAAGGGAGGGTAGAGTACCGGAGGACTGGAGGAGTGCCTGTATAGTTCCACTTTACAAAGGAAAAAGGGACAAGTGTGAGTGTAGTAGTTTCAGAGGGATCAGCTTGTTAGTGTAGTTGGAAATGCTTATGGGAGGGCCTTGATTGAGAGGATTTGGAGAGAACAGAGAGAGTAATTGGTGAGGAACAGTTTAGGACAGGTAAGGGTTGCGTAGATCAGATTTGTGAGAAAGCTATAGGAAAAGGTAAGGATGTTTTATGGGCTTTTATGGATCTAGAAAAGGCTTATAACAGGGTAGACAGGAAGGTACTGTACGAGGTCTTGCAAATATAAAGGATAGGAGGAAAGCCTTTAGGAGCAGTCAAGAGTTTTTACGAGAGTAGTAGATATTGTGTTAGGATTATAAATGGAGAGAATGAGTGGTTTGAGGTAAAGGTAGGACTTTGCCAGGGATGTGTTATGTCGCCCTGGCTGTTCAATTTAAACATGGATGGGGTGGTATGAGAGGTAAATGCAAGGGTAATGGGTCAGGGATTGGAGATGATTAAAGAAAATGGAGAAAAGTTGGAGGTAAGCCAGTTGTTGTTTGCCGACGACACTGCACTTGTGGCAGGATCAGAGGAGGGATTGAGAAAGTTAGTGACAGAGTTTGGGAAGGTATGCGAATAATGTAAGTTGAAGATAAATATGGGTAAAAGTTAGGTGATGGGATGTACAAGGAGAGAAAATGGTAACAGACTGGAAGTGAGTATTAAAGGAAAGAAACTGGAGGAAGTGGATAGTTTTAGGTACTTGGGTGCAAATGTGGTAGGAAATGGAGGAGTGGGGGTCGAGGTAGAATGTAGATTGAGAGAAACTATTAAATGCCTTAGGAGAATAAAAAGTGTTATGAGAAGTAGACATTTAGGAATGAATGCTACGAGCAGATTGTATGAAGGAGTGATTTTGCCGACAGCACTGTATAGGGCATAAACATTAAACATAAGAGAGCAAGAGAAAAGGAGTTTGAATATGTTTGAGATGAGGTGCCTGAGACGTATGATAGGGGTTACTAGGGTAGATAGCGTGAGAAATGAGGAGGTGAAAAGGAGAACGTTGGTGTATAGGTAGTTAGGAGATAGGGTTCATGAAAAAGTATTGAGATGTTTTGGACACGTGGAAAGAATTAGCGAAGAAATATTAATAAAAGAGGTGTGGAAGGCAGAGGTAGAAGGAATGAACATGAGGGGGCGACATAGGATGAGATAGATGGATGGAGTAAAAGGGGCTTTGGGAGAGAGGGGAATGTCTGTTGAGGAAGGACGGAAGAAGACAGAAGATAGGGGTGATTAGAGAATGGTTGTGTATGGATGATGCTGTGATGCATGAGGGGGAGTGGGTGGGGGGTGGGGGGTGGGGGGTGAGGGAGTCTGGATGATGTGCCGTGTCTTGTGGCACTGCTTCTGACCCAGGGTGGTGCGTAAGATGTAGGGATGACTTCTTGACCACTCGACGCCAATTTTTTGTTTGTGATGGTGTGGGGATATCTATTTCTTCTTCAGCCAAGTTTTGAAGAACATTTGATGCTTTCCTTGTTAAAAACGAATACTTTTGATACCAGCTTTGTAGCAGAATTTGTTGCGTGATACTTTCATTTTATGAGAAGAAACTCTTCTGCAACATCAGAACCAGTGCTGTTATTTTCCTCTTCAATACTACTACTCAACTTTTGCACTTGAGTTGCTGACGATTCTGATGAATTTCTTGGCTGCTTCGAAGAGTGGATCGTTGACACAGGAGCTACTTTTTTTGGTCATGCATCCCACTCAGCCTCTTCATTCTATTTGTTTTCTGTAAAGTTCGTCTTCACTATAAAGCCAATTTCAAATCGGTTTTATGATATCGAAAAGATGAGTGAAATTTCTTTCAAATTCTTCAATTTGCTTCTTTCTATATTTTTCAAACACTTTCACTATTTTGCCAACCTCGGCTGAAGCTTGCTACTTAGAAAGAAAAGGAAGCTATATTTTTGCACACACTGTTACCTCGTCCAACACCCTGTGTGGGAAGTTATTCTTTATCAAATCTCTTTTATAAATATCTTTTTTGAGTTTATTTCCATGTCTTTTTTTTTAATCACACTTTAATAAATTTTCTCTGCCAAGGACTTCCATGCCTTTTATGATTCTGTAAATGACCGGTAGATCTCCTCTTTCTCTGCTTTGTTCTAGGGTTGTTAGTTCCAGTTTGGACAATTTCTGTTTGCATGTCAATTTTGGGTATTGATGCTATTTTTGTCATTGCTCTTTGGCTTTTTTCAAATTTATATATATATATATATTTTATATATATATGTATATATATATATATATATATATATATATATATATATATATATATATATATATATATATTTATTTATTGCTGGATGTCCATAGTGTCGCAGCGTACTCCAACATTGGTCTTGTCAGTGTTACTAATATTTTCTTTACTATTACCTCATCCATCCAAGTAGTTAAAGGCCATCTTTATTGATCTTAGTAAATGTAGGTTTCTCCGACTAGTTTGTTAATATGCTTGTCTGGTGACATGTCTCTGTTGATTACTCCCAGCACCTTTTCTGACCTAACTTTTTTTACTTCCTCTGTACCAATTTTATATGGTGCTGATATTTTTTTTTTTTTTTTCATTTTTTCCAAACTCTATTATAATGCATTTCTTGATATTGAAGTTCTTTCCCCACTTATGACTCCATTCCAATACTTTGTCCAGGTCTTCCTGTAGTGATTCACAGTCTCACATTCTTTTTCTGTGCTTACTTTCTTTAGTAGTTTTGTGTCACCTGCAAAGAAGTTCATATAATATTGTACACCTTCATCCATGCAATTTATAGGTGCTAATACAGAACCTTGTGGGACTCCACTTATCATTTCTTCCCAGGTTGAATTTTTGTCTCTAAGTACCACCCTCATTTTTCTCCTGTTCAAGAAATCTTCCATCCATTTCATTAACTTTACATTGATACCTCTTATTATTTCGATTTTTTTGTAGCTTTTTGTGTGGTACTTTATCAAATGCCCTTTGTAAATCTAAGAGAGCACAATCAGCCCATCCATCACTTTCTTGCATTATGTCTATTAGCCTCGAGTAAAAACGAATCAAGTTGGTGGCACTTGATCTTTAGTGTCTAAAGCCGAAATGTTTTGGATTTAGTATATTATATTCTTCCAGA
>NC_134798.1:26561064-26563564 GCF_046742065.1 Oratosquilla oratoria
GGGTCCTTTATCATTCATTATACGACTGGGACAATGGAATTTATAAAATTTTACTAAGTTTGTGGATGACACTAAAGGGGACCAGTTCTTAAATCTATATTTGTCTAATATAAATCCATTACTACGAGTTCTGCACTGCTGTTTTAATATAATGAACTTATCTGCATCATCCTTGTTAATACTCTTGCCCAATTTTAATGCCTCTATTAGATCACTCCATACTCCTTGTCTTCCCAGAAAGTGTAAGTAAAGGTGCCTAAACCTGTCTTCGTAAGGTCAATTTTCAAACCCTTGTATAATTTTGAGCATTTTTCTCTCTAATGATTCTGATGAATTGATATCCATTCTATACTAAGAACACTAAAACTATCGTATAGTCAAAGATGGGTGTAACTATCGACAGAGCTTAATCATCATCTCTGTACTTTTGTTTGTAATCGTCCTAGCAATAAATCATAATGCCCTGTTAGCCCTATTCTTGGCGCTAATGCTCTGTTTCCTGAATTCAATAAAACAAACCCTTCTAAGTCTTTTTTTTATTTTGTTTTCTTTGATATGGCGTTATCTAAACTATAACTGTTAGCTGTTTTTTAATTCTATGTTTAACACACTGCATTTTGAAATATTGAAATCCATTTGCTATTTCTCCGACCATGCAAACAGTTTATTAAGATCCTCCTATAGTATCCCAGCCTTTTCCCCCGATCTGATATAGAGTCTTATTACAAAGGATTACAAAGGCGGAGCATGCCGACAGGAGACCTTTTGATCCATATCTAGGTCGGATGCGAAAAAAAATCATATTAGTAATAAAATAATAAATAAAAACTATAATAATGTAAATAACAAATAAAATACATAAATAAATGCATAGGTATAGTTAAATAATAAACAAACAGGTAAACAGTAAATAATAATAAATTGATATATAACTAATAATAAATGAAAATCAGACAGAAAAATGATAACAAAACAAAAACTAATAATATAACAGAAATTATAATCATTACAGCATCTTACTTAGGTATTTATCTAACTGATTCTTAAAGCTTCGAACTGAACTACATTGCACTACCTGTGCAGGAAGTTTATTCCATTCACTTACTACACGGTTGGCAAAGTTGTTTCTACCTACTTCCAAATTGAATCTTTTTCCGGACAGTTTGAGACCATTGTTTCTTGTCTGATTCTCATTCAATGTGAAAATTTGGTCACTTTTGATGTTGTCAATTCCCTTTAAAATCTTAAAGACCTGTATCAAGTCACCTCTGAGTCTACGCTTTTTTAGGGAAAACAGATTCATGTGTTTTAGTCGATTTTCGTATGATTTATATTTGATATTTGGAATCAGTTTTGTGGCTCGCCGTTGTACTTTTTCCAGTCTGTCAATGTCTTTAATGAGATTCGGTGACCATACAGAAACAGCATATTCCAAATGTGGACGAACTAACGATTTATATAGCTTGTTAATGAGTGATGGACTTTTGAAATCAAAAGATCGCGCAATCAGTCCCAGAATCTTATTTGCTTTCTCAGAGGCTGAAATACACTGCTTGGATGATTTGAGGTCGTTACTGAAAATTACGCCGAGATCTTTTTCACTATCCACTTTTGTTAACGAATTTCCAAATAACTTGTAATCGTACTTACTGTTATTTTTACCTATGTGCTTTACCTTGCATTTACTTGTGTTAAATTTCATTAGCCACTTTTCAGACCATTGCTGTAATTGATCTAAATCTTCTTGGATATCTAATTGGTTTGAGTGATCATTTGCCACTCCGCACAGTTTTGTATCATCAGCAAATTTGGAAACAGTAGATTTTAGTCCATGGTCTATATCATTTATATATACTATGAATAGAAGTGGCCCAAGAACGGAACCCTGAGGAACTCCACTTGCAACACTTTTCCATCCAGAAGTTTTTCCATTCAAAACAACTCTCTGTTTTCGACCATTCAACCAATTACTAGTCCAACCTAATAGGCTACCACTTATTCCATGCAAAGCTAATTTAGTAAGTAGTCTTCCGTGTGGGACGGTAGACAACTTACTAAATTAGCTTTGCATGGAATAAGTGGTAGCCTATTAGATTGGACTAGTAATTGGTTGAATGGTCGAAAACAGAGAGTTGTTTTAAATGTCATCCTCAAGCCGTGAATCCACGTCACTATTAATCACATTGTCTAAGTTGTTTACATATATAATGAATAATAAGAGACCCAAAACCGAGCCCTGGGGAACTCCATTAGTAACACTACCCCATCTGGATTTAACACTGTTAATGGTGACCACCGTTTTCTGTCACTAATCTATGTTCTAATCCATTCCTCCTATACCATGGGTCTTGATTTTTTTTTTTTCTTTTTTTTTTAAGTCGTCTCAGGTGGGATACCTTGTCGAACGCTTTGCTGAAGTCCAGGTATATAACACCGTAGCTATCATTGTCATCTACCACCTTTTATAAATTAGGGTAAAAAAATATATATATATTAGTCA
>NC_134798.1:26578564-26581064 GCF_046742065.1 Oratosquilla oratoria
GACTCACTAGTAATTAGTATGAATCCCATTCTAAAAGAAGATGGAACACCGACAATTTTTGTCATCGACAAGACCCTAGGATCAGTAAGCAAACGCCGTCGGTGGAGCACTGCTACTGAAAAAGATAACGCCTGGAATTAAGTGTATCAGTCTATATCATGTGTATAGGTAGGCCTGTGTTATTTACTCTGTCACTGATAATCGTTAACAAGCATGGTTAGGCTTTACTAACAATTTTTGGGGTAGGCCTAATAAGATTATGGGTACAGTCATGACATGGGTTAACTAGGCCTGTAGGTCTATGAATATGATCACCCCACTCCACCAGGGTGACAGGGGCTTCCATAGTAAGCCTATGACCATGTCTTGTCAATTGGAGTCAATCAAATTGAAGTCTGTTTTTTGAGAGTCAAACAAGTGGAATCCCCCCTCACTAACACCACCCCAGAAGGAGTTAAGCCTAACTGTCCTTGAACAGGAGGGAGTAATTCGTACTGATATAGACCTAATGATTTATTTTTAGCTGTTACAAAGTGCCTATGATGAATATTCACCTTCTGCATGTACCACTACCAGCTAAATTGAGATGAAATGTGAAAGTGACCATGGTGACAGTGTCAGGCATATGATTGCTGGCTTCTCTTTCCCCAGAGAAACCATTATCTATGGTAGATAATGTTATAGACATGTATGCGAGGATCTTTTGCTAGCCTTCCTCTTCCCTTCAGCAAAATGATTTCTCTATTCTCTTTGTTGCATAGACCTGTTTTACTGTACCTTATCACAGATAAAAACAATTTGTAACTCATGAATCCTTGAAACTTTTGCTTGTAAATATGAAGCTTGGCATCCCAATCCGATAAAGCTTCGTCACTCGATGTGAAGTCACTCTCTTATCGCTGGCCATGTCCATGAATGCAAACAACAACCCTTACATCATCAGTTGCCCTAGCGGTAGAAAATGTAACTACGACATTTAAAAGTTCGCCTGCTATCAGGCACTTTTGAAATCATGCTACTTGGATAAAATTAATATTATAAAATGCTAGAAACGTGCATTTTAGGGTTTTAACTTCTAAGTTATATTTTCATACATAACATAACAAAAAATAAATAAATCCAAAACCTTCTCATTTGACCATTAAAACTAAAAAATCCCCGGGTCCAGAAGAATTTGAAATCTACGACCAGTTAACTGATATATTCATTAAGTCGGTTTTGCGTCTATTGCTTCGGGCAGGCAAACTTTGTTCCTGTTTTCAAAAAGGGAGATAAATCGTCTATATGCAACTACAGGCCAATCACATTGTCATCTGTAATAGGTAAAATGTTTGAATTAGTAATAGTTAATAGACTCAGAGATCACATCGAGAGAGATAATTTGATTCGTGACTCACAGCATGGTTTCTCCAGTAGTAAGTCATGTGTGACTAATCTTCTATCATTTTACACAAAAGTATATAAGGCGTCAAATATCTATGATAGTTATTTACCTTGACTTTAGCAAAGCGTTGGACAAGGTACCCCACCAGAGACTACTGAGTAAAATCAAAGCCAATGGAAAAGGAGGAAAAGCGTTAGAATGGATTAGAGCTTGGATCAGTGACAGAAAACAGTGGTCACCATAAATTGTGTTAAATAGAAATGAAGGAGTTTTCTAGTAGTTCCCCCGGGCATGTTTTTGAGTCCTTTATTGTTCATTATGTACATAAACGACTTGAACAATGCGAACAATAGGATTGATAGTGATGTCAATAAGTTCAAGAATGACATTAAAGTAGGATGCCAAATTAATGTAGGTCAGGAGACGACGCCGAGATTCTGCAGAATGATCTTAACAAATTGATCACATGGTGAGTAAAATGGCAAATGGACTGCAATATCTCAAAATGCAACGTGTTAAACGTAGGGCTATACAACCCCGCAAACATATTTAGCTTAGAAAACACGTTTTTAGAGAAAATTGAGTGCAAAACATTCGGATATCTAGTCAGTACTGATCTTAAATCCAAGAAACAGGACATTAGCCCCAGTAATAACTAACAGAGCATTAGGCTTCATTGCTAGGACGGTTACGAATAAAAGTGCAGAGGTAATTAGCAAACATTATCTAGTGTTAGTTAGACCTATCCTTGACTATGCAGTACAGTTTTAGTCTCCATCCTATAGAATGGACATCAGTTTATTAGAATCAGTACAGAGGAGAATGACGAAAATGATACATGGGCTCAGAAATTTACCTTATGAAGAGAGACTCAGGTACCTTAACTTACACTATAAAATGACGGAGAGTGCGGGATAATCTGATAGAATTGTTCAAGTGTATTAAAGACTTTAACAAGGTGACGTAAACAAAGTCATCGTATTCAGACAACAAGGCAGAACTCGCAGTAATGGATTTATATTGGACAAACTTACATCTATGAAGGAAATAGGTAAAAAAATGGTTTGATAATAGAATAGTCAATGAATGGAATAAACTTAGTAACCATGTAGTAAG
>NC_134798.1:26583564-26586064 GCF_046742065.1 Oratosquilla oratoria
TTTTTTTATAATCTTATTAGGGATGGAAGAGAAGCATAATCCAAATAGAGCTACAAGAGTAAAGGAGGAGAAGGAAAAAGTAAACAAGATATGAGAAGTAGTTCAAGAGGATGAGCAAGAAACAGTGAAAGAAATGGAAGAAATGTATAGACTAGAGAAATACAATACAGATAAGTCCAATACAATTAAGGTTAAAGTCAGGTCACAAACGACAACAGAGAATATTTTAGCAATAACAGGGAAACTAGCGAAAAAAGTGATCTATATAAATAGGTCTGGATAAAAAGAGAGATTATTGAAAAGGAAAAAGAGGATGAGAAAACAAAAAGACTAGAAGCTAAGGGGAAAATGAGAACAAAACAGAGTCAGATAAAGAGAAATTCTATTGGAGAGTGGGGGATATGCAAGCGAGGAAATTGTTCATAACAGAGAAAAACAGAAGGGAAACAGAAAACAGGATGGAAGTAGCAGAAAATTAAAAGTATCTTACACAAACATAGATGGCTTAATAACAGGCTTGAACGAACTGAATGATTACCTGATGGAAAAAGTACCGGACATAATGGGAATTGTAGAGACAAAAATGAAAGGTCCACTACCACCCAACAGTGTAGGACATGGAGCATATAATTATTGGATTAGAAACAGAGAGGTAAAACAAGGGGGTGGAGTTATGTTTCTGACTAACAGGGATATAAATGTGAGGAATATCACATATGGAAAGAACAGAGTAGAGATAATTATGATGGAAGTGGAGGACAGGGATGGAAAGAGCATGAAGTTTGTGGTAAATTATGTGCATCCTAAAACGGCTTCATGGGAAGAGAGAGAGAGAAAAAAAAATAGAAGACACAAGGATAACACTAAATAAGATAATGGAAGATGGAGGAAGAATAGTTATAGTAGGTCACTTTAATTGTAAAGAAATCTGCTGGGAAGAGATGACAGTAAAGCGTGCAGACGACCTATGAGGAAATGTACTATTTGATATGATTATAGAACGTACAATGACGCAATGGATACAAGAGATACTAGGTATAGAAGTGAGGAAGAACCATCGAGACTGGACCTAATAATCACATCAGAACCTGAAACAGTGGACAAGATTGAGTATAAGACATCAATAAGTAAAAGTGACTATATATTGTTTGAACTGGAACTAATACATGAAAAAAACGAACAATATAGAAAGGGAAGATTGATGTATAGAAAAAAGAATGATGAAATAAGAAAATTCTTTCAAAAAGCAGACTGGGAAAGGATACACAATGAGAAAACAACTGTAGAAGAAAAATGGAATATTTTGACAAAAAATTATAAAGGAGTGGAAAAGTATGATCCAAGACAAAAACAAGAAAAAGGATATGTAAAGTGTTTGTACAACAAAAGATGTAGGGAGCTAGAAGACAAAAGGGAAAAAGCTTGGATAAAATGGAAGAAAGACAAAAGACCTGAAAAATGAAAAATATATACTAGTTATAGAAATGAAGACGTACAAGTAGTGTGCAGAGAAGAAAAGAGAAAATACGATGTCATAGAAAAATGTAAAGATCAATCAAAACTATTTTACAGATTTGTAAACAACAAACTGAAAAACAAGTAAGAATTAGGAAACTATGACAAGTAGGAGTTGAACACACAGAGAAAATAGAAGTGGCAGAATTTATGAACCAGCATTTTAAATCGGTGTCGAATGGGAGGAGAAAGCCCCACCTATGAAAGAGATATAAGTAACAAGGAAAGAAATAATAAATCACTTGAGTAATCTCGGTGTCAGGAAATCGCATGGACCAGATAAAATGACGAACTGGATTTTGAGGGAATGCAGGAAAGAACTAATAGACAAAATACATAGTCTAATAAGCAGTTCATTGAAAGAAGGAAAAGTTCCAGAAGATTGGAAAAGAGCAAATATAGTACAAATGTATAAAGGAGGAAAGAAGGAAGACCCTACTAACTATAGACCGGTCTCTCTTATAAGCAAGATAGCTAAAATTTGTGAAAATAAAAATATTTGAATTAGATGGGTAAGATATTTGAACAAAAAAACTACTAAATCCACGGCAATTTGGATTTAGACAAGGACGATCATGCGTCACAGACTTAATGTGTTTCTATTCAAGGCTAATAGATGTAATACAAGAAAGAGATGGATGGGGTGATTGTACATTTCTAGACCTGAAAAAAGCTTTTGATAAGGTGCCACATAAGAAACTGCTAAAGAAATTAGAAACTGCAGGAGGAATACAGGGGAAACTGCTGAGCTTGATGGAAGACTTCTTGCATGAAAAAAAAAATGAGAGTTGTGATAAGCGACAAACATTCTAATTGTTCCACAAGGAGCATTTCTGGCCCCAATAATGTTTACTATATATATATCAATGATATGGATAAAGGAATTGAAAGTTATATGAGCTTCTTTACGGACGATGCAATTTTTTTTTTTTAATGTGAACACTGTAGAAGATTGTGAATCGTTGCAGAGTGATCTCAATAAAGT
>NC_134798.1:26607056-26609556 GCF_046742065.1 Oratosquilla oratoria
GAAAAAAGAAACTAACGAAGCAGACCGCTTTTGTATATTACATCTTCAGTGCAACAAGTAGATAGTAATAGAAATGCATAGATAATATATACATGAAAAAAGGAACAAGGACAGTTTGAATAAGGGTAGCGGACAATTACCCACTGGAGGGCGGAAGGTCAATGTCAATACATTAATGATGGTGGGGCGACATCAGGTCACAGTCGCCAGGGTCAATGCTTCCACTAATGACTGTAGGGCGACATTAGGTCATAGTCGGTGGGTTACATTTCACCTGATATTATCTTACTAATTTCTTGACAAATAAAATTATCAAGTTTATATAACCCCTTGTGTAGGTTGGTATTTTGATCTCTGGTGGTATGAATCAAACTACACTCTATTAAGTTTCTTGCTATTATGTTGTTGGTATAAAAAATTGGCTGGGCATTAACCCAATCAACTGGATGATTATTTAATTCGATATGCTTGAATATTCAACTAGAATTATTGCCATCCCTAACATTTTTCTTGAGGTGTTCAATTCAAATGTTTAAGGGTTTGGCAGTTTAACCTATGTAAAATTGATTACACATTTTGCAAGGAATTTTATAAATGCATCCTTTTTTAATTTCAATACTATTGTTGATGAGTTTATGTTTTACTGTACTATCATTTTTAAAAACTACCTTTACCTTAAATATTTTTAATAATTCTGTGATACTTAAAAAAAATTCTTGAAATGGTAAAATTAAAACATTATGATAATTAAAAAGTGATTTAGGCTGAGGAGTTAAAAATTATTTCCTTGCAAAATTGTAAGCAATATTAAGGAATTGCTTAGTGTACTTTAATTCTATCCCAATGTCAAAAAAAAAATTCTGATTTCGTCAACAATAAATTCAGGACTACAAATACGAAAAGCTCTTAGAAACATTGCATAAAAGGCTGTACATTTAATATTATTTGGATGTGAATAATAATAATGGATATATGAACTTATATTGGTTGGTTTACGTTATACTTTAAATTTAAGGCTATTGTCATGACGTAAGAGAGTGCAATCTAAGAAAGGTAATGTACCATTTTTCTCAATTTCTAAAGTAAATTTAATAGAATCAACAAGGGTATTTAATTTAGTTAAAAAATCATGGACGTTTTTATCTTCTGGCCAAAGACATAAAATGTCATCAATATACCCAAGCCAAGGGATGTTAGGTACTTGTTGAACTGAAGATGTAATATACGAAAGCGCTCTGCTTCGTTAGTTTCTTTTTTCCAAGTGGTCTACTTTGCATATATATATATATATATATATATATATATATATATATATACATACATATATCCGAGTTCCTGAGTTTATTACTGACCAGTTTCGCTCTATGATCTATGCTTCTTCTGAAGAAGCATAGAGCGAAACCGGTCAAGAATAAACTCCGGAACTCGGAACTAGACCCGTGACTTCTTTTTCCACCTTCATCACACACACACACACACACACACACACACACACACACACACACACACACACACACACACACACCCACACACACACACACACACACACACACACACACACACACACACACACACACGCACACACACACACACACACACACACACACACACACACACACACACACACACACACACACACACACACACACACACACACACACACACGCACACACACACACGCACACACACACACACACACACACACACACACACACACACACACACACACACACACACACACACACACACACACACACACACACACACACACACACACACACACACACACACACACACACACACACACATATATATATATATATATATATATATATATATATATATACATGTATATATATACAAATATATAATATGTATAAATATAAATATGTGTATATGTATATATATATATATATATATATATATATATATATATATGCGAATAAATCACAAAAACACGTTATTTAAAAGATGTGTAATAAAACCACTTGGATAATGAAATGAATAGTGATAGAACGTTTTCGTCTATTTAAGACTTTTTCAAAGAGTCAGGAAAGAGTGACAATATATATGCAAAAGAAGCACACTAGGGGGGAATTAGGACAGGTCCATTGTGACCTCACTCCATCATCACTGCCGGACGTTTGAGCCGGCTACTGTAAAAAAAAAAATTAACATATAAATTTATCTGATTTATACATTCCCATACTCATATTCATGATGTTCTAAAATGAAGCTTTTATATAACATGATTATATGATATTCCTCTCCTTAATGTCCTTACTTAAGACCATTTTCTTTGCGTTATCCCAATTAATGCAATGGTTAAAATCCCTTAAATGCAAAAACAACCCACTTGAAACTTGCCTTGTTCTGATGTTATATTTACATTGGTTTATTCTCAATTTTAAATCCTTGCCTGTTTGTCCAAAATATTAAAGTTACAATTTTTGCAAGGAATACTATAAACACAGCCTTCATTACAAGCAGGTGAATTTTT
>NC_134798.1:26617056-26619556 GCF_046742065.1 Oratosquilla oratoria
GTTACATTAGAGATAAAAAGGTTGTTAGGAATCACATTGGTCCACTATTGTCTGCTGACGGTCAACTTGAATATTCAAATGAAGGAATGTGTAATATTTTAAACAATTATTTTAGCTCAGTATTCGTAAACGAAACACCTCAATGTGAACTCCAAACTGAAACCTGTGAAAAGTCTATAGTAAACTTACCACGGTAAATATAACAAAAGAAAAAATTAAAGGTGTATAGAGAAACTCAAAGTTAACAAAACACCAGGGCCTGACGGTTGGCATCCAAGAATCTAAGGAAGTGAAAAATGAGATTGTTGTTCCATTAGAAATTATATTCAAATCCATCATATCCGGAGATGTCCCAAGAGAATGGAAGTTAGCTAACGTTACTCCCATATTCAAAAAAGGTGACAAAAAGAAACCAAATAACTATAGGCCTATAAGTTTGACTTCAATCATAGGAAAAATAATGGAAACTATCATCAGAGATGCTATCGAACATCATTTAGAAAGTAACCGTTTGATAAATGATAGCCAGCATGGTTTCAGACGGAAACGTTCTTGCGTGACTAACTTACTCGAATTCTACAACACAGTTATCTCGAATTATGACAAAAGAAACAATATAGATTTAATATATCTAGACTTTGCAAAAGCTTTTGATACCGTCCCCCATGGAATAAGTGGTAGCCTATTAAGTTGGACTAGTAATTGGTTGAATGATCAAAAACAGAGAGTTGTTTTAAATGGAAAAACTTCTGGATGGAAAAATATTACAAGTGGAGTTCCTCAGGGTTCCGTTCTTGGGCCACTTCTATTCATAGTATATATAAATGATATAGACCATGGACTAAAATCTACTGTTTCCAAATTTGCTGATGATACAAAACTGTGCGGAATGGCAAATGATCACTTAAATCAATTAGATATTCAAGAAGATTTAGATAAATTACAGCGATGGTCTGAAAAGTGGCTAATGAAATTTAACACAAGTAAATGCGAGGTAAAGCACATAGGTAAAAAATAACAGTAAGTACGATTACAAGTTATTTGGAAATTCGTTAACAAAAGTGGATAGTGAAAAAGATCTCGGCGTAATTATCAGTAACGACCTCAAATCATCCAAGCAGTGTATTTCAGCCTCAGAGAAAGCAAATAAGATTCTAGGACTGATTGCGCGATCTTTTGATTTCAAAAGTCCATCACTCGTAAACAAGCTATATAAATCGTTAGTTCGTCCACATTTGGAATATGCTGTTTCCGTATGGCCACCGAATCTCATTAAAGACATTGACAGACTGGAAAAAGTACTACGGCGAGCCACAATGCTGATTCTAAATACCAAAAATAAATCATACGAAAATCGACTAAAATATATGAATCTGTTTTCCCTAAAAAAGCGTAGACTCAGAGGTGACTTGATACAGGTCTTTAAGATTCTAAAGGGAATTGACAACATCAAAAGTGACAAAATTTTCACATTGAATCAGAATCAGACAAGAAACAATGGTCTCAAACTGTCCGGAAATAGATTCAATTTGGAAGTAGGTAGAAACAACTTTGCTAACCGTGTAGTTAATGAATGGAATAAACTTCCTGCACAGGTAGTGCAATGTAGTTCAGTTCGAAGCTTTAAAAATCATTTAGATAAGCACCTAAGCAAGACGCTGTAATGATTATAATTTATTTCATATTATTTGTTTTTGTTTTGTTATCATTTGTCTGTTTTGATTTTCATTTATTATTGGTTATATGTCAATTTATTATCATTTACTATTTATCTGTTTATGATCTAACTATACCTATGCATTTATTTATGTATTTTCTTTGTTATTTACATTATTATATTTTTTATTAATTAATTTATTATTATTGATTTTTTTCGCATCCGACCTAGATATGGACCAAAAGGTCTCCTGTCGGCATGCTCCGTCTTTGTAATCCTTTGTGATCAGTGTAAACAGGTATGGATAAAAAGAAAGATGAATATAGAGGAAGGAGTAGAAGAGAAACCAAAAAGAATTGAAGCTAAGCGGGAAAAACGAGAACAGAACAGAGAAATTCATTTGGAGAGTAGTAGACATGAAAGTGAGAAAATGGTTCATAACAGAGGAAAACGGAAGGAAACAAAAGAACAAGATGGAGGTAATAGAAAAATAAATGTGTCTTTCACAAATATAGATGGCTTAATAACAGGATTGATTGAACTGGATGACTACTTGAAGGAAAAAGAACCAGATATAATGGGAAATGTGGAGACAAAATTGAGAGGTCCACTACTACCCAACAGTGCATGTCTTGTCGCATATAGTTCTTGGACTTGAAACAGAGAAGTAAAACAAGGGGATGGAGTTATGCTCCTAAGAATGATATAAATGTGAGGAATGTTACATATGGAAAGAATAGAGTGGAGATGATTATGATGGAAATAGAGGACAGGGACAAGAAGAGCAGGAAGCCTGTGGTAAATTATGTGCCTCCTAAAACGGCTTCGTGAGAAGAGAGAGAA
>NC_134798.1:26627056-26637056 GCF_046742065.1 Oratosquilla oratoria
CTGCTTGGGGGAAGGCAAACATTGTTTCTGTTTTTAAGAAAGGAGATAAACCGTCTATATGCAACGATAGGCCAATTAGTTTGACATCGGCTATAGGAAAAATGTTTGAATCAGTAATAGTAAATAGACTCAGAGAACACATCAAAAGACATAGTTCAATGCGCGATTCACAACATGGTTTCTCCAAGGGTAATTCATGTGTGACTAATCTTCCATCCTTTTACACTAAAGTATATAAGGCATCAGATAACAATGATAATTACGATGTTATTTACCTTGACTATAGCAAAGCGTTCGACAAGGTGTCACACCAGAGACTACTAAATAAAATCAAAGCCCATGTGATAGGAGGAAAAGTGTTAGAATGGATTAGAGCTTGGATCAGTAACAGAAAACAGCGGGTCATCACAAATGGAGTAAAGTCCAGGTGGGGCAATGTTACTAGTGGGGTTCCCCAGGGCTCGGTTTTGGGTTCCTTGTTGTTCATTATGTACATAAATGATTCAGACGATGGGATAGTGATGTAAGTAAGTTTGCGGATGACACGAAAATATGAGGTATAATCAGGTCAGGAGACGACGCAAAGATTCTGAAGGACAATCTTAACAAATTGTTCACATGGTCGGTGAAATGGCAAATGAACGTCAATATCTCTAAATGTAGCGTGTTAAACGTAGGCCTAAACAACCTCGAAAATAGATGCAGCATAGATAACACGCTTTTAGATAACACTGAGTGCGAGAGAGAATTGGGAGTTCTCGTGATTCCGGACCTTAAAACAAGAAAACAGTGCATATATATGTATGTATATATATATATATATATATATATATATATACATATATATATATACATATGTATATGCAAGGTAACCACTTAAGAAAATAAACAAACAGATCAGAGCGCTTTCGTATATTACATCTTCAGTGTAAATTACAAAGAAAGAGGGTACAGCAGACATAATATATTAGGACAATAGTATAAGGAACTCACTAGGAGAGGTTGTGGACGAATTGTCCGGGCGTGGGTCACACGTCCAGCATTCTTGCATTTTGTAATTATTGGCTATTTCTTTGAAAATATAATTATCAATTTTGTACAATCCTAAGTTAAGGTTAATTTTTTTATAATTTGTGATTTTAATCAGGCAACTTTCAATTAAATTCCTTTCGACAAAATTATTGTTGAAAGTAATCACTCTAGCGTTTTCCCAGTTGATAGGGTGATTAAAAGTGCTTAAATGTTTAAAAATGGCACTTGACTCATTCCCGTCTTTGACACATTTCTTGTGTTGTTTTATCTTGACAGAAAGATCTTTTGCCGTTTGGCCGATATAGAATTTATCACATATTTTGCAAGGAATTTTGTACACACAGCCTTTTTGGCAACTTTTAGAATTATTAATTAGGTATTGTTTGATAGTGTTATTGTTTCTGAAGGCTACAATAACACTATCAACCCTGGACAGGTAGCGTGGACAAACTCTCCCGCTACAGGTAGCGTGGTGTCATATTTGTTACTTTCACTTTGAGCACTTATACCCAGTTACCATTACGCCCTTCTTTATTTATTCATTTTTAGTTTATTAATATAAAGACTCTACTTTCTACTGGTGAAGGAGAAAAAACGCTGAATATAAAAATAACACTTTACTTATATGATTACGATTTTTTTTTAAAGAATAGACATTTGGTCAAATAACAGACACTGTACACTTTAGAATACCAAAGTCCACTAATAACAAGTGTTTTATTTAAAGTAAAAGAGTTCTTGAGTTGATTGATGTAAGAACATTGTTGATTGGAGCAAAACTGCAAATTCTGTAAAGAAAAGAAAAAGCGGTTAATTTTTTATACATAAATTAACTAAAAGTTTTGGTGTGAAAGGAAGGCTATATCTATAGTAGTAATACATATTAGATCTGGATGAAATTTTCCAGAAGTCATCTATAATGATCCTAGATGATGAAAAAACCTTAGAAAATTATATTTAGTGACTATAAGCTAAAAACAAAGGCTTAGTTTTAATGTAACACTTACCGTGCGCAATTTACGTAAAAGAAAGGCATATTTAGAGTACTAATAATTGATGGATATGCATGAAATTTTGCAAAAGTAATCTACAATGGCCCTAAATGAGGGCAAACATGTTAAAATTATATTTAGTAAGTATAAACTGAAAAAAAAAATTGTGAAACTTACCACGCGCGATGACACTGGTCACAGACGTAGTTGACCTGCCAGTTACATGGCAGGCTTATGGCACTTCGCACACAGAAGCCAAGTTAGGGCGTCATGCAGGTCATCACAGACATTGTCTGCCTCAAAAGTCACTGTAGAAGGCTCTTCTTCATCACTACTCATGAAAAGAGCCTGCAAATACTCCTCCTCCGCCAGGCTTCTCTTTGCCATGCTGAAATCTGATAATAGAAAAAAAATGAAAATTAGAAATTAGCCTCAAAATCAAATTTTCGCTGCCCTCCGATCCAACATGGTGATTGGTACGGGTAGCTACACCATTCACTGATATTTTCCGATAAACACAATAAAATTATTTCACTAAGTAATAATGCAGTAATGTAAAATGCAAAACTTTTGCAATTGCGTGACTTACCCGAGTAACGGTAGCGTGGTGTCAGATATGCACTATTTACAATTTTGGAGGGCGATAGCGGGTGAAAGTGGCGGAGCAGAGGTAACACACATGTTGCTTCCACTGAGGCCGGTGAATGAATAACGGTCCCTGGAATACAAGCGAGATCATGCCAGGCGTCTATGCGCAGAAACCAAAAAACGAGTTTTGCGCAGCGTCCTGGTGTGGATCTGACACAACGCTACCTGTCCAGGGTCAAACAATACCTAATTAATAATTCAAAAAATTGCCAAAAAGGCTGTGTGTACAAAATTCCTTGCAAAATATGTGGTAAATTCTATATCGGCCAAACGGCAAAAGATCTTTCTGTCAGGATAAAACAACACAAGAAATGTGTCAAAGACGGGAATGAGTCAAGTGCCATTTTTAAACATTTAAGCACTTTTAATCACCCTATCAACTGGGAAAACGCTAGAGTGATTACTTTCAACAATAATTTTGTCGAAAGGAATTTAATTGAAAGTTGCCTGATTAAAATCACAAATGATAACAACTTTAACCTTAACTTAGGATTGTACAAAATTGATAATTATATTTGCAAAGAAATAGCCAATAATTACAAAATGTAAGAATGCTGGACGTGTGACCCACGCCCGGACAATTCGTCCACAACCTCTCCTAGTGAGTTCCTTACACTATTGTCCTAATATATTATGTCTGCTGTACCCTCTTTCTTTGTAATTTACACTGAAGATGTAATATAAGAAAGCGCTCTGATCCGTTTGTTTATTTTCTTAAGTGATTACCTTGCATTTATAAAATACACGTTCCTAGTGTTCTTATTGCATACATATGTATATATATATATATATATATATATATTTATATATGTATATATATATATTTATATGTATACATATATACATATACATATATATGTATATATATATATATATATATATATATATATGTGTGTGTGTGTGTGTGTGTGTGTGTGTGTATACATGTATATAAATATACACATATATATATTATATATATAAATATATATTATATATACATATATATATTCATATATATTTATATACATGTATATGTATACATATATATATATACATACATATATATACGTATATATATATACATATATATATATACATATATATGTATATAAACAAATATATATATGCACACACACACACACACACACACACACACACACACACACACACACACACACACACACACACACACACACACACACACACACACACACACACACATATATAGATATATATACATATATATATATATATACATATATATATATATATATATATATATATATATATATGTATATATATATGCACACCAAAGGTTTTTTACGCCCTACAAGGGAGGCAACCACAAAACAAAGGCATAGAAACCATTCCTACCCATTCCATCCCCTACATACTTCACTCCCCTCTACCCTTTTCCCTCCCTCATATCATGACATCTCCTGGATGAGGGGTAATCCCTGCATCTTTCTAACTGTCCTGCACTGGGTCAGAAGCAGTGTCGCAAGACAAAGCATATCCACAACAATGCCGCGTCATAAATCGGTGACCCCCCCCCCCTTCCATTCCCTCATGCAGAAAAGGAAAAGTAGGGGAGAAATCCCATCGGGTTGCGTCAATTTTTTTCTTATGCATACTCCCTCACCTCGTACCCACTCCACCTTATGCATCACATCATCATCCATACAATGTCATTCTTCATTCACCCCTATATTTTGTCCCTCTCCTGTCCTTCCTCAACAGACATTTCCCTCTTTCCCAAAGTCCCTTTTATCCCATCCATCCATATCATCCTAGGTAACTCCATCATGTTCACTCCTTCCACATTTTGCCTTCCACACGTATTCAACTAGTCTTTCTTTACGCATTCTTCCTATGTGTCCAAACCATTCCAATATTCTTTCATCAACCCTATCTCCCAACTCCCTTTCCACCTCTGTTCTCCTCCTCACCTCTTCATTTCTCATTCTATCCAGCCTAGTAACCCTTGTCATACTTCTCAGGTGCCTCATCTCAAATACATTGAAACTCCTCCTCTCTTCATACTTTATGTTCCATGTTTCTGCCCCGTACAGTGCTGTCGACACAATCACTCCTTCATGCAATCTCCTCTTAGCATCCATTCCCAAATATCTATTTCTCATTACACTTCTTAATCCCCCATGGCATTTACTCGCTTCTCTCAATCTACATTCTACCTCCACTACCACTCCTCCCTTTCCTGCCACATTTGCACCCAAATATCGAAAACTATTCACTTCCTCCAGTCTCTTTCTTTTCCAGTCTGATGCCACTTTCTCTCCTTGTATATCTCATCACCTTATTTCTTACCCACATTTATTTTCAACTTCCTTCTTTCACACATCTTTCCAATTCTCTCACTAACTTTCTCAATCCCTCCTCTGATCCTGCCACAAGCGCAGTGTCGTCAGCAAACAACAACTGGCTTATATTCCACTTATATCCATTTTCTTTGACCATCTCCAATCCCTGACCCAATACCCTTGCGTTTACATCTCACACCACCCCATCCATGTATAAACTGAACAGCCAGGGTGACATAACACATCCGACATGAAGTCCCATCTTTACCTCAAACCACTCACTTTCTCCATTTCTTATCCTAACACAATCTCTACTACTCTCGTAAAAACTCTTGAACGCTCTTAACAGCTTTTCTTCTATCCCATATATCTGCAATACCTCCCATAAAACATTCCTGTCTACCTGTCATAAGCCTTTTCTAAATCCATAAAGACCTAAAATACATCCTTATCTTTTCATATGGTTTTCGCACATATCTGTCTTACCACAAAAATCTAATCTACACAACCCCTACCTGTCCTAAATCTACACTTGTTCCTCACTGGTTCCTCACTCTTTGTTCATTTCCTAATTTTCTCAATCAAGACCCTCCCATAAGCCTTCACAAGTACACTTAACAAGCTGATCCATCTAAAACTACTACACTCACACTTGTCCCCTTTTACATTGTAAAGTGGAACTATACAGGTACTCCTCCAGTCCGCCAGCACTCTATTCTCTCTTAAACAAACATTAAATAACCTCACCAGCCTGTCCATCATCCCTGTACCTCCTTCTTCAGACATTTAGCATGACACCCATCCATACCAGGTGCCGTACCTACTCTCATCATCTTAAAAGCTGCCTTAACTTCATCTTTCCTTATTTCTCGTCCATTTTACTCACTAATCACGGCCATTTTCTTAGCGCTCTCACTGCAAATACCTTTCCCTCCCTATCCTCCTTCACAATTAGCAGCTCCCTAAAATATTCTGCCAACCTTCCTCTCACTGCCTTCTCTTCTATTATCATCTCTTTTTTATTTTTTTTTCTCTACTTGATTCGCCTTATCTTTCTCTCTTAATTTCTTTCCAAAACATTATTTATTACTTTCCTTTATTTCTGTCATACCCCATTTCACATGTGGTTTCCTCTTTGCCCCCATTATCTTATGTTTTACTTCTCTTCTCTTTACTTTGTACCTCTCATATGATTTCCTCGTCCTAATTTGTAACCAATCTATGAAAGCCTGCTTCTTCTGTTCTACACCCGTTTTTGCTTCCTCATCCCACCACTCACTACCCTTCCTTCTATTTCCTCTCGCCCTCCTTGTTCCACACACCATCTTTGCACACCTTATGTTTCCCTCCTTGAACCATCCCCATTCCTCCCCTTTTTCCTTTCTCTCCACCTATCCTCCACTCTCAACTTACCTTTCACCAAAAATTATCTGATATTCCCCACTCTGTCCCCTTAGAAAATGTGCATCCTTAACTACTCCTACTATTCTCCTGGTTACCACTATATAAATCATTAATGCTCTATCTATCACCCTTCCATCCACCACCCTCTCCCATGTTTAACTTATGCTTGACTTTCTTCCGAAACACTGTTTTAGCTATCATTAAATATCTTTCAAGACACATCTCCACCACCAACTCTCCACTACTATTTTTTCCTGGAACTCCACACTTCCCAATCACTCCGTCTATTGGAATTTTTTTTACCCTAACATTAAAGTGAACCAATACAACTACATTGCAATTCCTCTCTAATCCCTCTATGCACTCATTTAAATCTATTCAAAAAGCCTCCCTTTCCACTATACTCTTCAAACTACCAGGCCCATATGCATTTACAAAAACCCACAACTCACTTCCCAGCTTCACCTTCATCCATATTAACCTTGAAGAAACCTCCTTCCACTCATCTGCACACTTACCTATCTCTTCACTTACTAGTATGACCACTCCTTCTCTCCCTCGTCCTCTCTTCCTTTCAACTTAGTATCACTCAATGCCAACATATCCATCTTCCTTTTAAAGAACATACTGCCTGTCTGTTCTCTTTCACTCTCATCTGTGCCACATCCACGCACATTAAAAGACCCCAACCATAGGGTACTGGTTGGAAAGCTGCTAGACCCTCTTATGCCTATACTTTTTTCAAGAATGTCCCCTTTGTGGCTACAGGTAGAAGCATTCACGTCCCGTTTTTTGTCACCTCGTGCGATTTAAGTAGGAAGACTTGGTGCCACAGGGTTAGGCGAAAAAAGCAAATGAATATTCAGAGAAATGGCAAAGAAAAGAAACAAGGGGTGCGTGGACATCATAATGATAGTGTTATCTTTTCTCTGTAAACAGATATTTCCTCTATCACAGACAAAATGATGTATGGCTCTGGTTCGTAGGAGCGCCCCATATAGACCCTCAAGTATAAGCTGCATGATACTTTGCCATAATAACATACAACCAATACTCAAGAAGGTATATATATCTTTATATCTCATATATATATATACATACATACATACATATATATATATATATATATATATACATATATATATGTATATATATAAATATATATATATGCGTGTGTGTGTGTATATATATATACATATATATATATATATACATTTATATATATATATATATATATATATATATATATATATGTGTAACACACACACACACACACACACACACACATATATATATATATATATATATATACACATCTACACACACACACACACACACACACACACACACACACCACACACACACACACATCTATATATATATATATATATATATATACATATATATATATACATATATATATGTATATATATATATATATACATAGATATATATATATATATATATATATATAATATATATGTGCGTGTATGTGTGTGTCTGTGCGTGTGTGTGTGTGTTCGTGTGTGTATGTATATCAATATTATGTAAAAATACAGAGATTTAAAAGTCAGTAATTAAACGACAACAACAAAATTAAATTAATATCGCTGATAAATCCGAAGAGAATCCTAAAGAGCTCTACAGTTACTTTAGCGATAGAAATTTTTATTAGGAATCACATTTGCCCACTATTATCTGCTGACGATCAATTTGGGTATTGAAACGAAGGAATGTATGATATTTTAAACAACTATTTTTGGTCAGTATTTGTAAATGAAACACCTCAGAGTGAACTACAATCTGAAATCTGTGAAAAGCCTAGGGTGAACTTACTACGGTACGTATAACAAAAGAAAAATTAGAAGGTGTATAGAATAACTCAATATTGATAAAACACCATGGCGTGACGGCTGGCATCCAAGAATTTTAAAGGGTATGAAAAATGAGATTGTTGTTCCATCAGAAATTATTTTCAAGAAATTCTTCATATTCAGAGATATCCCAAGAGAATGGAAGCTAGCTAACGTTACTCCCATATTCAAAAAAGGTAACAAAATCAAACCAAAAACTATATGCTTATAAGCTTGACTTCAATCATAGGAAAAATGATGGAAACTATCATCAGGAATGCTATCGAATATCTTTTAGAAAGTGACTGTTTGATAAAGGATAGCCAGCATGGATTTAGACGGAAACATTCTTACGTGAATAACTTACACAAATTCTACAACACACATCTCGAATGATGACAAAAAAATAATATAGATTTAATATATTTAGACTTTGCAAAAGCTTTTGATACCATCCCCCATGAAAGACTACTTACTGAATTAGCTTCACACGGAGTAAGTGGTAGCCTATTAAGTTGGACTAGAAATTGGTTGAATGATCAAAAACAGATGATTGTTCTAAATAGCAAAACTTCTAGATGGAAAAAATATTACGAGTGGAGTTTCTCATAGTTCCGTTCTTGGGCCACTTCTATTCATACTCGTAGTATACACAAATGATATAGACCACGGACTAAAATCTATTGTCTCCAAATTTACTGATGGTAGAAAATTGTGCGGAATGGTAAATGATCACTCAAATCAATAATTATATATACAAGAAGATTTAGATAAATTACAACAATGATATGAAAAGTGGCTAATGAAATTTAACACAAGTAAATGCAAGGTTATGCAAATAGGTAAAAATAACAGTAAGTACAATTACACGCGATTTGGAAATTCGTTAACAAAAGTGGATAGTAAAAAGGATCTCGGCGTAATTATCAGTAACGATCTCAAATCATCTAAGCAGTGTATTTCATCCTATGAAAAAGCAAACAGAATTCTAGGACTGATTGCGCGAAATTTTTACTTTGAAATCTGTCTCTCATTAACAACCTATAAAAATCGTTAGTTCGTCCACATTTGGAATATGTTGTTTCAGTATGGTCACCGAATCTCATTAAAGACATTAATATATTGGAAAAAGTACTACGTCGCGTCACAAAACTGATTCCAAATATGTGTGTGCTATAGGTGTGTGAGTGTTTGTGTGTCTGTGTATGTCTGTGGATGATCAATGATGTATCCATATAAACTAATATTCTAATCCCAATATAAGGGAGGTGATATTATCTGATTCGCACATATATGGAAAAATTATGTTTATTCCGTTTTATGATTTTTTTATGTTGATTAAAAATTCTTTATGTTGCTCAATTCGGTAAAGTCTGTAAGTTGAAAAAGCTGCAGATATCAGCCATAGAATTTTTACCAAGTATCAAAATTCACCAAACTCACCATTTTACTCTTATAAAGTGTAAAGTGAGAAACCCATGTCATTTGTGGGAAATCACTATTTTTTTTTCTAGGCCGACGATTGGGTCGCTTCCCTAGCTGGCCAGGGCTGTTTTGAATCAGCGAATAAAGAACGCAGTGGGTCCTAGGATTGAACTCATGACCACTTGCTCATGAGTTTGACAGGGTATCCACTGGGCTACCGCGTGCCTTCCAATATTAAATGAGTTCAATCTAGAATTTCAAATAGTATTGCATTTGATTGCCTTGGCTGCAGGATTATTCAATTCAGTGACAACCCGGTTAACAGAACTGTTTCTACAAAATG
>NC_134798.1:26644556-26647056 GCF_046742065.1 Oratosquilla oratoria
TCTTGTTCTTTTGTACTATGTGCGGTGAAGGGTGGTAGATTTATACTCACAGATAAACTCACCGCCTACCTGACATTCAGCAATTGGAGTATCCTCCAAAACTGTCACTATATTCATGGACTCCAGATTCTTAATGGTGGTACACAGAGGACTGCATCAGCACCGAAGTAAAAGGGCACCTGCCATTGTTATTTATGGGCTTTTTACCACACTGAATTTTGGAAGAAATATGAACCAAATAGAACATCAAATGAAGGATCAATGAAAGATGAATACTGCATCCTATTCTGTCTTTACATCAAAGATATTTTATGGGAGGTGAACAAGGAAGTCTGGTTCCTAAGGAAGGATGACTGTATGGAAATTGATCCATATCACAAATGTTCAATCCAGTAATGCTAAGTAGACAGAAGATACATATTATTCATTAGGCAATATCCACCCATTTGATGTCAAGATTACGGCCACCCTAATCCATTTGTCTGCGTTCTTCTGAGGAACGAATGATTGCCAATGGAAAATCAGAAGCCCCTGACTAACAATGTACCTAACACCACATCGATTCTACCCACTCGCAATAACGGATATGACCAAGGTGGAATGTTATTTCTCTTGATATTAATATATGAATAGCGTGTAACACAAGACCTAGCGAAGCATTGTGCCGGGTGACCGCCCCGGCACAATGCCGTGACGAAAAACAATAGCCTGCCGTACAGGAGGGGTCTTTTTCCGTCAGGGCATTATGCCGGGTACTAGCCGTTAGCTTAACGTCACTGCCTCCCAACAAACACCACATACCGACTCCAGTGCCCGCGTGGTTGCCGTGGTGAGAGGGAGTGATGCGCCTTTGTTCTCTCATTCGCCCATCATTTTGTTTGGATTTCCCTTGGTTTCTGGGATATAACTTGGTGACTATGGGTCTTCAGAAAAAGGTCAACGCCGAAATTTACGTCGCATTTAACAATATGTATATACATACATACATACATATATATATATATATATATATATATATATATGAGATGTCACAACACCCGCCCTGAGAAACGCCACCCAGTCCTTCTGCATTATTGATCTTTCATGAGTACAGCATACCGTACTGATGAAAGAGTATTGAGGGAAATAGTTGAACGTGGAACCCGTCCCATAGACCCCGAGGACAAGTTGGAGCTCCGTATTTTCTATAAAAACCTCAAAACCTCTAACCTCATCCTAAAAAATAACCCTTTCCGTGCCCAAAACCCCCTCAAAAGAAGTAAAGTCGTGTACGAATTTATCTGTCCACACGAAGACTGTAAGCTTCGTCCTTCTTCCTATATAGGAATGACGACAACTTCTCTTTCCCGACGCCTCACTTGCCATTTACAGAACGGAGCCCCAAAGAAACACTTTTCAGATACACACTCTACCCTTTTGTCCAGGGAGATCTTAGTCGACAACACTAGGATCCTAGATTCTGCCAATGACAGCCACCGGTTGGAGATTCTAGAGGCCCTTTATATTAAGGAGAAAGCCCCCACCATGAATATACAAAATGGAATTACTCCACTGGCTCTGGCTACTCTACATGGACACTCAGTCACCACCAAACACAACTCCAAAAGAGGAACTGACAGAATATCACCAAGTCAGCCCCCGGAAATAAGGCCCACACTACAAGAAACACAAGAATCACAAGCGACAGATTCCTACTGAGTCCACCCATGGACAAAATCTCCCCCACATTTACTATGACCTCTCCCAATTTCCACTTTAGCTTGTATTTAACCTGTAACAGCTTTGTATCAAATGTATTTTCTGAAACACTTTTCAGATACACATTCTACCCTTTTGTCCAGGGAGATCTTAGTCGACAACACTAGGATCCTAGGTTCTGCCAATGACAGCCACCGGTTGGAGAGTCTAGAGGCCCTTTATATTAAGGAGAAAGCCCCCACCATGAATATACAAAATGGAATTACTCCACTGGCTCTGGCTACTCTACATGGACACTCTGTCACCACAACATACAACTCCAAAAGAAGAACAGACAGAATACCACCAAGTCAGCTCCCGGACATAAGGCCCACACTACAAGCATCACCAGAATCACAAGGGACAGATTCCCACTGACTCCACCCATGGCCAAAATCTCAACCATATCTATTGTGACCTCTCCCAATTACCACTTTAGTTTGTATCTAACCTGTAACAGCTTTGTACCAAATATATTTTGTATTTGAAAATACTCAAAGATGAGCGAAATGTCATACAGTAGCATTTTATTCTGCCTCCCCGATGAGCCGAGATCTTTGATTAGAAAACTTGAGTCTATCAACAAGAAGTTGATTCTAGCCCAATCTGAGGTCAAATTTAATTCAACATATATAAAAGAAGAATTACTACCCACTTTTACGAATATACATATATATATATATATATATATATGTATATATGTGTATATATTATATATATGTATATATATATATATATATATATATATATATGTATATATACA
>NC_134798.1:26652056-26657056 GCF_046742065.1 Oratosquilla oratoria
GTGCGAGAGAGACTTGGGAGTTCTAGTGAGTCCGGACATTAAAACCAGGAAACAGTGCATTAGCTCCAGGAATAAAGCTAACAGAGCATTAGGTTTCATTGCTAGGACAGTAACGAATAGAAATGCAGAGGTAATTATCAAACTCTATCTAGTGATAGTTAGACCCATCCTTGACTATACGGTACAGTATTGGTCTCCACACTACAGAATGTACATCAATTTACTAGAATCAGTACAGAGAAGAATGACCAAAATGATACATGGACTCAGAAATTTGCCTTACGAAGAGAGGCTTAGGCACCTTAACTTACACTCTCTGGAAAGACGCAGAGTGTGGAGTGATCTAATAGAGGTGTCCAAGAGGACCAAAGGCTTTAACAAGGGTGATGCATATAAGGTCATCATATTAAAACAACAGGGCAGGACTCGCAGTAATGGTTATAAACTAGACAAATTTAGATTTAGAAAGGAAATAGGCAGGAATTGGTTTACTAATAGGATAGTCGACGAATGGAATAAAATTAGTAGCCATGTAGTAAGCTCTGAAACTATCAGTTGTTTTAAGAAACGATTAGACAACTTTATGAATGGGGATAACAGGTGGTGATGGATACGGAGCTGCCTATTGTAGGCCTTATGGTCTTTTGAAGTCTCCTTCATTCCTATGTTCTTATGTTCTTAAAGTATGAATTAATATATTGGTAGTATAGACAAGTTAAATAAATTGAGATAAGTGAGTAAGAGCCGTGCTAGGAGCCCGAATTCGTCTAGTGCTACAAGAGTAAGAGGAACTTTTCATTGATGTTTGGATCGGTTATTTTTTCGACAGTAACCTTATGGGAAGACCTCAAATAAAGCGGTTTTAAGGTTTTCTTTTGTCATATCTGGAAATTTAGAATATATGCATCAAAAACAATATCCTTCATTATCTACAGTTATCATGAACTACATCATCAGACGGAGTTTAACGTGTAATGATGAAGCCAAATTTCATATTAACTAAAGATTTATTTATAATATATTCTCTCAGTTCTTTTCTATGAAACCATATTTTCCGAACCAAATATGAATTTCTTGTTCGACTGTTCCATACACATAAAAAACAAGAGAATGTTATACAAATGCCATGTCTCAAAACCGTAGATAGCACTTTCCTATTTTTGCAAGTTGTCCAGTTGTGTTAATTGCAATGCAATTTTGTAGTATTTGCTCATAGATCCATAATTATTCATAATATAGCTTTAATATTTAATTAGAACTAAAGTAAGCATATCATCAATCGTTGACACAAGATCGCTGACTTGAAATCCATATTCCCATTATATTAGGTTGTTGCATAAGTTCGTTCCACTCTACAATTTTTAATTCTATTTTCTATTTTTTATTCAATTTCTCTATAATATTTACATGACATTTACTTTAAAAGGCAAAAACAAATATTTATTGTTTATTAAATAAAATAGATTATCAACACTATAGTCTCCGCCCTGCTCAATAACTTTACTCCAGCGTTCCGGCAATCTTCGAATACCATCTTGGTAAAATTATTTTGGTTTTTGGGCAAAGAAGTCGTGAATGAAAGCTAAGATGGCTGCATCATTCTCAATAGATGATTTGACAATGACCGAAAAAAAAAAAATCAGTTAGTGCGAAATCTGGAGAATAGGGCGGATGGGGTAAGACTTCCCATTCCAGCTCTTTGATGGCTGACTTTGTCATCTTTGTCACATGCGGCCGAGCATTATAGTGTAGCAACAAAACTCGGTTATTTAGATCCTGGCCTTTTTTCCACAATTGCTCTCTTGACACGTCGAAGTTGCTGGCAGTACGGCTCTGTATTAATTGTCACGTTTTTTGGTAGCAGTTCATAATGAACAACTCCAGATTTATCCCACCAAACTGAAAGCAACACTTTAGTTTGATGAACTTCAGCTTTGACACGAGGTTTTGGCCGCTTGGTGGGACTGACTCAGGCCCTTTTCTGTTTTTTGTTAACATACAGGCACCATTTTTCGTCTCCAGCTATTACACAGGATAGCAATGAGCAATGTTGCTCCGTTGCCATTTGATGTCTGGACAACAATGATGTCGAAATTGATACTCTCTGATTTTTGTGGTCGTCTTTAAGGGTATGAGGAACCGATGCACTAAGTTTCTGTACTTTGCCCATCTTCTGTAAATGCCTAACAACAGTTGCATGATCATATCCTATTGGTTGCTCGATCTCTCTTGTGGATTGACGAGGATCTTCGTGAAGCAGATGATTTAAGGTGTCTTCATCGAAAGCTGATGGTTTTCCTGAACGAGGTGCATCTTCCAGATTGAAGTTGCTACTGCGAAACTTTTTAAGCAACTTTTGTGCAGTTGTTTCAGTCATCGCTTCATCTCCATATACCTCGCAAATGCTACTGGCTGCCTCAGATGCATTTACATGTCGATTAAATTGAAAGAGAAGTAGGTGTCGGATTTTTTTTTCAGCTGGACATTCCATCTGATATATATATATATATATATATATATATATATATATATATATATATATATATATATATATATATATATATGCGGAAAAACCACCAAGGAAAAAGAAAAAACTGATGACCAAGCGCTTTTCGTCTATTCAGACATCCTCACCCCTGAGGATGTCTGAATAGACGAAAGCGCTTGGTCATCAGTTTTTTCTTTTTCCTTGGTGGTTTTTCCGCATATTTAGAATCACGAGTTTATGTGATTTCTCATGCATATATATATATATATATATATAATATATATATATATATATATATATATATATATATACATATATATAAAGTAAAAATAAGGTGAATATAAAGTGAAAAACAAATAAGAATAAATATGTAAGAGAATAATACAAAGATTTGATGACATTATCTTCCATCGGTGAGCTTACCCATAACCATCCCACACCTATCCGTCTCTCATTTCTTTCCCTTCTTGTCTAAGCAACTTCTGAATGAAGGGCCCTCCTATCTTTATTTTCCGGGTTAGAAACAATACAGCAAGACAGAGCACACCTACAGCAGGGCCAGCCGCTTTATTTACCCAACAATCCTCTCTCCTCGTTCCCTCAGGCAGAAGTAGGGAAGACTAGAGGAAATCCCCTCGAGTTGCTTCAATTTATAGTGCATTCACAACAATATTCTCCCCTCACACCTATCTCTTGTCCCTCTCTCTTTCCTGCTCAACAGACATCCCTCATTTATTCAAGCCCTCCCCTCCACCCAATCATCTCACTCTCCACCTTCTCCTTAAATTCATTCCATCCACATCTGCCTCCATATTCTTTTTTTTAGCCTCTCCTCACCATTTTTTCTATATGCCCAAACCCTATTTACCAGCTCCCTTTCCACCTCTACTCTCCTCACGTCCTCATTTCTCACCCTAACCCTCCTTGCAAGGTACACCATTCTTCTCAAGCACTTCATCTTAAGCACATTAAATTTTCTCCTCTCTGCCTCTTTTTGATTCCAAATCTCTGTTCCATGCAGTGTCGTAGTCACAATCACCCCTTCATCTAATTTTCTCTTTGCACCCAATTTTGTTTCTCATGACATTTTTCATTCCTCAAAAATAGTTATTTGCTACTCTCACCCTACAATTAACCTACATTCTATTCTTCACATGCTCCTAGGTAATTATAACTATCCATTTTCTCTAGCCTTTTCTTTAACCCATTCAACTCCGATGACAAGATGTCTTGTCATTTGGTCAAATAAAACAAAAAATCATAAAACACCAAAATGTTTGATCAAACACCAGAAAAATATGACGTCAGTCCTCGCTTCGCTGCGAGCGAAGCGAGGATTGACGTCATATTTTTCTGGTGTTTGATCAAACATTTTGGTGTTTTATGATTTTTTGTTTTATTTGACCAAATGACAAGACATCTTGTCATCGGAGCTGAATGGGTTAAGACTTGTCTCCAACTTACTGTCACTCACCCTTTGTACAACTTTTTACATTGCATATACCCTCATCTATTTTGAACTTACTCTCATCACATACATTCCCAAACTTTCTCATTAATTGTCTTACATCCTCCTCTGACTTGGCCACAAGCACAGTATCGTCACCTCTCACTTCCCTCTATTCTCTCTAACATCATTGGCGATATATCATAAACCTAGCGCAGTCCTACCTTCACTTCAAACAACTCGTTATCAATCCTAACAGAAGCTCTACTACCGACTAACGTAAAAGCTTTTGAATGCCCTTAACACATTTCCCCCTTTTCCACATATCAGAAATACCCACCACAATACCTTCCTGTCGGTCCTATCAAAAGCCTTCTCTAAACCCATAAAGACCCCCCAAAATCTTTATATTTTGCCAATATTCTTGTATTCTGATTTACTACAAAAATGTTACCTACGTATTCTCTAACTTTCCTGAACCCAAACAGCTCCTCCCCAACCATTCCCTCTGTTTCTTTACTAATCCTTTCAAATAACATCTTCCTATATGAATTTCCAGTCCCACTCACGAAACAGACCTTTCTAAAACTACATTCACTCTTGTTCCCTTTTCCCTTGTAAACTGGAAATATACAAGTTCTCCTCCACTGCTTCGACACGCTCCCTTACCTTATCCCTAAATTGAACAACTTCACTTGTCAGTCCACTATAACCATTTCTCTCCTTATTAAAAATAGTGTCCATCAATTCTTTATCAACTACTTTTTTCTCTCTATGATTATACTTGACTTACTTCTTAAACACTGTGTCTGCTATCATAAACTCTATTTTAAACACATCTACAGCATCATCTCTTTACTAAGAATCTTACAATACCCCAAACCTCCCAACTAGTCCATCTCTTGGCTTATTCCTTACTCTCGCAATGGAAACCCCCAACATCACTTTTGTTACACCATCCCAAAACTCTCTGAACCCTCATTTAGATCTGTCCGATAGGCTTTCATTTCCTCTTCACTTTTTTCACTACCAGGTCCATATGCACTCACAAAAAAAACACATCTC
>NC_134798.1:26684556-26689556 GCF_046742065.1 Oratosquilla oratoria
ACACACACACACACACACACACACACACACACACACACACACACACACACACACACACACACACACACACACACACACACACACACACACACACACACACACACACACACACACACACACACACACACACACACACACACACACACACACACACACACACACACACACACATGTATATATATATATATATATATAATATAATATTACATGCATATGTATGTATATATATATATATATATATATATATATATATATATATATATATATACATGTAATATTAGAGAAAATAACAGTGGTACTGGCATTGATTAGCTTGTTCTGAAGTTTTACAATTTCTCTGAAGAAGAGCTTTTGGGTAAATGTAATGTTGCTGAGGAGAAGTGTAAAAGATATTTTGAACTAACTATTTCTTTATTTTCTTTTTGACATCTTTTGACTTGTCTCTGTCATCTCCAGAAAGCTGAAACAGGTGCTCGTTAAACCGGTTTATACTATCGGTCTTGCACTGGAATGGTGGCGTTACATGAGCTGTGGTCACTCACTTTCTGTACTTAATATTACCAAGTCTTTTCTGAGTCGCAAGAGAGTCTTTACTAGTTTATTTCCACAATTGCTTGGGAGTATGGTTATGGCCATGAGTTGGATGTCGATGAACGGTTTCTGTATGCATATGCTTATAGATTCAGATATTTTGAGTCGGAGGGTTTCTTGTGCTCTAGATGATTCTGGTGTTCTCTTTAATATTAGTTTGGTGAGGGTGGTGTTGTGTCTGTTTTTCATGTGTTTTTTTATGGCGCCGTCCTATTTATACTATAAGTTGTGCAGTTTCAGTAGCTTCTTCAACTTCATCAGTTCCTTAATCAGGCTAAATAATGTTTCTATAATTCTGATATTTGCTGCACAGTCAGATACTTTAGTTTCTTTCTTTGTAATAGCCACTTCTCCTTTTCTGCATGAGGGGACGGAGAAGGAGGGTCACCGATTAATTAAGCGGCCTTGCTGCGGATGTGTTGTGTCTTGCGACACTGCTTCTGGCCCAGGGCATTGGACAAGATACAGGGATGACCCGTCATCAAGGAGGTGCCAAGGTAAGAGGGAGGGAAGAGTGTAGAGGGGAGTGGAGTATGTAGGGGATGGAATGGGTGTGAGTGGTTTCTATGCCTTTGTTTTTTGGCTATCTCTCTTGTAAGGGGAAAAAGTCTTTGGTATATGTATGTATGTATGAATCAGAATAAAAAACAGTAATGATCATAAAAATAGTGATGACAACAACAATGGAAATAATAAAAAATGTAATTAGTTCATTAAAAGTAATAACAATAACAATAGTAGTGCTCAAATAAGAATACAACGGTAGTGACTATAATGAATAAGAATACATAATAATGATAGGTAAGGATATTAATTATCATAATAATACTGACAAAATTGGTAATGATAATAAAAATATTAAAAACAGCAACAATAATAATAATAAAAGCAAAAATAGTAATAACAATAACAATAGTAATGCTTAGGGTGAGAAAACAACCGTAATAATTGTGATTATAAAAGCTCCCTTTCTACCCCTGAATCTTCTCCCTCCTATTCGTTCCTTACTCTATCTAGCCTAGTAACCCCTATCATACTACTAAGGAACCTCATCTCAAACACATTCAAACGCCTCCTCTCTTATTTTCCATGTTTATCTTCCATACAGCGCTGTCGACACGATGACTTCTTCATACAATCTCCTCTTAGCATCTATTTCCAAACATCTATTTCTCATTACACTCTTTAATCCACCAAGGCACCTACTTTCTTCTCTCAATCTACATTCTTCCTCCACTTCCACTCCTCCCTTTCCCACTACATTCGCACCCAAGTATTTTGTACCACCCACTTCCTCCAGTCTCCCTCCCTTAATACTCACTTCCACTCTGCTGCCACTTTCTCCCCTTGTACATTTGATCACCTTACTTTTACCCACTTTTATCTTAACTTTCTTCTTTCGCACACTTTCCCAAACTCTGTCACTAACTTCAATTATCCCTCCTCAAATCATGCTACAAGCGCATTGTTGTCAGGAAACAAACACTGTCTTATCTCCCATTCTTCTCCATTTTCTTTGACCATCTCCAATCATAACCCATCATCCTTGCATTTACCTCTCGCACCTCCAATTTCATGTATAAATTGAAAAGCCAAGGTGACGAAATCTCAGCTTTAACTCAAACTACTCACTTTCTCCATTTCTTATGCTAATACAAGCTGTACTAATCTAATAAAAAATCTTGACTGCTCTTAACAGCTTTCCTCCTATTCTATACATCTGTAATACTTACCACATTTACTTCCTGTCTACCGTGACATAAGCCTTTTCCAAATCCACAAAAGCCCAGAAAACATCCTTGCTTTTTCCTAAAGCTTTCTCACATATCTGTCTTACCACCAAAATCTGATCTATGCAACCCCTACATACTCTAAACCCACACTGTTCCTCTGTTCTTCTCCTACTCCTCTCAATCAAAACCCTCCCATAATTCTACCCAACTACACTTAACAAACTGATCCTTCAAATAACTACACTCACACTTGTCCACTTTTCCCTTGGATAGTGGAACTCTACAACTACTCATCCAGTACTCCGGCACTATACCCTCTCTTAAACAAACATTAAATAACCTCACCAACCAGTCCACTATTGCTTAAAAGTGGCAGTCTGCCGACAAGATTGACTAGATAAACACCATATGAGGACGGAGCCTTTATTTGTACGACGTTTCGCTTATTACAGCTTTTTCAAGTACAAGTTGAGATACAAATGCTTGAGATTAAATAAGGGGAAAGGAGGGAACGGGGAGAGAAAAAGGGGGGGGGAAGGAAGGAGGAGGAGAGGAGGAGGAGGAGGAGGAGGAGGAGGAGGAGGCTGGGGGGATTGGACACTGGGAAAGGATGAGAATGCTGGCCCAAACGTCCGTGAGCGAAATGTCCACAAAGGGTGGTTTAAGTATTTAGTATTTTGCTGGCCATGGGTATTAGGGGAATAATGTGAGGAGATATGTTAAACATGCCCCTGTTTTGTTCAATAGTGTTCGTTCCTTGAATGATTGCTGCTTCTAAACACTTCCTGCAGATTTTGTCTGGTTCCCGCATCAGCAGCTCTGCATTCTTCCAGTCCATAAGATGGTTTTCCTTGTTTCTATGTGTCACACATGCATTGGTGGTGACATCATGCCTGACGTCGTAACGGTGTTCACGTATTCGTGTATTCAGGTCGCGTGACGTTTCTCCGATGTAAACTTTATCACATCCTGAACACGGAATACGATAAACACCGGCTTTGGTGCTCGGTGTCTGGTTGTTGTGTGTTTCCGTCTTCGTGATGTCTTTTATTGTTCTGCTTGTCTGGCACACTATTTCCAAGTTGGTGGTTCTTAAAAGACGTGTCAGGTTGGTGGCAAACAGCAGGCCGCTAAGATTCGGGAAAGCCGTAGGCAGCAGGACAGCACAACTAGACGTCTCGTGTTGCCAACCGGCGACGTTGCCACCAACCTGACACGTCTTTTAAGAACCACCAACTTGGAAATAGTGTGCCAGACAAGCAGAACAATAAAAGACATCACGAAGACGGAAACACACAACAACCAGACACCGAGCACCAAAGCCGGTGTTTATCGTATTCCGTGTTCAGGATGTGATAAAGTTTACATCGGAGAAACGTCACGCGACCTGAATACACGAATACGTGAACACCGTTACGACGTCAGGCATGATGTCACCACCAATGCATGTGTGACACATAGAAACAAGGAAAACCATCTTATGGACTGGAAGAATGCAGAGCTGCTGATGCGGGAACCAGACAAAATCTGCAGGAAGTGTTTAGAAGCAGCAATCTTTCATGGAAAGAACACCATTGAACAAAACAGGGGCATGTTTAACATATCTCCTCACATTATTCCCCTAATACCCATGGCCAGCAAAGTATTAAATACTTAAACCACCCTTTGTGGACATTTCGCTCACGGACGTTTGGGCCAGCATTCTCATCCTTTCCCAGTGTCCAATCCCCCCAGCCTCCTCCTCCTCCTCCTCCTCCTCCTCCTCCTCCTCCTCTTCCTTCCCCCCCCCCTTTTTCTCTCCCCGTTCCCTCCTTTCCCCTTATTTAATCTCAAGCATTTGTATCTCAACTTGTACTTGAAAAAGCTGTAATAAGCGAAACGTCGTACAAATAAAGGCTCCGTCCTCATATGGTGTTTATCTAGTCAGTCCACTATTACTGTATCTCCTTTTTTTTTTAGACATTCTGCACGATACCCATCCAACCCAAGTACCTTACCTGCCCTTATCATCTTAGGAACTCCCTAAAATAGTCTTCCCATCTTCCTCTTACTTCCGTGTCTTCCACTATCTTTACTCCATTTGCACCAATTAGCTATTTTTCTCTACCTGATTCGCTTCCACTTCCTCTCTTAATTTCTTTCCAAACCATCTTTATATTACTTTTAAAAAATTCTGTCATACTCTTACCCATTTCACAACTGCTATTCTCTTTACCTCCTTTATCTTATGCTTTACTTCTCTCCTCTTTTCTTTGTACCTCTCATATGATTCGCTCGTCCTGTTTTGTAACCAATATGTGAATGCTCACTTCTCCTCTTCTACAACTTTCTTTGCTTCCTCATCTCACCACTCACTACCATTCCATTTATTTCCTCCCGTCCTCCTTGTTCCACACACCATCTTTGCACACCTTGTGACTCCCCCTTTGAACCATCCCCATTCCTCCTTCACTCCTAGTTGTACTCTATCCTTCACTCCTTCCCACTCCTCTCTCAGCTTCTTCGTGTACTCATTCTTTTCTTTCTCATTTAAGCAGTTCGCTCTAAGCACCTCCCTACCTTCTGTCCTTTTCCTATTCCTCCATCTATCCTCCACTCTGAACTTACCTCCACCAAAAAATTATTTGATATTCCCCCATTCTCTACCCTTAGAGCATGTACATCCTTAACTCTTCC
>NC_134798.1:26709556-26727056 GCF_046742065.1 Oratosquilla oratoria
CTATACCTATGCTTTTATGTATGTATTATATTTGTTATTTACATTATTATATTTCTTATTTATTCATTTATTATTATTTTGATTTTTTTTTGCATCCGACCTAGATATGGACCAAAAGGTCTCCTGTCGGCATGCTCCGCCTTTGTAATCCTTTGTAATCCTTTGTAAAATCCATCACTCATTAACAAGCTATATAAATCGTTAGTTCGTCCACATTTGGATCATGCTCTTTACGTATGGTCACCGAATCTCATTAAAGACATTGACGGACTGGAAAAAGTACAATGGTGAGCCACAAAACTAATTCCAAATGTCAAAAACAAATCATACGAAAATCGACTAAAATATATGAATCTGTTTTTCCTAAAAAAGCGTAGACTCAGAAGTGACTTGATACAGGTCTTTAAAGATCTAAAGGAAATTCACATCAAAAGTGACAAAATTTTCACATTGAATGAGAATCAGACAAGAAAAAAATGGTCTCAAACTGTCCGGAAATATATTCAATTTGGAAGTGGGTAAAAACAACTTCGCCAACCGTGTAGTTAATGAATGGAATAAACTTCCTGCACAGGTAGTGCAATGTAGTTCAGTTAGAAGCTTTAAGAATAATGTTGATAAACACCTAAGCAAGATGCTGTAATGATTATAATTTATTTTATATTGTTTTTGTTTTGTTATCATTTGTCTGTTTGATTCTCATTTATTATTAGTTATATGTCAATTTATTATTATTTACTACTTACCTGTTTGTTTTTATTTAACTATACCTATGCATTTATTTATGTACTTTATTTGTTATTTATGTTATCATAGTTTCTATGTATTAATTTATCATTATTATGATTTCTTTCGCATCCGACCTAGATATGGACCAAAAGGTCTCCTGTCGGCATGCTCCGCCTTTATAATCCTTTGTAATCCTTTATATTTCGTGGCAATAGCCCCTTTTATACAAACTATCAATTCAATTTCCTACAGAGTTCTCTTTACCTTCTACAAAAACCGATCTCGCGTGTGTGAGGGGTCTGTTGTAGGTAGGGATAAAGTAGTTTTAGTTACTGGACCTTGCCAGTAAGGTGCTGCATCACGCTGCATTGCTTCTGACCCTGACTGAGTGATGGGTGGAGGACGGTTGACCGTTCATAAGCAAGGAGCTAAGATAGAAGGGTCAACAAATGGATGTTGGATCGGTGCAGGATGGGTAAAAATTGGATGTATGCCTTGATTAAGCCATCCCTACTGTAAAGGGGAAAACGTCTTTTGCCATGTATCTGCTACACTTATTGCCGTCATCATGATTATCATTTTCAATATTATCATTATTAGAACACAGTAATATGACCATTAGTATAGTTTACTTCCACATGGAACTTTCTTTTAACACTATTTGCAGAAAGACAACTTGGAAGAAAAAATTAAATCCTTTAGAAATTGGTGTCAATCTCAGTTATGTTGTGCTGTATAACATATTGAAAAGAGTATTTGATAATCAAGTAATATACCGTCAATATTTTTGTAGCTATATGCATGTGGAGTGGGCACCGTGCAGGTTGTAGTAGCGGCAGGGCTGGGACAGGTCTCATATGGTAGGCAAGGCTCTACCACTTTGATTTTCTTCATTAGTTATTATAAAAAAAATCTTATCCAGAGTATTCAGGGGAATGTTACCTGGGTATTCGATCTTTTTAAGGGAAGGCGGGGAGTGACAGTAAGGCCACCATATTCAATCCCTTGTAAGTTTCCTTTAGGAATACCTAGAGGAAAAGATTATTAGACTTCGTCTTCGAACTCTTGAGGGTTTGAAGGAAAGGATCCGAGAAGAAATTGTTGCAGTTCCACCAGAGATGAACTGGAGAGTCTTAGAGAAGTTTCGGGAACGAACCCATCAGTGCCAACAACGGCCGCCATTTGCCTGATATAATTTCTAAAACCCATTAAATAAAAAAATATTTCCACGTACTTTTGAGAAATGCAGTAACTCTTTTTTTAATTTGTTATTTTTTTTTAAATTACATCCTTTGAAAATGTGGGGGATTTTAATGCCCCACCCAGGATATGGAGAACACTTAATTTCTGCTGATTTATGATTCCTCTTTTTGATGCGATACTATCTATACGGATTAACAAGAACTTTCTCCAACTAAATACTAATAATGTTTCAACTAGGAGGAGGATGCACCTGTAAGGAAGCCTTCTTGACTGTGTGGATGCTATTTTTCTAGGTAAACCAAGAGGTCTCCAGAAAAATATTATTTGATAGAAATCTGAGACCTTCACAATATATAAAGTAATTGGATGACCAGACAATCCATACTTAAAAAAGTTACATAAATCCCACATACTTTAACAAAAGGGCACCAAGGCCACAATATCAGTTGCTACACTTGTCCACAGTTATCTTGGAAAATAAATAAAATATTTACAAAGAACCGGTGACCGGTCAAAACGTCCACTGTACATAGTCAAAACGTCCACACGTCCACACTCAAAATGTCCACGTTGTCCACGCCATATCAAGGTCATGATAATGTTACAGATGAGTAGGCCTGCATCTGACATATCTGACCTTATCTTCGAGTTAAATTTTGTTCATGTTTCTTTGATCTTGGTGACCAGATTTTTAAAAATTTGTTTATGCTACTTTGATCTTGGTGACCACGTTTTTTGCCCATTTTGTTTATATTTCTTTTATCTTGGTGGACAACTTCTTGTTCATACTTCTTTGATCTTGGTGACTAGCTTGTGAGTTAAATTATGTTTACTTTGATTAATTAATCATGGTGAACTGATTGCGACTTGATTTTTTTTTTGTCTTGGTGAAAAGTTTAAAAGTTGACATCAATTTAATTCACCTTAATTAATTAATTTTTGTTACCTGATTGTGAGGTGAATTTTGTTCGTGCTTCTTTGACTGTGATGATGAATTCCTACCAGATATCATTTATTTTTGAGCTAGGCCCACTAGGAAGACCAGCATTCACAATCAAGAATCCCAGATCTATGGACGTTTTTGCCACCAACTCGTGAGGGCACGTCAGGAAGCTTTACTATGTAACAATGACACTTACAAACTCTACCGCCAGTTCGTGGAGTGGCCCTGGCATACTTTCCTGCTGAGTATATTCTGCCAATGTTCGGTGCCCTTGCAAGGAAATCATTCACTCCTCTGCTATTTGAATGCATTTGCCCAACGTGGATCAAAATGAATGGTGTGAACATCAGACAAATGGAGCATATTGCATCAAGCAGTGCACACGAATGACGACTGCTAGGTATGCTGGACCGTCCTGCCAAGAAAGGAAACTTGTCTTTTTATTTGGTGATAATGTTATTCCATCAACAATCTAAAATGGTTTTGACAGTGTGACTGGCTTCTAAACATAAGCTCAAACAAAACAAATACAGAGGAAACAATACCGGCAACTACAGGGACAGCTGTTTGCAATTTGGGACTTGTTTATCGATGGGGAGAAGACCGCAAAACATTTTATTACGTAAATGTGCTCATCTTGTGGAGCCTACCATGGACACTGACTGAGTGAAACTTTCACGTGTACATATATAAAATGTATAGTAGTAGTGTATAATAGGCCTATCAGTTCAAATAAAATGAATTACATAAGAGCATAATAAAGAAGACTGCATGAGATTATGAGGCCTACACTAGGTAGTTTCATGTCCATTACTACCTGTTATTCCCAACCATAAAGTTGTCTAACCGACTCTTAAAACAACTGATAGTTTCATTGTTCATTATATGGCTACTAAGTATGTTCCATTCGTTGACCACCCTATTAGTAAACCAATTCATGCCTATTTTCTTCTTGAATCTAAATTTGTCCAGTTTAAATCCATTACTGCGAGTCCTGCTCTGTTGTCTTAATGTAATGACCTTGTTTGCTTCACTTTTGTTAGAGCCTTTGATCCACTTAAACACCTCTATTAGATCACCACGCACTCTGCGTCTTTCCAGAGAGAGTAAGGTAAGGTGCCTAAGCCTCTCTTCGTAAGGTAAATTTCTGCGCCCATGTATCATTTTTGTCATTCTTCTCTATACTGATTCTAGTGAACTGATATCCATTTTATATGAAGGAGGCCAAAACTGTACCGCATAGTCAAGAATGGGTCTAATTAACGCTAGATAGGGTCTGATAATTACCTCTGCACTTCTATTCGCAACCGTCCTAGCAATGACATCTAATGCTCTGTTTGCTTTATTCCTGGCGCTAATGCACTGTTTCATGGTTTTAAGGCTAGAACTTACTAGAACTCCCAAGTCTCTCTCACACTCAGTTGTCTCTAAAAAACATGTTATCTAAGCTATATCTATTTTCGTGGTTGTTTAGCCCGCTGCACTTTGAGATATTAAAGTTCATTTGCCATTTCATCGACCATGTGAATAATTTGTTAAGATCATCCTTCGGAATCTCTGCGTCGTCTCCTGACCTAATTTGGCGTTCTATTTTAGTGTCTTCTGCAAACTTACTAACATCACTATTAATCCTATTGTACAAGTCGTTTATACACATAATGAACAATATGGGACCCAAAACCGAGCACTGGGGGACCCAACTAGAAACACCCGCCATTTGGATTTTACACATTTATGGTGACCCGCTATTTCCTGTCACTGATCCAAGCTCTAATTCATTTTAATACTTTTCCTCCTATGCCATAATCTTTGATTTTATTTAGTAGTCTCTGGTGGGGCACCATGTTGAACGCTTTGCTTTAGTGTAAAAGGATAGAAGATTAGTCACACATGACTTACCCTTGGAGAAACCATGCTCTGTGTCACTAATGAAATTATGTTTCTCGATATGTTCTCTGAGTCTATTAATTTGTATTGATTCAAGCATTTTGCTTATAGCTGATATCAAACTGACCGGCTTGTAGTTACATATAGACGATTTATCTCCCTTTTTGAAAACAGGAACAACGTTTTCCTGCCTCCAAGCAATAGGCATAAAACCAGTGTCTACAGACTTATTAAACATTTCTGTTAACTGTTTACAGATTTAAAACTTACACTCTTTAAGCACTCTCAGAAAAAAATTCCTCTGGACCCGGGGCGGTTATGTGAAATAAAAACATAAAGTAACTTACTGCTTAGATAAAATTATGTAAGTGTAATCTAGGCCTTCTTTTAATTATAATTCGTATACAGCCCTTAGCCCAGCCGTATACGGTCAATAATGATAATAATAATAATAATAATAATAATAATAATAATAATAATAATAATAATAATAATAATAATAATAATAATAATAATAATAATAATAATAATAATAATAATAAATAATAATAATAATAATAATAATAATAATAATAATAATAATAATAATAATAATAATAATATAATGATAATAATAATAATAATAATAATAATAATAATAATAATAATAATAATAATAATAATAATAATAATAATAATAATAATAATAATAATAATAATAATAATAATAATAAAAATAATAATAATAATAATAAAAATAAAATAATAATAATAATAATAATAATAATAATAATAATAATAACAATAATAATAATAATAATAATAATAATAATAATAATAATAATAATAATATAATAATAATAATAATAATAATAATAATGATAATAATAATGATAAAATAATAGTTATGATAATAATAATAATAATAATAATAATAATAATAATAATAACAATAACAATAACAATAATAATAATAATAATAATAATAATAATAATAATAATAATAATAATAATAATAATAATAATAATAATAATAATAATAATAATAATAATAATAATAATAATAATAATAATAATAATAATAATAATAATAATAATAATAATAATAGTAATAATAATAATAATAATAATAATAATAATAATAAAACCAACAAAAAACAAGCATGACATGTCAGGTAGTAAGAACAATGGACGTTTTGGTCACAGCTGTGGACGTTTTGACTGTGGACATTTTGACATTGGAACGTTTTGACTTGTGGACGTTTTGGCTTGTGGACGTATTGTCATATGAACGTTTTGACCTGAGGACGTTTTGACATGTGGGCGTTTTGACTGGTAACCCAAAGAACCATACCACAGTTATTAAGGTACATTATTTTTATTTAATTGAACGATTTTGTGGCTTGCTTACACAGAACCAAAACAGACTGCGATTCAGTGACCCTTTATGCTTTGAGCGTGCAGATAGTTCAAGAGCAAATAAATAGATCCGTCTGGTGACAACTTGAATGAATCAGAGAACTCACACTTCCTGATAATAAAGCTTCTTTTGATAATGTGTAGCTATCTATATTCGACCACTGATCTTTTCAAGGATTAATTGGTGTGTTTTGCGATGTAGGAATATCTAGAATGTGAAGTAATTGATAAGTGAACGAAGAATATGTAGCGAATCGTGATCCTAAGCTGACCATTCAATTGATTATCGGCGGTATACGATGGTAAAACATATAATGCACCAATGCAACAATAAGCACTCGTTATATTATTGTTAATCAAGATTCAACAAACGTTCAACCATAGCGCCACTATCATATGAATACCGAGGACTACTTTGTAATCACATTTGTTCACGATTTTCTTATTTTGATTATTATAATTCAGCTTCCAAAAGATTAAATTATTTCTACTAAACCATTCGGAATTGCAGACGTCAACTGTGGATTTTTTGACAACTGCCAGATGATTTGATTTATTTGAATATTATCCTAAGTACATAAAAGAAGAAGTAAATGATGGCTGTACGCCATCATGGCTGATCAGGATCTGCAGGCAGAATGCTACATATTGGTCTACGTTACTTGATCAGAAATGTGAAATATTTGTAAACTAATGTTTAGAAGTATACTTGTATAATGAGATAATGATATTTTTGTTATGTTGTACAAAGTTTGTGATAACTGGTAACAGAACTGGCAATTAGTTGATGATAAAGATAAATCAGAAACCGATGCTTTAACTTATTGCATTGATATTTGACCTCTGTACCCTTGGTTTTATCGACTGCCAAACAATTAGTCATTGCAGGATTAAAAAATATACAATCATTACATTGTGAAATATCAATGGATATTTCTTATTCATCCCATTTGGCAGTGGCTTCATCACATGCATTTATTCTGGTCTACACCCTGGAGTTTTGTGTAGCCTAAGCATATTTCTTTATTACCCAAGAGATTGAATCATTTTTCTTTTTCAACCTTTTCAAGGATAGAGTTGTCCTTTATATTCTTCATGGTTACCGTCTGCCATTTTTTTTCTGTCGAGGAAATTTCCTTCACCACACAAAAGGTTAAAAGTCATAGCCTTCTCACTCTGCTTATAAAAGCTGATCGAACGAATTGAAAAAAAATTGTGTTGGTGTTAGCTGTTTATTTTCAAATGCACTACAGCGTAGTTATTACATTAGTTTTAGATGTATTATAGCTAATCAGAGGGCGCACATACATTTCCTAATAATCGTATTTAAACTTGTATTTTAAACTATTATATAACAGTAGACTTAACATTATAAAGAAAGTTGTAGGAATAATAATTGTTTGAGATAAATTAGTGTCTTACGTAGAAGTCCGTACATATATATTGCTTGACGTAAATTTATTGAGTATTGAGTAATGAGTGTCCTGTAAGTAAATACTTATAAAATGGTTTACAAGATATTTGATATATTGTTAATCTGCCAAAATCTTTTGTAGGTCTTGTTCAGAGACAATGTGTAGAATACGAGGTGGGCACACAAGGTATGATGAACTGCTCATCCCTTCATGTGTAATGTCTTACTAATCCACACTTGCATAATGAAACATAAACACTACAAGGCATATTGAATAATCAAAGCATTGTTAGAACACCAGTCAGCAAATGGTTAACACATATCGATTACCCAGCCAAGGGCCAATTCAATAGGGTTGGACCGAGGGCTTTGATCAACTGACATTTTGAATGCTAGGCACATCGGATACACAAGTCAACATTGTTTACGGCAAAGCCCCTGGTTTAGCTAATCACTAGTTTTAAGATTTACTTGCATGCATTTGTGGAAAAATAAAAACAAAGCAGCCTTGAGTAATGGATTTAGGAAAAAGCACATAAAGATCAGCCTTAATCTGTTTGTAAACTTGAACCCTAGGATTAAAAAAAAAAAAAAAGTGCTGATTAATTTTACTGTGATGAGGTTCCCCGGATAATAACCAAAATGTTGGTTTCGGTTGATAATACGAAGAGGGAAAAGGTTGAGACAGCCGTTCGCAATTAGGGAGCGATAATGATAATAATAATATAAAATACTAGAAGAATCTGAAGAAATCTAATTTACATGGAAAAGGAATATGATAAGTTAAAAGATTATTTATTAATATACATTCTTGTATCATTACTTTATCTTTTATTGTCGGAATTAGATATTAAACCCATTTCAGTACTCAGCTACTTAAGTAAGTTGTCTATTTTTAGACAGAACAAAATCGATAGTTATTCCATCGACCAAAACTGGACTAAAAGACGCCTTAGCTCACTGGTAAAGCATTCAAATCGTTAATTTTTTGGGAAGGGAGAAGAGAGGACTTAGAATAAAGAAATTATGTATCAGTTGGAATCGGATACTTCCAAAAACTGGAAGATTTTAACTAGATAGAGGGCTCTAAGTGAAAACTCAAATTCAGCGTTAGACAAGGCAATTAGGTATAAGGATTTCATGTAGTTTAGATGGGATCGTGTTCGATCTCATGAGTATATTCTTTAGTGAAATGGTTGGGCTTGTTTAGAAAAGATCATGATTAGGAAGTTTGTTCTACAGGTTTCATCCAATAAAGAAGGTGCTTTGCATCTTCGCTCTGAAAATGAACCATGATGTGAACTTATAGTACATTGTTCACAGACAACTATATCAAAATTCAACATGATGATAAGCAAAGGATAAACCTAGCATAAAAGCAATAAGTAACAATAACTATGGAATGAAGTGATAGCGTCAGACACATGTAGATTACATCTATAAAAAAAAATCCTTAAAATCAAAGAAATAGGGTATATTTTTTCCCCTGGACTAAAAGATTTGCATACGAGTTCAGCAGGAGGCCTCTTGTCAGAGCTCCAAATGGAAGCCGGTGCTCCAGCCTTCTTTTTCCTCGGAAATATTTATGTATAGAGAAAAATATTGGTGCATACGCACATACAAGGACATAAGGACAAAGTTGCACATACAAAAAATATATATATATATCTTTCTCACACCACAATTGAAGCAGAAGAAAAAATGAGAAACGGGAAATCTATATGTTTTCAGTACTAACTACGGTCCTCATCAGTAGTACAAAGTGATAAGTGGGATATGTTGTAGTTATATACCTCCCTGTTACAAAAAGACAGAAACACGGAGAGTAGCTGCCCTTAATCACCGATGACATGCTTTATTATACTTTTTGGGGTCAGGCAGTGGATATACGTTAATGAGGTTGGTGATAGCAAGTCAAGATATATTATTTGGAAACCTTTGTCTCTCTGAAATATTAGACTTGGGGTGATACTCAATTCAGTTTGATTCGACCATATTTCTTCTGAACCCACAATTAGGGTTGACTTTATCCTAATTTGGGTGGTGATTTTTTTTTTTGGGGGGGGGCTTACATGCCTGCACATATATAATGGAAAGTTTGTGAATATTTAGCCTTTTCCTCATATCTCTCCCTATCTAGCGTTTTTATAGTAAAATACAATTTTTACAAAAACAGCAACAAGGACAAAAGCTTGAGGTTGAGTGTCAGTTGGCTGAGGTTATTAGAAAAGGCATAAAAAATTTCCCATTCTTCTTCCCAAAGATTGTAAAGATCAACTACATATTTACACCAGTTCATGCTAAATGGTTTAATAGCCAAAAGATAAACACACTCAGAGTACTCCTTGTAAAGCTTAGCCAAAATAGGATATCAAGTAGAGCCCATGTTACAACCAAAATATTTTCTGTAAACAAAAATGTGTTTGCAGCATGGGTTCTAATTCATCTCCGGTTTTGTCTATTCTTTGTATGAATTATTTCGAAAGCATTCGTCTACTGGCAATCAAACCCTCTATCATTGTTTGGTTTAGATATGTATATGATATTTTCACTTTTTGGTAAGAAAAATGGGGACTTTTCGATGTTTTCCCAAAAAATAGAACATCTACATATCTAAACTAAACAATATCAGAGGGTTTGGCTGTTAGAAAAACACTTCCAAATTACTCTGTGTAAAATTTAACCAGACCAGGAGATAAATTAGAACCCATGCTGTAACCGAAATGTTTTCTACCGAGACACACAAGCACACTTAAACACACACACATGTACACTTAAGAACACACACACACACACACACACACACACACACACACACACACACACACACACACACACACACACACACACACACACACACACACACACACACACACACACACACACACACACACACACACACACACACACACACACACACACACACACACACACACACACACACACACACACACACACACACACACACACACACACACACACACACACACACACACACACACACACACACACACACACACACACACACACACATATATATATATGTATATTTAGAAAAACTACATGTCTAAAGGATGTAAAGAAATACTCTTTTCTATATAGATGCATAAATACTTGAAATATTTTAGAGAATGATATAGTCTAATCTGGAAAAATACATGAACTCAAATCTCAACATAACAATTGGCAATCAAAGATATAGGACAATTTGGAACTATACATTAATTTGGGGCTAGATATGATGAATTGGAGAGTAAGAGATGAGGCCCAACGAGCGTTGCTCCCTTTCTGTATACTACATTAAGTAAACACACACATACACGCACACACACATATATACAGTATATGTATATATATGTATATATATATATATATATATATATATATGTATGTATATATACTCGTATATATGGAATAGATCACTCGTGCCAGTGAGATGTGGGCTTTTGTAAGTGTGTATGGGTCTGGTAGTGAGAAGAGCGTAGAGGAAAGGGAGGCTTTTTGGGTAGATATAAATGAGTGCATAGAGGGATTAGAGAGAAATGTCAATGTAGTTCTATTGGGAGACCTTAATGTTAGGGTAGGAAACGAAACCAATAGATGGAGTGATTGGGAAGTATGAAGTTCCAGGTAAAAATCGTAGTGGAGAATTGATGGTGGAGATGTGTCTTGAAAGAGGGTTGATGATAGCAAATACAGTATCTAAGAAGAAAGTCAAGCATAAGTACACATGGGAGAGGGTGGTGGAAGGATGGGTGGCAGATAGAGCATTAATGGACTATATAGTGGTGGCCAGGAGTATGGTAGGAAGAGTTAAGGATGTACATGTTCTAAGGGGAGAGAGTGAGGGAATATCAGATCATTTTCTGGTGGAAGGTAAATTGAAAGTGGAGAAAGAGGAAAAGGGTAGAAGGTAGGGAGGTACTTGGAGTGAACTGCTTCAATAAGAAAGAATAGGAGAATGAGTATAAGAAGAAGTTGAGAAGGGAGTGGGAGGGAGTGAAGGATAGAGTAGAACTAGGAGTGGAGAAGGAATGGGGATGGTTCAAGGAGGGAGTCATAAGGTGTGCAAAGATAGTGTGCGGAACAAGGAGGGCGGGAGGAAATAGAAGGAAGGGTAATGATTGGTGGGATGAGAAAGCAAAGAAGGGTGTAGAAGAGAAGAAGCAGGCATTCATAGATTGGCTACAAATTAGGGCAAGGGAATCGTATGAGAGGCACAAAGTAAAGAGAAGGGAAATTAAGCATAAGATAAAGAAAGCAAAGAGGAGAGCAGATGTGAAATGGGGTAAGAGTATGACAGAAAGTTTTGAAAGTAATAAGATGTTTTGGAAAGAAATTAAAAGAGGAAGAGGAGGCGAATCAGGTAGAGAGGAGGGGGTAAAAGGTGCAGATGGTGAGATGATAGTGGAAGAGAAGGCAGTGAGAGGAAGGTGGGCATAGTATTTTAGGGAGTAAGTAAATGTGATGGAGGATAGGGAGGGAAAGGTAGTTGCAGTGGGAAGCGCTAAGAAAATGAGAGTGATGAGTGAGGAAAATGGAGGAAAAATAGGGAAGGATAAAATGAAATCAGCTGTGAAGATGATGAGAGCAGGTAAGGCACCTGGTCTGGATGGATGCCATGCAGAATGTCTGAAGAAAGGAGGTATAGTTATGGTGGCCTGGCTGATGAGGTTAGCGCCCATGGTCCTTATTTTAGGACCGACAACATTTTTACCTATTATAAAAATAAACCTTATCCCCTAATCTTTTTATTTTTTGGTATTGATAAAATAACCTATCTTCTCCCTTACAGGCATATAAATAATCTATACTTGCAATCCCTTTCCTTGGAATATAAACAAAAAGGACAACATCTTGGCGGTAAGTAGCAGAATTGCTTTACTCAAGTTTGAAGTTAATTTTCACACAGTAATAGGGGCTTGATTTTTCTGAAACTCATACATCTTATACATGTATCTATCTAGTTTTCTAGTATAGTATTGAGAACATGTAGTTCATATTCATTGTTTAGCTAGACGACTAGATACATTGGTCCTTAAAAAAGGACCATGGGCATAGTATGGCCAAAAAAGTCCATTTTCTATAATAACGCAATTAGAGAGAATATGTTTTTTATATGTATGTGTCACTGGAGAGTGACAATGACATGAAAAAAGCCACGTGGAGTATATGACTACAAGTCTGACCAAGAAAATTGAATTTTCCTTCTAAAGTGGAATGACAATAGCTTAGTTACCATTGGCAGTAATCACCAGTCCTTTACCCCAGTTGGGTCTGCTAAACGGTGGAGCAACAAAGAGAGGAAACATATCAATGCCCCCCAGCCTCACCTCATTGCCATTTATAACAAATACATGGGAGGAGTTGATCACCTTGACTGGCTGACCCAGAAATACCGGATTGGGGTGAGAGGGAAGAAATGGTACTTCAACCTATTCACTAACTTGGTTGACACTGCTGTTGTGAATGCTTGGATAATCAGCACAATCATCTCAGGAACTAAAACATCTCTCGTGGACTTCAAGCGCTCCATTGCGTATTATCTACATAAGACCTCTCCTTCAAAACCTAAGCAACCAGGGGGCGTAAAGAAGATGACTGGAAAAGTGCTTCCTGATATAAGATTTGATGGTACAGGACACCGACTTGAAATAACAGAGGGAGGAAAACAAAGGAAATGTGCACAGTGTAAGAGGAAAGTAAACAAGCAGTGTGTAAAGTGCAATGTGGGACTTCACATGGGAGACTGTGAAAATCAATGGCATACCTACAGTGAAAATAGTGCATAACAACCTTATGTATAATTATGCATAATATACATATTCTATATTATACCCATGTATAATTTAGCATAATTAAGGAATACAGAAAGTTGGATGGAAATGATTTACTTTCATATAAGTCTTAGGTTCAAGGTGGCTAAATTAAGGACTTTACTTTGAAATTGTATATATTGACTATAAATAGTGATTTTTCAATTTTATATGCAATTATGTTTTTCTTGCAATAAAAACTATTGGAAAAAATCAGAATTTCATTGAAAAAAAATTGGGCTCTAATGGGTTAAGAGAGGGTAGAATGCCGGAGGACTGGAGGAGTGCCTGTATAGTTACGCTTTACAAGGGAAATGGGGACAAGTGTGAGTGTAGTAGTTTCAGAGGGATCAGCTTGTTGACTGTGATTGGGAAGGCTTATGGGTGGGTCTGATTGAGAGGATTAGGAGAAGAACATAGGGAGTAATTGGTGAGGAAGAGTGTGGTTTTAGGATAAGTAGGGGTTGTGTAGATCAGATTTTTTTGGAAAGACACATGTGAGAAAGCTATAGTAAAAGGTAAGGATATTTTTTTTTTTTGCTTTTATGGATCTGGAAAAGGCTTACGACAGGGTAGAAAGGAAGGCATTGTGGGAAGTACTGCAGATATATGGGATAGGAGGAAAGCTGTTAAGAGCAGTCAAGAGTTTTTACGAGAGTAGTAGAGCTTGTGTTAGGATTAGAAGTGGAGAGAGTGAATGGTTTGAGGTAAAGGTGGGACTTCGTCAGGGATGTGTTATGTCGCCCTGGCTGTTCAATCTATACATGAATGGGGTGGTGCAAGGGGTGAATGCAAGGGTAGTGGGTCAGGGGTTGGAGATGGTTAAAGAAAATGGTGAAAAGTGGGAGGTGACCAGTTGTTGTTTACTGACGACACTGCACTTGTAGCAGGGTCAGAGGAGGGATTGAGGAAGTTAGAGACAGAGTTTGAGAAGGTATGTGAAAGAAGGAAGCTGAAGATAAATGTGGGTAAAAGTAAGGTGATGAGAGGTAGAAGGGGAGAGAGTGACAGCAGGCTGGAAGTGAGCATTAGGAGTGAAAGACTGGAGGAAGTGAATAGTTTTAAATACTTGGGTGTGAATGTGGCAGGAAAGGGAGGAGTGGGGGTGGAGGTAGAATGTAGATTGAGAGAAGCGAGTAAATGCCTTGGTGGATTATAAAGTGTAATGAGAAATAGACATCTGGGAATGGATGCTAAGAGGAGGTTATATGAAGGAGTGATCGTGCCAACAGCACTGTACTGGGCAGAAACTTGGAACATAAGAGAGGAGGAGAGAATGAGTTTGAATGTGTTTGAGATGAAATGTCTGAGAAGTATGATGGGGGTTACTAGGCTAGATCGAGTGAGAAATGAGGAGGTGAGGAGGAGAACAGGGGTTGAAAGGGAGCTGGGAGATAGGGTTGATGAAAGAGTATTAGGATGGTTTGGACGCATGGAAAGAATGAGTGAAGAAAGATTAGTAAAAGACGTATGGAAAGCAGAGGTGGAAGGAGTGAATATAAGGGGGCGTCCTAGGATGAGATGGATGGATGGGGTGAAAGGTCGCCGAGTTTATGAAGCGGCTTTACTGTGGATGTGCTGTGTCTTGCGACACTGCTTCTAACCCAGGGCAGTGGGCAGGATGCAGGGATGACCCATCATCCAGGAGGTTCCAAGATAAGAGGGAGGTTTGAGAGTGGAGGGGAGTGGAATATGTAGGGAATGGAATGGGTGGGTGTGGTTTCTATGCCTTTTTCTTTTTTATTACCCCCCCCCGAGTAGGGGGGGAAAGCCGTTGGTATATGTATGTATGTATCTCCTTGTTTCCACATCAACAGTGGTGAAAAAGATGAATTATTTTCTCAATTGTATACAAGAAATTATCTTCAATTATTTCTGGTCTACTTCTGCTATTTTTGTTTCCTCTGATTATTCCTTATTCTTCCAAGTATTTGTGTCTACTCTTTCTGGGAATAATACTGAAAAGGCTTCTGTTCTAGATGAAGTATTCACTATTGTTCTCTAAAACTTTGTTTCTGTGCGGACTCCCCAACTACACAAAGTTTTCGTCTCCAAATATCATTTTGATTCTACCCCTTGTACTGGAGATATATCACCATTACCTTACCCCAATGAAAATAGATATATAAAGAAAAATAAAAAGAGAAAAATATAATATAAAATAAAGTAAAGTAAAATGAAATAAAATAGAATCAACTGACATAAAACAAGATAAGACAGAATAGAATAGAATACAATAAAAAATCAAATGTAATTAAAACAGAATTAAATCAAATAAATTATTATTCTCATCCTTCTAACTACCATCCTATGACTTTAATTGCCTGCCTATCTAAATATTCACAATCTGCTCTTAATATAAATATCATGAAAAATATTTTTACTAATGAACTTCACTCTGATCTTTGGCAAGGCTTCCACAAGGACACATATATTTTCATAAAATTTTGTTATTTTTATGTGAAGTTTTGGTGAGATGTATGTGGTTGAGCTAGACTCGACAAAATCAATTGATGTTCTATTACTTTTTCAAGATATTCTCCCGCGATAGCTCTCTCATTTCTAATTTTCTTTATGATCGTTCTATAGTTGTTTTTGTAGATTATCATTGTGGAATATATAAGAAATGGAATGGGTGGGAGTGGTTTGTATGCCTTTTTCTTTTTGGCTACCCCCCCTTGTACGGGGAAAAAGCCTTTGGTATATGTATGTATGTATCATTGTTCTTCTTCCATGCTAATGATCTCTGGTGTTTTAGTGTTTTGATCAATCTCCTAGTGTTTCTCTTACGTGAACGTTAATCTTCTATGCACTACTCTGTATCTTTCTATGACCTTTCTCCATATGTTCACCTCAATCAAAAATCTATTATCTTAGCAGGATCATTACACAATACTTGACTACCTTTATTGGGCAAGGACAATGTAAAAAAATTTAGGTTAGAGAAAATATGAGTATATATGCTAGAAAATATATAGATGGAAATGAAATACGAATGTACTAAAGGAATCAACCTGGTAGACAGCTGTGTGTTTATATATGTAATTCGTAATGCTGAGAAGAAAAAGATCATTACAAGCTGTGGTAGATATTTGCACGGTAAGTATCCAATTAGTCACAATGGGTAATTTTTTATTTAGGGTCCTAGGATTCACTGACAGTAGAAGTAGTCAGGTCTTGTAAGCTCCAACTATTCCTCCTTTACCCCTCCCCTTCCCCCTCCCCCTCCCCTTCCCAATTACCATTTCTTAACTGTAGACCATTTCAATTATTTTTACAGTCTTGATGAATTATAGTAATATAGTAATATTAGTATAGAAATATTAGTATAGAAATATAGTAATTATGGGGAGTACATTATAAAAAATATACATAGAGAAAAAGATAACTGATTAAGATAAATAAAACCCACAGGGAAAAAAATCGCCTCTATCATGTCGGTGTAAATCTTATTCACTTCATTAATATCCAAAATAAGGACCTTTCTAGATTGCTTGAACAATATGTTAAATATTCTAGAATATTTCTAATGGAATTGTCAACTTGTGATTAAATTGTTAGCTGTTATCGAATACAAGGGCGGAAATATTTCATGTGGATGAACAATTAAAGTTCAGTTAAAACAGTGGGTTATAAACGTTCGGTGCACTATATTCTGCTCTCAGACCTTATGAACATGGTTGAACATCTGCATATAGATAGTTAACTATTAAATCCTGTATGGTTAGCTTCTTTACGAGTTACACTTTAGGATCACTAAATTCTACTTTTAGAGCCTATGGACATGATTGGGCATCTGCATATAAAGATACAACTATTAAATTTAGATGTACAATGTCTTTACGAGTTACACAAGAACCACAAGAATTGCATTAACAGAATGTATGTCTAAATTCTTCAAAGAGGGCTATGAGAAATGAATAACAATGTACACGAATACAGAACATTTAATGATGAAATTTCATTAAAATGTGCTTAAGTCGATTAAGTTTTTCCCTGCATAGCTAACTGTTTAGTGACCATTGATTGTACCATTATATATCTTGCTTGGACCACCACTACTATTTCCTTTTCTTTGGTGATATTTGTCTTACATAAATTCCCCTATTT
>NC_134798.1:26806048-26823548 GCF_046742065.1 Oratosquilla oratoria
TACAGACACTCAATTTATCGTTACTTCACACCATGAGAACAAAGGGTAGCACAGATTTCTGGGGAGATTTATAATTAATCTTTAACATGTGAAAATCTTCTAATATATTTGGTGATCTCTTTCCGTCAATATTTATCTTATGGTCAAATACCACTCAATTATCACACCTGTACACCTCCTTGAAGAAGGCTCATTTGAGTCGAAATCAGGATCTGAGATTATGACCGTATAGGTACTAGTTCTATAGAGATTAGACCCTGTATAACGGCTATTAGTGAGATCTATAGAAACTATCTACTAGAAATTTACACTGATCTGTATAATTTTTGTTATCTAGATTTATTGACTGATTCCAAGTAACCTTAATGTGCTAAATTTCTGAAATACCCATTTTTTTTCTATTATCAAATATCTTTTACACAATCAACGAAGTAATTTTCTGAAAATTTTACAAAAACTTATCATCAAATTAAGCCATAAATTAAACAAAAGTCATTAGTTACTATAAAAAAGTTTAGATATGTATTCAAGGACATCAGTCAATTTGCATGGCTGTTTTGTCATATTTCATATTTCAGCAGATGATCAGCGTTCGTTCAAACATTGTAGTTGTGCAGCTTTGTAAGACTATACAGACGGACATATACACACGTGCGCTTATATATGTGTGTGTGTGTACATGTGAGTGTGTGTGTTTTATAAATTCATTAATTTTATTGCAGGAATTTGACAAAGAACAGAAGGAAATTAAAAAATTATCCAAACAGGTTTTGCTGCATATGTGACAAAGGAAGAATGTGTGATCAACATTAAAAAATGACTAAGTTTGTAAAATCATCTTACCACGCCTATTTTAGTCTGAATTGGAGATCGAGATAAAAGTTTTGCTCATACATACTGCAGAACATGTGTTGAAAGTTTAAAACGTTGGAGTAAAGGTAAGATGAAATCCCTACCTTTTGGTGTTACCATGGTGTGGAGAGAAAGGACGGATCATGTGACAGATTATTTCTGCATAACAAACCTACAAGATAAGCTCATATTTGAAAATAGTAACGATAACTTAGAGTCGAAACTCTCATTAATGTTTCTCAAAAATACATATTTTGACATATCTTACATTTATAAAAAACCGTAGGAATTACTTTGATGTTTCACCTATATGAAATTTACAGGTGTAACGAAGAAAAACGAACATAAGAACATAAAACATAAGAAATAAAGGAGACTGCAAGAGACCATAAGGCCTACACTAGGTAGCTCCGTATCCATCACCACCTGTCATCCCCATCCATAAAGTTGTCTAATCGATTTTTAAAAACAACTGATAGTTTCAGCGCTTACTACATGGTTACTAAGTTTATTCCATTCATCGACCACCCTATTAGTAAACCAATTCTTGCCTATTTCCTTCTTAAATCTAAATTTGTCCAGTTTATACCCATTACTGCGAGTCCTGCCCTGTTGTTTTATTATGATGACCTTGTTTGCATCACCCTTGTTATAGCCTTTGATCCACTTGAACACTTCTATTAGATCACCCCGCACTCTGCGTCTTTCCAGAGAGTGTAAGTTTAGGTGCCTAAGCCTCTCTTCGTAAGGCAAATTTCTGAGTCCTTGTATCATTTTGGTCATTCTTCTCTGTACTGACTCTAGTGAATTTACGTCCATTCTGTAGGACGGAGACCAAAACTGTACCGCATAGTCAAGGATGGGTCTAACTATCGCTAGTTAGACCCATGTTGTGTATCCTGATATCTCATCTGTCAGAAAGCCAAAGCCTCATTATCCAGAAATTTCATTGCCAAGTGTACGCGAGGACAGCGATACCTAGCTTGAAGATATGGACACTTCTGCATCGTATCAACCTCCAATTCCTGATGAGAACCAACCAAAGCCTTTAAGTCAAGCACAATTAAATGACTTAACAAAGGATTTAGGGTTATAAAAAATATGTCCAACTACTTGGATCATGCCTTGACAAAAGCAATTTATTTGTATCAGGAACTACACATTTCTGGTATCCCAAAAGAGATGAAGAGTTTTGCCCAATTTTATCACTTCATGACAACCTTTTATTAATATATTGCAGTGATATTGGAAGACTAGTAGATGCCTTGGGTTTAAATTATAGTATAGTGGAATTGATACTTCATTGATTCGTCGAGTCAAAGTTTAACAGCTGTTCTTTTAAACATTGGCAATAATATTGCATTTGTTCCTGTTATACATTCAGTTCAATTAACTAAGAAATGAAGATTTGTGGAGATTAAAACGCAAAAAGACAATATTATTTTATATGTTTTCATTGGAATTTGATCTTATATATTTCAGTTATCTCATATATTTCACGACATTTATATAATTTTTTTCAAGCTGTGTCGCTAATACTAGGAATGCAAGAAGGTTACACTGAATATTAGTAATGGCATTTATAAATTAGATAAATTTATCATTAACAAAATTTGTAATTAGGTAAGTGACCAAAATTAATTTGGTGAACTGTGCTGTTCTCTAGATTTCTTTTTCATTGGTGACTTTTTTGTACTAAGATTTATTCTTCTTCATTTGTGACATTTTGTACTATGCCAGTTCCTTTCCTAGTGTATAATCTTGTGACATCTTGTACTATGTAGATCCTTTCCTAGTGTATAATCTAGTGATATATTGTACTATGCCAGTTCCTTTCATAGTGTATTATCTTGTTACTTTTAAACCTCTTTGTAACACCAACTTTCATGTATTCCCCTTAAGATATGAATAACGCGAAAGCGCTTGGAAATTACTGTTTCCTTCAAACTCTTCCTCTCTTATGTTCCATGTATCCGCCCCGTACAGGGCTGTCGGCACAATCTCTCCTTCATACAATCTCCTCTTAGCATCCATTCCCAAATGTCTATTTCTCATTACACCTTTTAATTCCCCAAAGCATTTACTTGCTTCTCTCAATCTACATTCTACCTCCACCCCCACTCTTTCCTTTCCCGCCACATTTGCACACAATTGTCTAAAACTATTCACTTCTTCAAGTCTCTTTTCCTTAATACTCACCTTCAATCTGCTGCCATTTTCTATCCCTGTACATCTCATTACCATACTTTTACCCACGTTTATCTTCAACTTCCTTCTTTCACACACCTTCGCAAACTGTCACTAACTTCCTCAATTCCTCCTCTGATCCTGCTACAAGCGCAGTGTCATTAGCAAACAACAAGTGGCTTATCTCCCACTTTTCTCCATTTTCTTTAACCGTCTTAAATCCCCGACCCATTACCCTTGTGTTTACTTTTCTCACCACCCTATCCATGTATAAATTGAACAGCCATGGCGACATAATACATCTCTGACGGAGTTCCACCTCTACCTCAAACCACCCACTTTCTCCATTTCTAATTCTAGCACAGATTTTACTACTCTCCTAAAAACTCTTGACTGCTCATAACAGTTTTTTTCCTATCCCATATCTCTGCATTATCTCCCACATTGCCTTTCTGTGTACCTTGTCATAAACACTTTTCAAGGCCCCCTAAAAGCATCCTTACCTTTTCTTAAAGCTTTCTCACATATCTGTCTTACCCCAAAAATCTGATCCACGCAACCCCTACTTATCCTAAATCCACACTGTTCCTCACTAAATACTCCCTCTGTTCCTCTCCTAATCATCTCAATCAAGACCCTCCCATAAGCCTTCCCAACTACATTTAACGAGCTGATCCTTCTGAAACTACTACACTCACACTTACCCCCTGTCCTCTACCCTCTGCTTAACAAATATTAAATAACCTTACCAGCCGGTCCACCATCACTCTACCTCCCAATTTTAGATATTCTGCAAGTTACATCCAACTCAGGTGCCTTACCTGCTTTCATTTTTTAAGACCTGCCTTCACCTCATATTTCCTTATTTCTCCTACATTTTACTCACTCATCACTGTTATTTTCTTAGCGTTTCCCACTGCGACTACCCTGTTTTTTTCACTAGTTTCAGTTAGGAATTCACTTCGAGGTGTTTCGTTTACGAATACTGAGCTAAAATAGTTGCTATATTTAGCATATTCACATTGTTCATAAATAGTAGCTGATATTTGTCCTTGTATTCCCTTTTTAAAGTAATGAGAAAATGTAAGTATAAAAGCATGTGATACGGTTATAAGAGTCTGCTAGAAATGTACTGATAAGTGTGATTTCTTACTGTGAGCTCCTTGATCTTTACACACCAGTGACTATATATAATCTCCCATCATAGCAACATCCCATCTTCCTTGGAATCTTTACTCCATTGCATCAATGTCCTGACTAAACCTCTCACCATACTCTTCATTCACTCTTCCCGAATGATCACGAAAAAAAAAATCAAATGTGAATGCAAAGAGTGCACTTTTAATGACATTCTACATCCTGTTGTGATCAATTTCCAAAATTTTCATCCATTTCTTCTTTGTCATAACGCTTCTACTCTCCTGATGAGACCACCATCATATCCTTTGCCTGAAAAAATGCATATATCAACTGGAACATATATATGAATTGTATGTGTAATCACACTACAAGGAAACATAGCTAGATGTTTGGAAGATTTCAATATTGATTCTATTATAAAGAACAGAGTTCAGATCTTGATAAGATTTACTTTATTTCCTGGTGGCCATGGAACCAGTGAGGTATCATTATGTGGCAGAGGTGCAATAGAGGATAAAAAAATTTACACGTACCCATTGTCCAGTTATTATTATCGGATGACTTAGGAAAAGGAGAAGTATACGCTCCTATGGCCACAGATAATCTTACGAAGAGCAAAATTGATTTCCAAAATTACGCATATATCTCTTCTCAGGCTGGTTTTGAGTGCTCATAATCCCAAGAAAGAAATGGTGGAATCGAACGAAATGTCTCTAAAATGAAATCTCAAATTGAAGCTCCTAATAAAGGTGACAAAACAATTTTAACATCTACATCTCAGATCAAACAGGAAATGACCCAGAATAGGGAAGCAGAAGATCTTTCCCTGAAATTTAGATCCAGTGTTAAAAGAGTTCAAGTTTCCCACAAATGGAACAATCTTAAAGCCCTAAAAAGTAACGATGTTAAGCTCTTGAGACTCAATATACATTCACAAAACTCAAAAGGAAATAGGAATTAAAATATTTTCAAACATTTAAATTTGCCCAAACCTCATAAATCACAGGACTGTGTAGATGCGCTTGCATCCATAGCAATGATTTTTTCAAGTTTCTTACAATAACCTCTCAAAGTTTCAACATAAGGACCTTGTCAGAAGGCAGTAATAAAGATGACATAGAAGGCGTGGAAGGACAGGAAGTATAATATATTCATTGTCCTTCCACGCCTTCCAGAGGTAAGGAATAACAGGAATGACAGTAAGATCTTTCGCTCAATAGGCAATATTAGAAGAAGCCCGTGCTAAACAATTACATAAGAAAAGCAAAAGAGTTAGATCAAGGAAAAATTATCGGAGCTAAAGCTCTATTGTTTGCAGCCTGAACAACAATGAGAACAGATTAAGCAATCTACTATTAAAATAAAAAAACAAACTTCCCAAAATTTAGCAGTCTGAAACAAAGATAAGGAAAAGATACTTAAACCTATGAAGATGACAACGTATATTATAGATGTGTGTGTGTACAATAATGAAAAGTACGATGATATATGTATTTTCTAAGGAGTAGTCTACACTTCACTTTTAATTTCATTGTGATGCGTAGTGCTCTATAGCTGGTGGTGGCCAGCCTTAAGTGACAATGACTATGATATACTTTATTGGTTTAAACTTATTTTCTGTACTATAAACAAAAAATCATGTTTCATGGATACATTCTTATTGTATCTAGGCATGCATTATCGACAATGACTTCTGAGCTAGGTTCCAGCAAAGTAGCTCCTCATCAGTGGGTTACCCGAAAGCTTTCGTATTTCTCTCATACTTGTCTCACTACTTCTTGTAATTACTCAAGTCGTTGACGAAGACTATCTAATAGTAGTAAGAGCTCCATGTTATCCCCAATCAGATAGAAACTAACTACTACTAAGACTTCAAAAACAATATTTGCCGATTAGTTATCTTACATAGTTGACTAAATATATTCAAAGAATTTTTTACTAAAAGTACGCTTAATATAAAATATTTGAAAGATTTAATAGTGGTAAAATGCAACGGATAGATGGTTTTGTATACTATTGGTGGGTGTGAGAGCTAGAGAGCATGGAATACTGGAAAGCACCGGAATTTTTTTGGATTTTTTTCCTATTGATAAGAGTGTGACCTGCATCATGATGAATTGCACCGGATTAAAATTTCTGAAATCTTAGCTGCAGCCCAGTGCTCCTTGAATAACGTGAAGGCCGTGAGATGTGAGCCTGAGAATTGCGACAGAGATGTGAAAGCAGTGGCTAGCAGGAAGGATCATAGCAGGCGTTCTGACTTCGTCCGCACAACGGAATTCGTCCAGGAGCTGAAAAAAATCTGCGGCAAGATTTAGGCAAGGCAATATGGACCTTGGTGAAAGAGATGGGTGGCTATGAAGAAAGCGCTGAACGAGGATCTTCATAAAAGAGGTGCAAGGGCCAACTACTCACCGCCAAGGCCCAAGAGAACCACCTTACGAAAGCCAAGAAACTCCTCAATAAGGTCAAACACCCAATCGAGCCGGAGATGCTCTGGTTCTTCTCAGACGAGAACTTTTGCCAGGACCAGTTTCACAATGCGCAGACCAATAGGTGGCTCTCCTATAGTCAGCACGAAGTCCCGCGCTTCATGAAGACCAAGTTCCCTGAAACTGGGATGGCCTTTGGGTGGGTTTCCAGCGAAGGCCACGTTATGCCGCCCCACATTTTTGAAAAGGGATTCATACACCTTTCAGATGACAATATTGAGTTGATGTTCACTGTTGTCAAGCGGTGGGGGGAGAGGGTGGCTGCGGGAAGACCATACGTGTGGCAGCAGGACTCAGCTCCGTATCACACCTCCGGGAAAACCCAGAAGTGGCTTTCTGAGAACTTCTACGACTTCACCAGTCCCAGCATCTGACCCCCAAACTCGCATGCCAGCAACGCCATGGACTATTATATATGTAGTACAGCTGAAAAAGACATCAATCGTACTGCCTGCAACACCAAGAACGAGCTAATAACCAGGATCAAACTGCTGTTCAGGCGTCTCTCGAAAGACAATGAAAAGGCCGCGTGCTGCAGGTTCAGGTCCCGCCTGGAGGCCGTGTTAGAGGCTCATGGCAGCTTCTTTGAGTGAGCTGTATTTGACAAAAGATCCTCTTAGAGATACAGTTTGGATTTTGAGAATACATAAATTTTTCGCCAAGATATGACTATTTTCGTTTCCGAAAAAGTAACATATATATATATATATATATATATATATATATGTATAAGATATACATATATATATATGTTATATATCTATATATCTATATATATATATATATATATATCTATATATACTTACGTAGTATCACGAACATAGATGATTTGGAATTTTTCCTATTGATAAAGATCTTTCATTTGATCTTGATGTGGGAATATTTGAGATAGAGTATCCCACTGAAATACATGTAATAATTTTAATTCTTTTTACTGAAATTTAATCTGAGATTTCTAGTAGAAAATGTAAAATTACTTGCTTTCCAAGAATCTTCTTAATGATAAAATACTAAAGGATAAATATTCACTCTCCTAAATACACAAAATAATCACTCTTATAAAAGTCATTTTGTTGGAATTTATCAGCATCACCAATTATATATCACTTAATGGTGAAATGGATTTAGTAAAATGTATAGGTTATTTAATAGGCAAATATTACTTTTGAATATTTTATATTAAGCGTACTTTTAGTAAAAAATTCTTTGAATATATTTAGTCAACTATGTAAGATAACTAATAGGAAAATATTGTTTTTGAAGTCTTAGTAGTGGGTGAACTGTTTTATTTATTTTTTTCTTCTTTGATCCGGAGAATCGAAGAATCTTTTAATCATTGAAAGTTAGTTTCTATCTGATTGGGGATAACATGGAGCTCTTACTACTATTAGATAGTCTTCGTCAACGACTTGAGTAATTACAAGAAGTAGTGAGACAAGTATGAAAGAAAAATTAAAGTTTTCGGGTGACCCAACGACGAGGAGCTACTTTGCTGGAACCTAGCACAGAAGTCATTGTCAATAATGCATGCCTGGATACAATGAGAATGTATCCATAAAACATTATTTTTTCTTTATCTACTACTAATAAAAATCAAACCATTTCAAAGGTGACACATTTTAAAAATTCTAAATGTCTTGGAGAGGGGGGTCTGTAAGTCCTCCGAGGTCGTAAGTTCTCCGAGGCAGTAAGCCTTTCGAGGCTGTAAGTTCTCCGAGGATGCAAGTTCTCCGAGGGTGCAAGTCCTCCGAGGGTGCAAGTTCTCCGAGGGTGCAAGTCCTCCGAGAGTGCAACTCCTCCGAGGGTGCAAGTCCTCCGAAGTTGCAAGCCCTTCGAGGCTGCAAGTCCTCCGAGGTCGTAAGTCCTACGAGGGTGCAAGTCCTCTGAAGTTGCAAGTCCTACGAGGTTGTAAATCCTCCAAGGTGATAAATCCTCCAAGGTAATAAGTCATCCAAGGTAATAAGTCCTCCAAGGTAATAAGTCCTCCAAGGTAATAAGTCCTTCAAGGTAACAAGTCCTCTAAGGTAACAAGTCCTACAAGGTAACAAGTCCTCCAAGGAAACAAGTCCTCAAAGGTCGCAAGTCCTCAAAGGTCGCAAGTCCTCAAAGGTGAAATGGCAAATGAACTTCAATATCTCTAAGAGTAGCGTGTTAAACGTAGGGCTAAACAACCCCGAAAATAGATACACCTAGATAACACTCTTTTAGAAAAATCTGAGTGTGAGAGGGACTTGGGAGTTCTGGTGAGTCCGGACCTTAAAACCAGGAAACAGTGTATTAGCGCCAGAAATAAAGCTAACAGTGCATTAGGTTTCATTGCTAGAACGGTAACGAATAGAAGTGTAGAGGTAATTATCAAACTCTATCTAGCGATAGTTAGACCCATCCTTGACTATGCGGTACAGTTTTGGTCTCCGTCCTACAAAATGGACATCAATTCACTAGAATCAGTACAGAGATGAACGACCAAAATGATACATGGACTCGGAAATTTGTCTTACGAAGAGAGGTTTAGGCACCTAAACTTACACTCTCTGAAAAGACGCAGAGTGCGGGATGATCTAATAGAAGTGTTCAAGTGGATTAAAGGGTGAAACACACAAGGTCATCATAATAAAACAACAGGGCAGGACTCGCAGTAATGGGTATAAACTGGACAAATTTAGATTTAAGAAGGAAATAGGCAAGAATTGGTTTACTAATAGGGTTGTCGATGAGTGGAATAAACTTAGTAACCATGTGGTGAGCGCTGAAACTATCAGTTGTTTTAAGAAACGATTAGACAACTTTATGGATGGGGATGACAGGTGGTGATGGATACGGAGCTGCCTAGTGTAAGCCTTATGGTCTCTTGCAGTCTCCTTTATTCTTGTGTTCTTATGTCCTCAGTGGTCTCAAGTACTCAGTGGTCGCAAGTCCTCAGTGGTCGTAAGTCTTCAGGGGTTGCAATTCCTCAATGGTCGCCATGTTCCATTTGAACTGACCAGGAAAAAATGTCCCTTGGGTTCGGCCTCGGGGCGGAACCCCAACACGGGATTCCCAGCACGGGATCCCTATCGTGGAATTAGAGCGCGGAGCGCTGCGGCCGTAGGCCGATGTTTGCGCAGCCAAGTCCCCGGCGAACCCACGGCTTGTAGTATAGAAAATAAGTTTAAAACAATAAAGTATATCATAGTCATTGTTTCTTACGGCCGACCACCACCAACTATGGAACACCACGCATCACAATGAAATTAAAAATGAAGTGTAGACTACTCAAAAAAAAAAAAAAAAAAAAAAAAAAATACAAAAAGAAACCGAATAGCTACAGGCCTATAAGCTTGACTTCTATCTTAGGAAAAATGATGGAAACTATCATCAGAGATGCTATCGAACAGCATTTAGAAAGTAAATGTTTGGTAAATGAAAGCCAGCATGGATTCAGATGGAAACGTTCTTGCGTGTCTAACTTACTCGAATTCTAGAACACAGTCATCTCGAATTATGACAAATGAAACAATATAGACCTAATAATATTTGACTTTGCAAAAACTTTTGATGCCGTCCCCCACGAAAGGCTACTTACTAAATTAGCTTCACACGGAGTAAGTGATAGCCTTTTAAGTTGGACTAGGAATTGGTTTAATGATCGAAAACAGAGAGTTATATTAAATGGGAAAACTTATAGATGGAAAAATGTTACGAGTGGAGTTCCTCAGGGGTCTGTTCTTGGGCCACTTCTATTCATAGTATATATAAATGATATAGACTACGGTCTAAAATCTGTTTTCAGATTTGCTGATGATACAAAATTGTGCGGAATGGCAAATGATCACTTAAATCAATTAGATATTTAAGAAGTCTGATAAGTGGCTAATGAAATTGAACACAAGTAAATGTAAGTTTATACACATAGGTAAAAATAACAGTAAGTACGATTACAAGTTATTTGGAAATTCGTTAACAAAAGTGGATAGTAAAAAGGATCTCGGCATAATTGTCAGTAACGATCTCAAATCATCTAAGCAGTATATTTCAGCCTCTGAGAAAGCAAATAAGATTCTAGGAATGATTGCGCGATCTTTTGATTTCGAAAGTCCATCTCTCATTAACAAGCAATATAAATAGTTAGTTTGTCCACATTTGGAGTATGCTGTTTCCGTATGGTCACCGAATCTCATTAGATATTGACAGATTGGAGAAAGTACAACGGCGAGGCACAAAACTGACTCCAGATATAAAAAATAAATCATACGAAAATCAACTAAAACATATGAATCTACTTTCCCTAAAAAAACGTAGACTCAGAGGTGACTTGATATAGGTCTTTAAGATTCTAAAGGAAATTGACAACATCAAAAGTGACAAATTTTTTACACTGAATGAGAATCCGACAAGAAATAATGGTTTTAAACTGTCAGGAAATAGATTTAATTTGGAAGTGGGTAGAAACAACTTTGCCAATCGTGTAGTTAATAAATGGAATAAACTTCCTATAGAGGCAGTACAATGTAGCTCAGTTCGAAGCTTTAAGATTCGTTTAGATAAACATCTAAGCAAGATGCTGTAGTGACTGCCATTTATTTTATATTATTTGTTTATTAGTTTGTTATTATTTGTCTGTTTGTTATTATTTGTTTGATTTTCATTTATTAGTATTTATCTGTCAATTTACTATTATTTATTATTTACCTGTTTGTTTATCATTTAACTATACCTATACATTTATTTTATTTATTATCATTTATATCTTTATACTTTTATTTATTTTTTATCTATTTATTTGTCATTACTATATTTTTTCGCATCCGACCTAGTTATGGACCAAAAGAAACAAAACAAGTATTACCCAGTGTTATCAAAGGGGAAGTAAGATGTAATTTGTGCAACTGGCATATTTAAGATCAACCTAATCTATCTATTATCACATCTTTGCCGAGATAAAATTTAGAGGGGTCAGATAAATCATCTAATATGAGTGCCTGTTTGGGCCCCCGTATGTCTCAGATTAACGATGGGGTGACGTGGAATACTTGCAGATGTGTAAAAGGTGCATTTTCATATGAAAAGGGTAAAGTCTGGGTAATGCACCTGAGCATCATAGTTTTCAACTATAGAACAAGACAAGACAGGAGTCTTGTGACGAAGGTTATCTTCGTTCAGATTAGAGCTGCTTCCCTCACTGTGTTTTCAGAATGGTTCTTTTGCCCATCTGGCCTTCTTCGTTAGAAGTATGAGTCGGAACTGGCTTAGGAGGAGAGGGATTACAGAATCTTTTTCTACGGCTTGATATGTGGATATATTATTATTATTATTTTTTACTTTGGATTTGTTGAGTGTAGTGTCTCCAGCTTCAGATGACATGCCCATAGCATTTACAATAGCTACACTGAAGAAAAGAAGGGGGCTTTAGCTCATTCGAGTGTAGTATTCACTATCATAATGTCTCTTTTTTGGTACTGTTAATGAATTACTGGAAAAGGTTTCCCACATATTATTAGAATTAGAATTATCATTATCATTGTTTTATTCACGGGTCGTCCTTACATGCATTAAATTTTTTGGTACGCTTATGTACCAGAGGATATTCATCAACAAGAGTAGTTGCTTTATAAATATAAAAGGGCTCTTAATCCTCTAAATATATCCTTATATAATTTTCAACCTTATTCCTGAATTGTTTTATCATATGTAACTCAGTTAAGTCATCTAAATTATTCACTTTCCTAGCCTTGAGCCCTTGTTAGCAGGCTTTATTGGCAAACTCTTTCTATGCAATGTGCGATTCCTGTCTTAAATTACGGAATTTTATCCTCTTTGCTTTGGACAGTTAATATACACTGAGGATCTTGTCTTTGACATTATCATATGAGCTCTCAGTGATAGTCAAGGGCATATAAGCTTCTTAAAATTTTCCTGTAAATTGGGTTTGGACTAAGAGGGTCCAGTGTGTTTTGTCAATGTTGAGTTGTTGAATCACTTTTTTAAACTGTAAAAAGAGTGATTCCTGCTCTTTATCCGGGAATTTCTGTAAAAGTCTGATGCATCGAGTAACATCGAAATACTCTTCATTTGCTTGACTATCAGTGTTTATTTCGTGTTTAGAGTGCGCAGCTATCTGGAACCTTTTTAATCTTATACCTAACACTTTCACTTATGCCTTTATTTTCTAAGTCTCTATCTTCTGAGCCTCTATTTGTGCTTGAACTTCTATCTTTTAAGCCTTTTTTTTAACTTCTAATTTCTAATCATCTATATTCTGTGCCTTTATTTCTAATTCTTGTAATCTAATTTAAGCTTCTAGGTCTGGTAAGTCTGAAGTCCGTTCCATCGCATGCATGGGTAACACCTCCTCAATCAATGGTCAGAAAATATTTCATACTTCCAACTCCGTTCATCTAACCATACATTGCATTGTAAACCTACTTCTACTGGATCACACTTTTGTGCACGTTTTAGATAATTTATATACCGGTTTTGGGAGAAAGATCTCAAATAACATGATTTATAAATAGTGTTGAAGACCTTGACTCATTCATGCCTTCTATTCAGAGCTGAACTTGCCAATTATCACGAACAGAGGTGATTTGAAAATTTTCCAAGATGACGAAGATATCTATTCTGTCCTTGATGCGGGAATATTCAAGTCAAGATATCCAACTGAAACATATGATTTGTTTTTCAAACTTTTATTTGAATTTAGACTGAGATTTGTAAAAGAAAAAAGAAAAACATTTGCTTCTTAAGAATCTATTCAGAAATGTAATACCTGTAATAAAACATAAACATTCCTTACCTTAAACACACAAAATAATCACTCTGATGAATATTGACATCATTGGTGTCTATCAGTATCACCAATGACATATCACTTAATCGTTAAGTAGATTTAGTTACCTGTGTACGGTAATTAATAGGAAAATATCCTTTGAAGACATAATAGTAAGCAAATAGACTATCAAAAATTCTTATTCTTTGATCCGAAGAGTTTAAGAGATATTCAATAATTAGAAATAAGCTTCTATGTAATTAAGGATAACTTTGAGTTCTTGCCACTGTTAGATAAACGAAGAAATTTGTATAGTTAGCTGGCGTGTACCTATTTTCTCTTCGGGTTGGATATGATTGCAAACCAAACCAAAATGTCCTCTTCTGCTGACTCTTGAATGATTTTTGAGGCTTGATAAGATAAATTCTGTAATCTTGGAAAAAATTTGTGATCATTTGAGCAATTGCAAGAAATAATGTAATGAATATGCGAGATATATGAATATTTAAATAAATACACATAACAGTTTGATAATGTCCATCAAAATACATTAAGAATATATGAATGAAACAATGTTTTTTGTGTTTATGATATGAAATATATCTACACCAACAAATCATATATAGCAGCATAATGTAAAAAAAAAAAAAAAATTAAGAACGTGACATTTTTTCTTTATGAAATATAAATCATTCTCATATCGACGTTTCATATGCCTGTCTACCTCCAGGCAAAAAATAGATAAATAAATAAATAAATGAAAAATTAAAAAATAAATAAAAATAATTCTGGGCATCACAATAATATTAAAGTTTCACCTTCATTTATATACATACATACATACATACATATATATATATATATATATATATATATATATATATATATATATGAGAACCATTAGCTGTGAAAACGCCGACAGATACATCTTCGACCAGTCCTGGAAATACAATAACATTCCAACGTTCTGAGTCATTTATTATTATGATGATTTTTTTTCTATCCGACCAATATATGGACCAAAAGGTCTCCTGTCGGCATGCTCCGCCTTTGTAATATCAAGGACTACTATTACACAGATCCCAGGTTCCGCCAACAGAGACCATTGCTTTATTTGTAACCTAACATTTTATATTGGGCAAATATACCAAAACTATTCAATGCAGTATAAGTTAATATAAACTTTTATATTGAAATAAGAAACTATGTTCAAGGCACTGTTATGCTTTGAAATGCCAGTTTTAGCCGGACTTAACAGGTGAAAAAATATAAAAAAATATATATATTTTTTTCATTTAAATCAGATTTATTTGATTTAAGTTTTTTTTTTTTCTATAGATTTTAAATATTGTGGGATTGCTATCTGATATGTGTTCTGATTGCTAAAGGACAGTTTTAGCATATCATTATAAGGAGCAGTGTTATATAGACTTGCCACAAGTATAACAGGAACGGTATACGCCGTATGTGAAGACGGTATGTTCAGGTTCACTCGATTCCTCCAAGAGTTTTCTTATCTTGGTGACATTTGCTGCATTGACTGTCACAACACTTCCAATGTGACAACCAAATTCTTGTTCAGCCTTCTTGATCGAATTTTGTAAAAGTTGTAGAAAATATTCAGCAGTGTGAGGTTTCCTTGATGTGTGTATTGTGTCAATTAGATAAATCTGACCAGTGGATGTTGTTAGAATGACACATATTATGGGCTCATTATGGATGTTAGACCACCCATCAATTAAAAGACATACAGTTTCATTATTCAGGTCATATGCACATTTTTTATATTCCTTTTCATACACAAGATCCAAGTACTTATCAGCAATATCTTTCCTAGATGGAGGAATATAACCTGGCCTCAGGTTCTGAAGCATCTTGAGAAATTGAGGATGCTGAACAATACAAAATGGTGAATTTGTAGCAAATATCATTCTTGCAACTTCTTTGTCGAGATTTTCCTTTTAAGAGGCTGAAGTTTTTATGATAAATCTGTCCAGATATGTTGATGACTTTCTTTTAGATGAAAATTATTTAGCAGAAGTGGCGCCTGTGGAGGAGTCTGATAGTGGCCTTTTTAATGGTGTAGTCAGGTTTGCAGATAATTCAAGTGGAGCCGATTTATGAAGGGATTGAAGCTGTTGATACAGATCCTTAAATGGAAACAGAAAATGTTAGCATATTGCATAATTTATAATTAATAAATAAATGAATGAATAGTATGATTTAGGCTACTTTTGAGTACAGTAGTTATTTTTTTTTTAGATAATAATTATATTCACACAAGCCACTAAATTATTTGGAAATAATTAACAGGATATGAAATAGGTGGGCTTGGAATTCAGCCCACACAGGATTCACTCCACTTTTAAATTCACTAAAAATAATGGGTTAGTTGGGTTAGGTTAGGCTAAATCCCTTTGGCCTGAATCCGATGTGGGCTGAATTCCAATGGAACTTATGAAATATATTACGCAATATTGAATGAAATGAACAGCAATCATCAAGTCTCCAAAGTTGAATGGATACAGTATATTATAGTGATATAGTCATTACCCGAATTTAGAAGTAATGAAGTTAAAGTATCATCTCTTTAAGCCTTGACATTTTTATTGCACATGCTCTCCATTGTTCACCAAATTGATATAGTTGCTTACGAAAAGGGAGAAATGCACACAAAGTAAGTAAAATTATTTACATGGGTCATCAATTTCTTCTTCTGTATGCTGTGGCTGACCTTGGCATTTATCTCTGTGAGATTTTAATCCCAGTAGGAGAGTTTATTTCCAAATGTCAAAATGACACAAACAAATATATATATACATATATATATATATATATATATATATATATATATATATATATATATAGAGTGTGTGTGTGTGTGTGTGTGTGTGTGTGTGTGTGTGTGTGTGTGTGTGTGTGTGTGTGTGTGTGTGTGTGTGTGTGTGTGTGTGTGTGTGTGTGTGTGTGTGTGTGTGTGTGTGTGTGTGTGTGTGTGTGTGTACCTCTTTTTTTTAACAGTCTGTATGGCGTTCATCCAATCCAGGTGCCTTCCTCCATTTTCTTCACTCATCACGGTCATTTTCTTAGCACTTCCTACTGCAGCTACTTTTTCCTTCCTATCCGCCTTCACATTTAGCAACTCCCTAAAATACTCTGCCTACCTTCCTCTCACTGCCTTCTCTTCCATTATCATCTCTCCATCTGCACCTTTTACATTTTCGTCTGTACTTGATTCGCCTCCTCCTCCTCTCTTAATTTCTTTCCAAAACATTTTTATTATTTTCAAAAATTTCTGTCATACTCTTACCCTATTTTATATTTTCTGCTCTCCTCTTTGTCTCCTTTTTCTTATGCTTTACTTCTCTTGTCTTTACCTTGTACCTCTCATATGATTCCCTCGTCCTAATTTATAACCAGTCTATGAAAGCTTGCTTCTTCTCCTCTACACCCTTCTTTGCTTCCTCATCCCATCACCCACTACCCTTCCTTCTATTTCATCCTATCCTCCTTGTTCCATACACCATCTTTGCACTCCTTCAACAATCCCAATTCCACCTCCACTCTTAGTCCTAATCTATCTTTCACTCCCTTCCACTCCTCTCTCAGCTTCTTCTTATATCACTTCTCCTTTTTTTTATCTAAGGAGTTCACCCTAGGTATCCCCCTTCCTTCTGCCCTTTTCGTCCTTCTCCACCTATTCTCCACTCTTAACTTACCTTCAACCAAAAAAAGATCTGTTATCTCCCCACTCTCTCCCCTTAGAACATATACATCCATAACTCTTCCTACTACACTCATGGTTACCACTTTATAGTCCAGTAACTCTCTATCTACCACCCTTCCATCCACCACCCTCTCCCATGCGTTCCTATGCTTGAATTCCTTCCGAAACACTATTTGCTATCATCAACTCTATTTCGAGACACATCTCCATTATCAACGCTCCACTACGATTTTTTCCTGGAGCTCCACACTTCCCAATCACTCCATCTATTTCTTCATTTCTTACCATAGCATTAAAGTCTCCCAACACCACTACATTGACATCTCTTCCTAATCCATCTATGCACTCATTTAA
>NC_134798.1:26828548-26831048 GCF_046742065.1 Oratosquilla oratoria
CATTTTCTTAATGTCTCTAACTGCTACGACCCTCCCTCCCTATCACCTTCCATATTTAACAACTCTCTATAATACTACACCCATCTTCAACTTACCGTCTCCTCTCCCGTTAAAATTTGTCCATCACCGTCTTATACCTTTTCTTTTCTATTTAACTCACCTCCACTTCCTGTCTTGATTTTCTTCCAAAACACACGCACACACACATGCACACACAAACACACACACACACACACACACACACACACACACACACACACACACACACACACACACACACACACACACATACACACACACACACACACACACAAACACACACACACACAAACACACACACACACACACACACACACACACACACACACACACACACACACACACACACACACACAAACACACACACACACACACACACACACACACACACACACACACACACACACACACACACACACACACACACTCACACACACACACACACACACACACACACACACACACACACACACACACACACACACACACACACACACACACACACACACACACACACACACACACACACACACACACACACACACATCCCGACTCGGTGGCACTGTTGGTAGAGAGCTGAACTGGGAAGTAGAAGTGCTCTCAGTACCCAGTTCGAATCCTGCCCAGGGCCGAAATTATTTCGGTATCGCTGTGCCTCGGGTCGCCTGTGCCTCGGGTTGACCAATCAGGAGGCAGGAACACTAAGCTCCGCCCCCAGGCCTAGCGGCTGATCCGTAAGGTCACCTCGATGTCTTTTGATGTGGGAATAGTAAATGGATCCGGAGTCTGTCTGTTCATCGTGGGGTTTTTATCTTTTATGTATAAGGCTTCTAGGATATGAAGGCGTGTGTGGTTTGTTTCTGTCTGTAAAATAGTGATGCCCTCCTCCAAATTCTTTCTTGTCAGTGGGGTCTGATGTACGACTTCGTGGTGTCGCTTGATAGCGCCATTGGAGAGATGAAGGGTGAGACGCCTCGTGAGCTTCGTCGTAGTCATCCCTATGTATGTTTCATTGAGGGCTTCACAGTTCCCTTTTCTGCAGGAGTATTCATACACGAGATGGCTACGCTGAAGTTCCGGTGTCCTCTGGCAGGGGTTGTTCTTTATAAGGAGTTGGGATGTCTTCATGTTTTTATAGAAAATAACCAGATCTATTTTGTCGTTGTCGTTGGTGGGTTTCACGTCTTTGTGGATGATTTTTCTAAGGGCTTCCTCATCGGCTCTATAATGGGTGGACATGGTGTTTTGGTAGAAAATTTTAATCCTGGCTTCTCCTACTGGCTTTTCTGCTGGGGTTGAATACCATCTATCAAGGTGCTTGTTAATGGCAAATTGCACCTCTCTATTAGAGAAGCCATTGTTTACCAGGACCTGCGTCGTTCTGTCGAGCTCTGTGTGGGTTCGGGCCCAGTCGCTACAGTGCGTCAGTGCCCTTCTGACATAAGCATCGATTGTGGACCTCCGGTAGCGTTGAGGGCATTCACTGTTGCCGTTGAGGCAGAGTCCTGGGTTGGTGGGCTTTGTATATACTCCGGTCCTAAAACCTTGAGAACTGGCTTCAACCTTTACATCTAGGAAAGGGAGCTGTTTACTGATACTGTTCTCTGAAGTGAAGTTTAGGCCGGAGACGCGCTGTAGGTTGCTCCTCAGGTCTTCAAGCTCCCTACGGTCCCTCACGAGGACGAAAATATCATCTACGTAACGGACGTATATGGGAGGCTTTCTAGTAGTACTGAAGACCTCTCTCTCCACCATCCCCATGAAAAAATTGGCGAAGAGGACTCCAAGGGGCAAGCCCATAGCAACACCATCAACTTGCCTGTAGAGTTGTTTATTGGGACCATAGAAAGGGGCTTCCTTGGTACAAATCTCCAGTAGTTGGCGTAGGAGATTTTTGGGGATCTTTAGCTTTGCAGGGCCATCCTCAGGGTAGACTACCTGTAGGATGTAATCTATGGTCCTATCCACGGGGACGTGGGTGAAGAGAGACTCCGCGTCGAGGGATGCTATATCACCTTTGGCATCGACACCTTTGAGGATGGACAGAAAATCAGCGGTAGACTCAATGCTGTAGTCCTTAGGAATGAAGGGTGTTAGGAGGGCGTTCAATCTTTTGGCTAAATGATAGGAAGGAGTCGGGATCTGAGAGATGATGGGTCGCAGTGGGTTGTTCATCTTATGAGTTTTTACATTCCCATAGCAGTAGCCTGGGGTGAAATCCCCAGAAAGTTTCTGCAGCTTAACCCCATCCATGTCGGCGTTCACGGCGTCAATGATTTTATTGATTTTTGTCTTGAGGGCTTCTACGGGGTTCCTCGAAATCCTCTGCAGAAACTTTCGTATCCCTCATACTGATTACCCAAGATAATTCTGCACGCTCTTTTTTGTACTTTCTCTAATTTGCTCCTCTGTGTGATGTTAAGTGATGATGACCAGGCTGGGGAGGCGTACATGAGGGTGG
>NC_134798.1:26833548-26838548 GCF_046742065.1 Oratosquilla oratoria
TAATTAACAAGCTCTTGATATTATCATTGTTTTTAAATACTACGTGGATACCAAATTTTTAAAAAATGATAGAGAGGGTAATTAAATTTTCATGGTACAGAATTGTTAACATATTCTTATAATTTTTTTTTTTTTAGCTGCGAAGTATTAAGAAAAGATTTCCTAGCTTTAATTTTCATCTTGTCAATTAGGTGTTTTGGATATTTTAAATTACCTCCAATGTTATAAATAGATTTTATTTCTTGATCCAAAAACTCAGGGGAACAGATTCTATAAGCTCTCAGGAACATTGATGAAAAAACTGACAACTTGGTTTTGACTGTGATAAGAGTAAAAATGAATGTATGAAAGGACATTGCTTGGCTTCCTGTAAAGTTAAAATTTAGAATATCTTCCACATCGGTGAATATTTACGTCTAAAAATGGTAAAATATTATAATTTTCTTACCTATACTGTGAAGTTTATGGAATGCACCAAATTATTTGAATCTGACAAAAAAGTATCCAAATGTTGATCATTAGGCAAAATGCATAGAATGTCGTCAACATACCTTTACCAAACTGCATTATTTGGAGGAATGTTTGGTAATAATCTGTTTCAAAAAACTCCATGTACAAATTGCTAAGAATTGGAGACATGGTCAAACTAAATGTTTGAATATAAAAGTTTCCATTAAATTCAAACTTAGAGTCTATTACACATAATTCAATTAAACTAATAATTGTATGAGCAGGGAGTGTTAAATCATGCTTCTTTAACTCTTCTTCCAAAAATCCATACAAATTTAACATCGGGACTCGGGTAAATAAATTCTTGATATCGAAACTAGCCAACTTAAACTCAAGTGTGAGATTTTGTCCAAGCAACTTTTCGGTTAAATCAACATTATTTTTGATGTGAGACTGGGAAATTGTCCCAACAAGAGGACTAAGAAGAGACACTAGCAATTTTGACAACTTATATGTGCAAGACCCAATAGAACAAGTTATTGTCCTATATGGATTATTAAGTTTATGATTTTTAATTAGACCATACATGTACGGAAGTGACGGAGATACAGTAATATTTTTTTCATCAATTCATCGTTACCCTTTAAACTTGTATCAAGCTTCTTATTAAATTCACTATTAACATTTTCTAGAGGGTTCTTGTTAAATTTTGCATAGGTCTCATCGTCACTTAATGATATTTCCATTTTTTCTAAGTACTCCTTTTGTTCATGATAACTGAGCAATTGCTTTTATCCGCTTTTGTAGTGGTAAATAGGATTATGATAGGAAGAGTTAAGGATGTACATGTGCTAAGGGGAGAGGGTGGGGGAATATCAGATCATTTTTTGGTGGAAGGTAAGTTGAAAGTGGAGGATAGATGGAGGAAGAGGAAAGGGACAAAAGGTAGGGAGGTTCTTAGAGTGAACTCTTTGAATGAGAAGGAAAAGGAGAAGGAGTACGGAAAGAAGCTGAAGGAGGAGTGGGAGGGAGTAAAAGGTAGAGTAGAGCTGGGTGTGGAGGAGGAATGGGGATGGTTCAAGGAGGGAGTCATAAAGTGTGCAAGGATGGTGTGTGGAACAAGAAGGACAGGGGGAAATAGAAGAAAGGGTAGTGAATGGTGGGATGAGGAAACAAAAAAGGTTGTAGAAGAGAAGAAGCGAGCTTTCACAGATTGGTTACAAAATAGGACGAGGGAGTCATATGAAAGGTACAAAGAAAAGAAAAGAGAAGTAAAGCAAAAGGTAAAGGATGCAAAGAGGAGAGCAGGTGTGAAATGGGGTAAGAGTTTGACAGAAATTTTTGAAAGTAATAAAAAGATGTTTTGGAAGGAAATTAAGAGAGGAAGAGGAGGCGAATCAAGTAGAGAAGAAAAGGTAAAAGGTGCAGATGGAGAGATGATAATGGAAGAGAAGGCAGTAAGGGGAAGTTGGGCAGAATATTTTAGGGAGTTGCTAAATGTGAAGGAGGATAGGGAAGGAAAGATTGCTGCAGTGGGAAGTGCGAAGAAAATGAGAGTGATGAATGAGGAGAATGGAGGAGAAATAAGGAAGGATGAGGTGAAGGCAGTTGTTAAGATGATGAAAGCAGGTAAGGCACCTGGTCTGGATGGATGCCATGCGAAATGTCTGAAAAAGGGAGGTACAGTGATGGTGGACTGGTTGGTGAGGTTATTTAATGTTTGTTGGAGAGAGGGTAGAGTGCCGGAGGACTGGAGGAGTGCCTGTATAGTTCCTCTTTACAAGGGAAAAGGGGACAAGTGTGAATGTAGTAGTTTCAGAGGGATTAGCTTGTTGAGTGTAGTTGGGAAGGCTTATGGGAGGATCTTGGTTGAGAGGATTAGGAGAGGAACAGAAGGAGTAATTGGTGAGGAACAGTGTGGTTTTAGGACAGGTAGAGGTTGTGTAGATCAGATCTTTGTGGTAAGACAGATATGTGAGAAAGCTATAGGAAAGGGGAAGGATGTTTTTTGAGCTTTTATGGATCTGGAAAAGGCTTATGACAGGGTAGACAGGAAGGCACTGTGGGAGGTTATGCAGATATACGGGATAGGAGGAAAGCTTCTGGGAGTTGTCAAGAGTATTTAAGAGAATAGTAGAGCTTGTGTCAGGATTGGAAATGGAGAGAGTGAGTGGTTCGAGGTAAAGGTGGGACTTCGTCAAGGATGCGTTATGTCGCCCTGGCTGTTCAACTTATACATGGATGGGGTGGAGCGAGAGGTAAATGTAAGGGTAGTGGGCAAGGGATTGGAGATGGTTAAAGAAAATGGAGAAAAGTGGGAGGTGAGCCAGCTGTTATTTGCAAACGACACTGCGCTTGTGGCAGGATCTTAGGAGGGATTGAGGAAGTTGGTGGCAGAGTTTGGGAGAGTATGTGATAGAAGAAAGCTAAAGATAAATGTGGGTAAAAGTAAGGTGATGAGATGTACAAGGGGTGAAAGTGGCAGTAGGCTGGAAGTGAGCATTAAGGGAGAGCGACTGGAGGAAGTGGATAGTTTTAGATACTTGGGTGCAAATGTGGCAGGGAAAGGTGGAGTGAAAGTGGAGGTAGAATGTAGATTGAGAGAAGCGAATAAATGCCTTGGTGAATTAAAGCGTGTAATGAGGAATAGACATTTGGGAATGGATGCTAAGAGGAGACTGTATGAAGGAGTGATTGTGCCAACAGCACTGTATGGGGCAGAAACATGGAACATAAGAGAAGAAGAGAGAAGGAGTTTAAATGTGTTTGAGATGGGGTGTCTGAGAAGTATGATGGGGGTTACTAGGGTAGATAGAGTGAGAAATGAGGAGGTGAGGAGGAGAACAGGGGTGGAAAAGGAGCTGGGAGATAGGGTTGATGAAAGAATATTAGGATGGTTTGGACACATGGAAAAATGAGTGAAGAAAGACTAGTAAAAGAGGTGTGGAAGGCAGATGTGGAGGGAGTGAACATGAGGGGACGTCCTAGGATGAGGTGGATGGATGGGATGAAGGGGGCTTAGGGGAAGAGGGGAATGTCTGTTGAGGAAGGACGGGAGAGGACAGAAGACAGGGGTGAATGGAGAATGGTTGTATATGGATGATGTTGTGATTGCATAAGGTGGAATGGGCGGGTGGATGGGGGGTGAGGTAGTATGGGTGCAAAATTTGACGCAGCCCGAAGATATTTCTCCCCGTCCTCTCATTTTATGCAATGGGGGGACAGAGAGGGGGGGTCGCCGATTGAATGAAGCGGCCTTGCTGTGGATGTGCTGTGTCTTGCGACACTGCTTCTGACCCAGGGCAGTGGACAAGGTGCAGGGAGGACCCGTCATTCAGGAGGTGCTAAGATAAGAGGGAGGGTGGAGGGGTGTGGAGTGTATTCAGGGATGGAATGGGTGGGAATGATTTTATGCCTTTTTTTTGGCTACCCCCCTTGTAAGGGGGAAAAAGCCTTGGTATATGTATGTATGTATGTATGTATGTATGTATGTATGTATGTATGTATGTATGTATGTATGTATGTATGTATGTATGTATGTATGTATGTATGTATGTATGTATGTATGTATGTATGTATGTATGTATGTATGTATGTATGTATGTATGTATGTATGTATGTGATGTATAAGTCTTTATCCTTCTTAAGATTATTGAAAGTATTGAAAAAAGTTTAGGCACATTTGGAGTGCATGGCGTGGATAAAGTATTGTACACAAAAATTGTACAAGATTGATATTTTGTGTTGAAACATCCCTGCATTTTTCCAAATTGCAAAAATTCTTAGCAATTTCCAAATAGTTCACCTACTGATTATTGGCAACGAAATTCAACCCATATCCTAGAGCACATTTTGCGCCATCACTAATCAAATGTTTCAGCTTCTTTTTAAGTTGAAAGTACTTCATGTGATTTCGAATACCTAAAGTTATAAACTTCCTCAAGCTTCTCTCCTTTTAGACTGCCACCCTTTACCCTTCTACATCTCATACCTTCAACTTTCTCCTATCGTGTATATGTACATATATATATATATATATATATATATATATATATATATATATATATGTATATATATATATGTATATGCATATATATACATATACATATATATGTATATATATACATATATATATTCATATATATATATATATATATGCATATATATATATATGTATGTGTTTGTTTGTGTGTGTGTGTGTGTGTGTGTGTGTGTGTGTGTGTGTGTGTGTGTGTGTGTGTGTGTGTGTGTGTGTGTGTGTGTGTGTGTGTGTGTGTGTGTGTGTGTGTGTGTGTGTGTGTGTGTGTGTGTGTGTGTGTGTGTGTGTGTGTGTGTGTGTTTGTGTGTGTGTGTATTTTATATGTCCTTGCCCACATCCCTGTCCCTGTCCCTATCCCTGTCCCTGTCCCTGTCCCTGTCCCTGTCCCTGTCCCTGTCCCTGTCCCTGTCCCTGTCCCTGTCCCTGTCCCTGTCCCTGTCCCTGTCCCTGTCCCTGTCCCTGTCCCTGTCCCTGTCCCTGTCCCTGTCCCTGTCCCTGTCCCTGTCCCTGT
>NC_134798.1:26853548-26856048 GCF_046742065.1 Oratosquilla oratoria
AAAAATCCCTTGGGCGACCAGTGGTTTGGTATGTTAACATCTTGTCCGACCCAGCGTAGCTGGGATTATATCAAGATGGTGAAGATATTGGGAAGGGCAACTTGCCCAAGCACCTCTGTACCAGAAATCCTGTCCTATAGATCTTTGGCTTGGTCGCAATACTAATGCCTCTTCTCATCCAGGCATTGGTGTGTAATCTTCCAAAGGCTGCACTGGATCTCGCAATACCGACGTTCACATCGTCATCGATGGTGACATTTCGTTTCAGTGTAATGTCGAGGTAAGTGAAGCGGTCCACTGCATTAAGTATCAGGTTACACAGGCCTGCAACCAGAAAATAGTTTCCAATTTGATAGGTGAATTTTATATCTTATAACACGCGGATTTCAGAATTACTACAAAAAGTACTGTATCACATCAAGTTTTTTTCACAATATTCAATTTTGTATTTGCATATTTCGGCCTGTTATTTTTTATAGAAATTATTTTTTTTTCAGCATGTAAAATGGCTTCTAGAAGTTGTTTAACAAGTCCAAATAGCTAATGTTACGTCTGTGGAGAATTTGTTGTTCAGAGAGAACAGAGAAATATTTCTAATTCGTCAAAAAAACATACTAGCCATACTTTAGAGCAGTGGTTCCCAAACTATCTTACCTGACGCCCCCTTTTTGCTTCCAGTAGACCCGCACGGCACCACTCCCTCTTTGTTCGTGTGAAATGATTCTTGCATTTATTTCTTAGCATTATTCAGGAAAAAAAATTCTGTTTGTATTAAACTTTAATAATGAAAGTCACTCAAACAAATAATAGTACATTCCAGAGACATTTTTCTAAGTAACTAAAAACGAAACATTTGGTTCAAAGGGAGCGAAAAAAAAGTTTGAACATTAGCAAATTGTGGTTGGTATCGGTGACTTGTCCAAAACGTGTAAGGAGAACTAGCTTAATAGAAAACGGGTTAGAGTGACTGCTATAATTATACTTTGCATGTATGTAATGGCAGATATTTGTTCTTTGAATTATTTTATTACTTTAATTAAACAAATACTTTTTATCAGATGACTTCACGCCCCCCTTGTATCCTCCTCACGACCCCTAGGCGCGCCCCCTAGTTTCGGAACCACTGCTTTAGAGTGAAGCTGGGTGACCAAGAAAAGAATTGAGGCAGTGGACAAAGGATGAGAAGAAGGCCATACGCTTCGGTGTTCCAGTGATATGGCGCGAGCAGAAAAAACAGTGATGATTGCTATTTCTGGACATGCAAAGTCCAAGGGTATACCTCGAAGATAAGGAAAAATATTGTCTATCCGAATCTTCCATCAGCATTGCGACCTATTCCTCATGGTCCAGATGTGCCAGTCACATCACCTGCAAATAGTCTGGACGATGTACAACTAAGTTCAGGCTTCGAAACTCGCAGCGATGATGCATCAGATTTCTGCCTTGGAAATGAGAGCAATGAACCTCAATTGTTTAGTCAGAGTGAACAAAAATGATCTGGTGAGGGATCTAGGACCGGCAAAGGAATCAGTATAGCCTTTAGGCTCAATTCTTAAATCCAAGAATATGTTAGCTTATGGTACATCATTATCTGGTATTATCATCGTGAGAAAGCGTTCGCCCATTATTTTGACCAGGAAAATGACTCGAAGAAAATTTTGGTATATGTTATAACCATGAAGAATGGAGAATATTGATTCATCTAATAGAAATTTTAAAGTCGTTCTTTTGCATAATAGCAATAAGTATGCTTCAATTCCTGTGGGACACTCTGTGATCATGAAATCGTCCTATGGAAATTGTGTGTATGTTGGGACAGTAGAGCGAGGAATTTGCATTGGATTCAGGAACGTTGGCCTAGAAGGAACTCACTCACACCAGGGACAAAGAACATCTATCGAGAAAGTTTAGTGGATCTTAAAAAGTTCTTTTGCCACCACTGCATATTAAACTGGGACTTATGGAATATTTTGTAAAGTCTTTGCCACGGGAAGGAGAAAGTTTTAAGTATTTATGCAGAAAATTCTCTGATCTTTCGGACGCCAAGATTAAAGAGGGGGTATTTGTTGGTCCAGATATAAGAAAGCTCATGAAGGATAAAAACTTTGAGAACTGTCTTGGTGAGGCCGAAAAAGATGCTTGGATTAGCTTCAAGAATGTGATTAAAAACTTCTTGGGCAATCACAAGAGTCCAAACTACAAGGATATCGTAGGAAGAATGCTGGAAACGTTCAAGGCTTTGGGATGCAACTTGAATCTGGGGTATTGGCTGCATGTTGTTGTGGCAAAATAGCATGCAGTTGATACTTTAGGGTCTATATGGGGCTCCCCTACGAACCAGGGGTGGAAAGGGAACTAGGAGATACGGTAGATGAAAGAGTATTGGGATGGTTTGGAGACATGGAAAGAATGAGTGAAGAAAGACTAGTAAAAGAGGTATGGAAGGCAGATGTAGAGGGTGTGAACATGAGGGGCGACCTAGGATGAGACTGATGGATGG
>NC_134798.1:26861048-26863548 GCF_046742065.1 Oratosquilla oratoria
TAAAGTGTTCTCCAAGATCTTTACAAATAAACCAAGTCAAGTTTTAGATGGAAACCAACAGAGAGAAAACAGGGAGGTGAAAATCCATGTGAACAAGTTGTATAGACACGGTAAAGGAAACATGGACTGGGGGTAAAGCTTTTATTCCTGACGTTTCGTCTATCGACTTTCTCAAAGGAATGAGCATACTAGATACATACAGATTTTATATACACGCCTTACGGCTCAAGGGGGTATGCGAGCGTATAACGCTGTGTTCTGATTGGCCCGCTGAGACCGCCAATCACGAAGCGCTATACTCGCTGAGGATTTGGCCCAGGTGAAGCTCTCAGCCTTATTGCTGATATTCGGACGAGTGGTGATGTAAGCAGCTTCTATAGATTTTCTGGTCTTCTTATCCATACCTTCGTGTAGAATCTCGGCTCGCTTCCATTGTGGGAGGTGCCCAGATTCGTCAACATGCACCACCATTGCGTTGGTGAGTCTATGGTGACGGAGGTCGGCCTTATGCTCCCTGATTCTAGTGTCAAGCCCCCTCTTAGTCTCTCCATAGTATGCTTTATCGCATGATATGCATGGGATCTTATATACGACGCTGTCTTTACTCCACCTCATCTTAGTCCCGCTTTTTATTATGTCACCGATCTTCGTTCTCGATGTTACGGCTGCTTTTACTTCCGTGCTCCTGAGCATTCTAATAATGTCTCCTACCTTCTTAGAGTTAGGAAGCGCCATGTACGATGTTTTTGTGGTGGCGTTGCCTTCTCTTAACCTGCTTGTGTGGATTATTTCTTCCGCTCTTCGTCTTAGGCTCAGGACTAAACCCTTGGGGTAGCCAAGTTTCAAGAAGGCCGCGATGATGTATTCAATTTCCTCCTCCAGGAATTCCTCGCTGCATATCCTGTAGGCACGCAGGAAGAAGTTTACAATCAATGCATTCTGCTAGCAATAATCTACGGGTGTGAGACTCGGAAACTAACGAAGGTAATGGAAACAAAACTAAGGACAGCATAGAGGAGAATGGAGAGATCAATGATGGGAATAACACTGAGAAACCGAAAGAGAGCAAGTTGGGTGAGAGAGCAGACTAGAGTGAAAAATATTGTGACAATTACTTAATTCAGCATGTAAAAGAGCCCATAAGATATGGAAACTTACTCGATCTATTGATCACTAGCCGCGAAAGCATGGTAACTGATGTAGAAGTCAGTGAATCTGTTACAAATAGTGATCACAACTTAGTTATATTCAAACTCCTAAACAATTTTAGAATAGATACTTGTGTTTCTAAAATACCCGATTTCAGTAAAGCTCAGTTCATAGGAATACGTCAGGAGCTTCAGCTTACAGATTGGGAGGCAAAATTAAACGAAAGACCTCTAGATCAGATGTGGGAAATATTTCAAAATACGCTCACTAAGATGATTCAAACTTATATTTCATTTAAAGACAGACGTCCCCCAAATCAGGCTCGCCCAAAGTGGCTCGACAAAGAAACTGAAATAAAAAAAGATTGCTAAAAAGAGACAGGCTTATAAGAAATATAAGTGCTCGGGTGCATCTAATGACTATGAAAGTTATGTATCAATACAAAGAGATTTAAAAAAGACAATAAGAAAAAGAAAACGACAATACGAAATGAACATCGATGATAAACCCAAAGAGAATTCCAAAGAATTCTATAGTTACATTAGAGATAAAAAGGTTGTTAGAAATCACATTGTTCCACTATTATCTGCTGACGGTCAACTTGAATATTCAAATGTAGGAATGTGTAATATCTTAAACAATTATTTTAGCTCGGTATTCGTAAACGAAACACCTCAAACTGAATTCCAAACTGAAACCTGTGAAAAGTCTAGGGTAAACTTACTACGGTAAATATAACAAAAGAAAAAATTAAAAGGTGTATAGATAAACTCATAGTTTATAAAACACCAGGGCCTGATGGTTGGTATCCAAGAATCTTAAAGGAAATTAAAAATGAGATTGTTGTTCCATTAGAAACTATTTTCAAGAAATCCATCATATCCGGAGATGTCCCAAGAGAATGGAAGATAGCTAACGTTACTACCATATTCAAAAAAGGTGACAAAAAGAAACCAAATAACTATAGGCCTATAAGTTTGACTTCAATCGTAGGAAAAATAATGGAAACTATCATCAGAGATGCTATCGAACATAATTTAGAAAGTAACCGTTTGATAAATGATAGCCAGCATGGTTTCAAATGGAAACGTTCTTGCGTGACTAATTTACTCGAATTCTACAACACAGTTATCTCGAATCATGATAAAAGAAACAATATAGATTTAATATATTTAGACTTTGCAAAAGCTTTTGATACCGTCCCACACGAAAGACTACTTACTAAATTAGCTTTGCATGGAATAAGTGGTAGCCTATTGGGTTGGACTAGTAATTGGTTGAATGGTCGAAATTAAAGAGCTGTTTTAAATGGAAAAACTTCTAGATGGAAAATTTTTACAAGTGGAGTTCC
>NC_134798.1:26881048-26888548 GCF_046742065.1 Oratosquilla oratoria
TCATTCTGTAAAGCAAATAGCAATACTAAACTCGCTACGCAAGCAGGGTACAAATGAACGGATCGTAAGCGTTTTTAGAAAAGATTTATGTGAAAAGTACCACTATAATTCGACTTTATAAAGTTACAGAAAAGATCAAGATCGAGAATGGAGTAAGGCAAGTCGATACAACTTCACCCAAACTATTTACAGCTATTAACGCAGGTGGGTTGCGTTGATCAGATTTTTGTGGTAATACAGATAAGTGAGAAAACTTTAGGAAAAGGTAAAGGTGTTTCTTGGGCCCTTATGGATTTGGAAAAGTCTTATGACAGGATAAACAGAAGGGTACAGTGGAAGTATTGGAGATATACTGGGTAGGAGAATAGGTGTTAAGGTCAGTAAAGAGTTTTTACTAGAGTAGTAGAGCTTGTGTTGGAATCAGAAATGGAGAGAGTGAATGGTTTGAGGTAAAGGTGGGACTTTGCCAGGGATGTGCTATGTCGCCTTGGCTGTTGAATTTATACATGGATGGGGCGGTGCAAGGTGTAAATGCAAAGGTAATGGGTTGGGGGTTGGTGATGGTCAAAGGAAATGGAGAAAAGTGGGAGTTAAGCTAGTTGTTGTTTGCTGACGACATTGCTTTTGTGGCAGGATCAGAGGAGGGATTGTAAAGGTTAGTGACATAGTTTGGGAAGGTATGGAAAAAAATGAAAGTTAAAGATAAATGGGGGTAAAATTAAGGTGATGAGAAGTACAAGGGAAGAAAGTGGCAGCAGATTGGAGGTGAGTATTAAGGGAGACTGAAGGAAATGGATAGCTTTATTTTCTTGGGTGCGAATGTGGCAGGAAAGGGAGGAGTGGAAGTACGAGGGGCGTTCAATAAGTAATGCCCCTTACCCCCTTCCAGTTATTCAATCTAGCTGAAATTTTGCATGTGCAGTAATTCATATCTCTTTGGGTTATGTGGAAAATAAAAGCTTAGAACTAATTGTGGTTTTCTATTTACAGGTGTTTGAACGGAGTCAGGTGTGAAATGAAGCCTGTTGAATGCCGAGCTGTGATCCGGTTTTTACATTTGAAAGGACGCACACCACGGGAGACTTTTGATGAAATGAAAGAAACTTATGGTGATGATGCCCCATCCTATGACCTTGTAAAACGCTGGCATCGTGAATACAAACATGGCCGGAACTCTGTGGAAACAGCTCCCAGACCTGGTCACCCCCCTTCTGCCATTGACGAGGCATTTGTCCGTCAAGTTGAGGCTGCCATTTTGGAAGATCGACGCATTACTATTAGCCAAATAGCCCAAGAGGTCAAGATTAGTACAGGTTCTGTAGAAACAGTCATTCATGATCATTTGTGTATGCATAAGGTGTCTGCCAGATGGATCCCCAGGCTGCTCACACCTTTCCAGAAGCAAAAACGCGTCGTGTGCTCGAAGATGAATTTGGAGATGTGCCAAGAAGATGAGTTAAAGTTTTTCAAAAGACTGATTACACAGGATGAAACCTGGGTCCATCACTATGATCCAGAGACCAAAGCCCAGTCAATGCAGTGGAAGCACTTAGATTCACCACCTCCAAAGAAGGCAAGGGTGCAGCTCTCCGCTGGCAAGGTCATGCTCACAGTCTTCTGGGACCAGGATGGAGTAGTGATGACAGATTTCCTGGCAAAGGGTACCACAATTACAGGAGCCTATTATGCTTCACTTTTGAGGAAATTAAGAGAAACTATCAAAATCAAAAGGCGGGGTAAGATCAGCAAAGGTGTCCTCCTCCTGCAGGACAACGCTCCGGTCCACAACTCGCATGTCGCCAGATCAGAAGCACGGGCGTGTGGCTTTGAAATTCTCCCCCAGCCCCCCTACTCTCCTGACCTTGCACCCTCTGACTTTCACCTTTTCCCAGCAATGAAGTTGTTTTTGAAAGGAAAGCGTTTCCTAGATGATGCAGCCTTGATTTCTGAAGTCACATTGTGGATGGAGGACCAAACTGGGGTGTTCTACAAAAACGGTCTCCAGAGCTGCATCAAACGATGGGAGAAATGTGTAACTCTGGGTGGTGGTTCCTATGTAAAGACTAATGAATGTGCCAAGTTTCGTTACTCTATTGCTATGGGAAATGGGTGAGGGGCATTACTTATTGAACGTCCCTCGTAGATGTAGAGTGTAGATTGAGAGAAGCAATTAAATGCCTCGGGGAATTCGGAAGCGTAATGAGAAATAGACATTTGGGAATGAATGCTAAGAGGAGATTGTATGAAGGGGTGATTGTGCCGACAGCTATATATGGTGCAGAAACATGAAACATAAAAGAGGAAGAAAGGAGGAGTTTGAATGTCTTCGAGATGAGGTGCCTGAGAAGAATGGTAGGGGTTACTAGGCTGAATAGAAAATCTGTCCCACGCATCTCCTACCTGTCCAAAATCCACACTGTTCCTCACCAATTACTCCCTTTGCTCCTTTCCTAATCCTCTCAGTCAAAACCCTTCCATAAGCCTTTCCAACTACATTCAACAAACTGATCCCTCTGACACTAATACACACACAATCGCCTCTTTTTCCCTCTAAAGTGGAACTATACCGGCTCTCCTACAGTCCTCGGGTACTCTGCCCTCTTTTAGGCAAACATTAAATAACCTCACCAGCCAGTCAACCATCAAAGTACTTTTTTTTTTTTTTTTGATACTCCGCATGCCACCCATGTAACCCAAGTACCTTAAATGCTCTCATATTTTTTCATAACTGCTTTCGCCTCATCTTTTCTTACTTCTCCATTTTCATCACTCATTACTGTTATTTTCCTAGCACTTCCCACTGCAACTACCTCTGCTTCCCTATCCTCCCTCACATATACCAACTCCCTATAATGCTCTGCTGATCTCCTTCCTACTGCTATCTCTTCTATTATCATCCCTCCATCTGCACCATTTAAAAAAAAATTCTCTACTTGATTCGTCTTCCCTTCCCCTGTTAATTTCTTTCCTAAACATCTTTTTATCACTTTCAGAATTTTTTTTCATACTCCTAACTCATTTCACATCTGCTCTCCTCTTCGCTTCCTTTATCTTATTCTTTACCTCTCTTCTCTTTTCTTTGTTTTTCTCATATGATTCCCTAGTCCCATTTTGTAACCAATCTGTGAATGCTAGTTTCTTCTCTTCTACAACCTTCTTTGCTTCATCCTCCCAGCACCCACTACCCTTCATTCTGTTTCTTCCTGCCCTTTTTTTTTCCACACACCATATATGTACACCTTGTCTCCCTCTTTGAACCATCCCAATTCTTCCTGCACTTCTAGTTCTACTCTATCCTTCACTCCCTCCCACTCTTCTCTCAGCTTCTTGTACTCCTTTTCTTTTACATTTAAGTAATTTGTATTAAACATGTCCTTACTCCTGTCTTTTTCCAATTTCTCCATCTATCCTCCACTCTGAACTTACCTTCCATATATACATATACATATATGTATATATATATATACATATATATATATGTATATATGTATATATATATACATATATATATATATATATATATGTGTGTGTGTGTGTGTGTGTGTGTGTGTGTGTGTGTGTGTGTGTGTGTGTGTGTGTGTGTGTGTGTGTGTGTGTGTGTGTGTGTGTGTGTGTGTGTGTGTGTGTGTGTGTGTGTATGTATGTATGTATATCCCCCACTCTCCCCTTAAGAACATGTACATCCGAAAGTCTTTCTACTCTTCTCCTGGTTATCACTATATAGTCCATTAATGCCCTATCTACCACCCTCCAATCAATCGCCCTCTGCCATGTGTACTTATGCTTGACTCTCTTGCTTAACAATGTGTTTGCTATTATCACCTCTCTTTCTAGACCATCTCTTAACTGCGATTTTTTCTGGGACTCCACACTTTCCCACAACCACCTCCCTTCCCAGTTTCACCTTCATCCACGTTGACCTTGAAGAAACGTACCTCTTCACCTACTAGTAAAACCACCCCCTCTCCCCCTCGTTCTCCCTCACCCCTGATACCCTCCCAGCTACACTCCCAAGCTCAAACTTGCCCGTCCGTTTCAACTTAGTTTCATTCATTACCAGCAAATCCATCTTTATTCTCACAAACATACTGCTGATCTCTTTCCTTTTCACTCTTACCTGTACCATATCAACGTGTATTAAAAGCCCAAATTTCAGGGTTCTGATTGGAAAGCTCCTCCCAGATCCTTTAATGCCTTTGCTCTTTTTAAGTATGCCCTTTTTGGGACTACAGAAAGTATGATGCCTAGTTTTAACCTAGTCCCATTTTTCCCCTACTACTGGGTTTGGTGAAAAAGGAAATGTGTATTCAGAGAAGTGACATATGGCAGTATTAAGAGTGGGGGGGGGACAGCATAACTGAGGGACAGTTGCAGTATATTAAAGTAGCATAATTCCTCTATGAATAGAGATTTCCTGTACCACAAACAAAAATTATGTGTGCTCTGGTCCGCAGGGGCGCCCCATATAGATCCTAAAGTATCAGCTTCATGCAGCCAATATCTCAGACGGGAACATTAGTGTAAAAGGTTTAAATATTTGTTACACATTACATACCCTTGGTGAAACCATGTTATGAGGCACGAATCAAATAATGTTTCCATTTGTGGTTTCTCATTTTACTGACTATTACTGATTTCAGCATTTTGCATATAATCGACGTCAAACTGATTGGCCTGTAGTTGTACATAGAAGATTTATCACCTGTGATTCAAATATATACACACACATGCACACAAACACATATGGAACTCCTGAGAGACATTATCTGACTGATTATTTGTGCGATAAATATTTTCTTTTTTTATCAATGAATATGTGGCTTTTTCTAAGCATACAAAACCTTCTCTATGGTTGATGTTATCATAAGTATTAATATAAGCTTTTTCAATTGTTTCTTTTTGTAGATCCAGTGTTGAGTATAATTGTGTTGTCCCAGTCTGGAAGGTGGTTATGTTTATCTATATGTATCACTATGGAGTTAGAAAATTTGTGTGCTTTTATACAATCTTTATGATTATTGAGTCGCTTTTTAAGCCTTCGGCTTGATTCTAAAACATAATGAGGAGCAGCTTTCACAAGATATTTGATCAAAAATACTATTTACATTAATGGCATTGATATAACCATGTTTGACTAAATAATCTACTTTATTACCCGATGTTCTAGCTATCGCAATACCCGTTTCTACAAGGAACGCGTATAGGATTAGTGCTATGCTTAACAGGTATTTTAATGTAGTAATTTTCATGATTATTTTTTGTTGTTGCTTATTTCTTTGGCTTTCTTTTCCAACTTACATAGAACACTTTTTGTATATTTAAGTTTGATAAAAGTCATTGTGACGTATTTCAATTCATCTTCAAGAACTTCTTCACTACGTATGCGAAACGACCTATTATTGTACCTATTTTAGTTTTGTCATTAGGGCCTGAATAGTAATGTATGTAGTCCTCTTTATTGGTTGGTTTTCGGTATAATAAAAATTTTGACTTTTATCTGTTCTGTGGATAATAATGTTTAAAGAAAATGTAATTTTCCGTTCATTTCTATTTCTTCAGTAAACCTTTTTTTCATGCTATTCAACCTCCTTGATTTGTTGCTGATATATGTTTCTTTAGGTGCAAGTACAATTATGTTATCAACATATCTTAACCATTTGCTATTCCTATCCATTTTGGTCATATGTTCTTCTGTTTCAAGTTTTCCTTGTATAAGTTTGCCAGCATCGCGGAAACAATATGGCTAGGCCAGAATGTTGTCTGTATTCAATGTATTTAAAAATGAAAACACAAAGATATTTTAGTTCAGTGTAATCTGTTTTGGGAACAGTTGGAGGTCTGTTTTTTTTTTTTTTTTCTTTTTATTCCACAGCTGGCTTTGCAGATTTTTACTCCTTTCTGAACATGTTTGCCATATAACACGGTCCTGCACTGTGTAATCCCATATCGTATAACTGATGTTGAAAACCTTCAGTGTGTTTTTTAAGGTGTCAATGAAACACTTCTTTGGGCCTCCCGGGAGCACTTGCTTTGTTGATGTTTGCCATAAAACAATTTCTTCCAGACCGATGGTCTGGCATGTGGACTACATGACCTGCCCAACGAGGCTATGATTGCATCAGGATGTTGTAGATACTGGGTAGGTTAGTAGGGGCGAGAACTTTTGTGTATTTTATCTTGCCACCTTATGCCGAGAAGTTTCCTGAGGCGAGGGGCGTGAAAGTGACTGATCTTTCTGGCATGACGCTTGTAAACTGTTCACGTTTCACAGCAATATAGCAGAGTGTTAAGAACTCTGGCTCACTATACTCTGATATTTGTCTCTGGAGTGATACCTCTTCGATTCCACATGCACTCGTGGAGTCTTCCGAACGAAGTACTTCCTTTAACAATTCTGCAGTTAACTTCGTCATCGATTGCATCATTCTGGAAAAGGGTGCTGGAAAGATAAGTGAACTTGTCAACCGCATCCAACCGCTGTAAGTTGGTGATGGTACTGAGTCCGATGTATGGGTTTCCCGGGACTAGCTGATGCATTAATACGGTCTTGTTTGTCATTATGTATTATGCATTCTTATATAAAGCAAAAAGAAGAGAAGTAAAGCATAAGATAAAGAAGGCAAAGAGTACAGCAGATGAGAAATGAGGTAAGAATATGACAGAAAATTTTGAAAGTAATAAAAAGATGTTTTGGAAAGAAATTAAGAGAGGAAGAGGAGACGAATCAAGTAGAGAAGAAAAGGTAAAAGGTCCAGATGAAGAGATAATAATGGAAGAGAAAGCAGTGAGAGGAGGGTGGGCAGAGTGTTTTAGGGAGTTGCTAAATATGAAGGAGGGAAGGGAGGGAGAGGTAGTTGCGGTGGGAAGCGCTAAGACAATGACCGTGATGAATGAGGAAAATGGAGGAGAAATAAGGAAAAGTGAAGTGAAGGCAGCTGTTAGGATGATGAGAGCAGTTAAGCCACCTGAGTTGGATAGATGCCATGCAGAATGTCTGAAAAAGGAGGCACAGTGATGATGGACTAGCTGGTGAGGTTATTTAATGTTTGTTTAAGAGAGGGTAGAGTGCCGGAGTGTTAAGTGTAGCTGGGAAGGCTTATGAGAGGGTTTTGGAGAGGATTAGGAGAGGAACTGAGGGAGTAATTGGTGAGGAATAGTGTGGGTTTAAGATAGGTAGATGTTGCGAAGATCAGATTTTTGTGGTAAGACATATATGTGAGAAAGCTATAGGAAAAGGTAAGGATGTATTTTTGGCTTTTATGGATCTGGAAAAGGCTTATGACAGGGTAGACAGGAATACACTGTGGAAGGTATTGCAGATATATGAGATAGGAGGAGAGCTGTTAAGAGCAGTCAAGAGTTTTTACGACAGTATTAGAGCTTGTGTCAGGATTAGAAATGGAGAGAGTAAGTGGTTTGAGATAAAGGTGGGACTTCGTCAGGGATGTGTTATGTCACCCCTGGCTGTTCAATTTATACATGGATGGGGTGGTGCGAGAG
>NC_134798.1:26893548-26896048 GCF_046742065.1 Oratosquilla oratoria
TTGGGAATGGATGCTAAGAGGAGGTTATATGAATGAGCGATTGTGCCGACAGCACTGTACGGGGCATAAACATGGAACATAAGAGAGGAAGAGAGAAGGAGTTTGAGTGTGTTTGAGATGAAATGTAAGAGAAGTATGATAGAGGTTACTGGGCTGGATAGAGTGAGAAATGAGGAGGTTAGAAGAAGAACAGGGATGGAAAGGGAGCTGGGAGATAGGGTTGATGAAATAGTATTAGGATGGTTTGGACACATGGAAAGAATGAGCGAAGAACGATTAGTAAATGAGGTGTGGAAGGTAGAGGTGGAAGGAGTGAATATGAGGGGGCGTCCTAGGATGACATGGATGGATGGGGTGAAAGGAGCATTAGGAAAGAGGGAAATGTCTGTTGTGGAAGAACGGGAGAGGACAGAAGATAGGGGTGAATGGAGAAGGGTTGTGTATGGATGATGCTGTGATGTATGAGGGGGAGTGGGTGTGGGATAGTGGGTGAGGAAGTATATACGAGAAGAAAAAAAATGACGCAGCCCGAAGGGATTTCTCCCCATCTCCTTTTCTGCATGAGGGGACGGAGAGGGGGGGGGGGTCGCCGAATTTATGAAGCGGTCTTGCTGTGGATGTGCTGTGTCTCGTGACACTGCTTCTGACCCATGGCAGTGGACAGGATGCAGGGATGACCTGTCATCCAGGGGTGCCAGGATAAGAGGGAGGGAGGAGGGTGGAGGGGAGTGGGATATATAGGGAATGGAATGGGTGGGAGTGGTCTCTATGCCTTTTTTTTAGCCTTTGGTATATGTATGTATGTATACACACACATACACACACACACACACACACACACACACACACACACACACACACACACACACACACACACACACACACACACACACACACACACACACACACACACACACACACACACACACACACACACACACACACACACACAACACACACACACACCACACACACACACACACACACACACACACACTCACACACACACACACACACACACACACACACACACACACACACACACACACACACACACACACACACACACACACACACACACTCAATATATATAATATATATATATATACATATATACATATATATATATATATATACTGTATATATATACATAACATATATATATATTTATATATATATATAATATACATATATAATTTGGAAGCTCTGTCCCATCCCCGTAAAGGAAGAATCGTCTAGCAAAGTTTTTGTAACCTGTATAAGATCATTATCTCCTAGTAAAGGAAATTATTACATCCTCCTCATAATGTGTATTAGCACTTGTTTCCTGAAAAAATTTCATTTAAGTATATCAAGTTTCAAAACATAATTAGAGAAATGTTAAATTATTTCACTATAGTAGGATTTCTCAAACATATTCAAAGTGATCAAGGAAGTAATTTTCTTTCCGACAAATTTAAAGACACACATGTTATACAAGGTGTACATCATGTAACCTCCACCGCCTATCATCACATGGTGCCCTTGAGCGCTTTCATCAAACCTTTATCGACCCGAGGTCACCTCAAGGTACAAGAGGAATAATGCATGGACAGAATACTTCGAACACCAAACTTTTTCATAGAACAGACCAGGGAAACCTAACCATCAGAATATAAAAAAAGTTACTTCGGTTGTACCCAGATACCCTACTTAAAATTTAGAATTGGAAATCCCCAAGTGTTTCCGCTAGATGCCAAGATAGATGCCATCAATTTTGTACCAACACCCACCAATTGTTAAGTGGTACGTCGATTCATGGGAATGAGTGGCTATTTTTGCCGTTTCTGTCCTAATTTTTCAGATGTAGCAGTACCCTTGACTGACCTGTTGAAGAAAGGCCATAACTACGAATGGACTCCTGCTTGTGAGATAGCCTTCAGAGACCTTAAGCCACTTCTCATTAACTATCCAATTCTAAGAGCCCCGACTTCTAACAACCCTTTCATCTACAAGTCGATGTCAGCGACTCCGGTATCAGGGCCACCCTCTTACAAGAACACAATGGAGTTCCATACGTCATCGCCTACTACAGCAAGAAATTATTCAACCACTGAAAAGGAAACGCTTGCCCTGGTCCAGGCCCTTATCCTTTTCTAAATCTTTTACCCGAATTACAATTCAGGTATATTCCGACCATAATCCCTTAAAAATTTTGAAGATCATGCAGAATAAAAATACAAGACTCCAACCCCTTGACATAACGATCCAGCACAAAAAAAAAAAAAAAAAAAATGGCGTCCACACTGTCTTGACGGACGTACTTTCTTGAACTGAGCTTTTTGAATAGAATATGCATTTATTTATGTATTTTATTTGTTATTTACATTATCATAGTTTTTATTTATCATTTTATTATTAATATGATTTTTTTTTCGCATCCGACCTAGATATGGATCAAAAGGTCTCCTGTCGGCATGCTCCGCCTTTGTAATCCTTTGTAATCCTTTGCTTTCCAAAC
>NC_134798.1:26911048-26916048 GCF_046742065.1 Oratosquilla oratoria
GAAATGGAGAAATCATTAAATGCAGAAACAGAATGGTAAAATGAGTAGAAGAATTTTACCAAGAGCTTTACTAGTCGAAGTCCGTAGTTCAGTCAGAAAATGCATCTGTAGACATTAGTAATGTACCAGAGATTACAAAGAAAGAAGTAGAATTTTCTCTAAACCCATGAGATAAGGGGAAGCACCCAACTTGCTCTCTTTCGGTGTCTTAGTGTTATTCCCATCATTGATCTCTCCATTCTTCTTAGTGTAGTCCTTAGCTTTCTTTCCATTGTCTTCGTCAGTTTTCAAGCCTCATACCCGTAGATTATTGCTGGTAGAATGCATTTATTGTAAACTTTACGTATCAAACTTAAAGGTAAAGAGCCTCTCAGGATTTTATTATACTTACCAAACACTTTCCAACCAGCTGTAATGCGTTTATTCCATTATCATGATATTTCATGCTGAATATTACTTTTACTCTTATTCATTCTTAAACCTACTTTGAGACTTTCCTTGTTTAGATCACTCAGCATATCTTACAAGTCTTCTACTCTTTCTGAAATAAGAATAATGCCATCCGCAAATATCAGGTGGTTCAGACATTCGCCATTAATCTTTAAACCTTTCTTTTCCCAACTCAATCTTCCCAAAATATCTTCCAAATAAGCTGTAAATAGTTTGGGTGAAATTTTATCGCTTTCCCGTACACCTTTCTCGATCTTAATCTTTTCTGTATCTTTATGTAGTCGAATTATAGTGGCACCTTTCGCATAAATCTTTTCTAAATCTCTTACGATCTGTTTGTTTGTACCCTGTTTGCATAGCGAGTTTAGCATTGCTATTTGTTTTACCGAGTCAAAAGCCTTCTCGTAATCTACAAAAGCTAAACAGAAAGTATATTGTATTCTGACGTTTCCTCGATTAGTTGGTTTATTGCCTGCAAATGGAAAATATTTCATAGACATTTGATAACAAGCTAATCGGTTGATAGTTACTAAGGTCCTTCTGGTCTCGTTTATATGAGGCAAAATCACTATAGCATTGTACCATGCATCAGGATCGCTTTCTTGACGTAAACACTGGGTGTACAACTGAGCTAATTTAATATTAACTAATTTCCCTGCGTCTTTCAACAGATCTATCAATATACCATATTCCCCAGGTGTTTTTCCTCGTTACATATATTTAGAGTAAATTTTACTTCTTCCTTTTTAATCTCTGGTACACTACTAATGTCTACATACTAATTTACTGACTGAACTACAGTCTTCGACGAGTAAAGCTCTTGGTGAAATTCTTCTACTCTTTTCACCATTCTCTCTCTACATTTAATTATTTCTCCATTTTTATCTTTCAGACATATCATTTCCTGTCTTCCTAAAGCATATCTGCACTCGGTCCCTTTGATACTATTACCTTTTTGAATAGTTTCATCAATATCATCCATGTTTCTCTTTCTTTTCTCTGATCTCTGCCTTTTGTTGATAAGCTTGTTTAGTTCTGCTCTTTCTATTTCGTCTCTCCTTTTGATCTGCATGGTCCTTCTTCTTTTAATAGAGTTATTTGTAGCTTTGGAGTATTTTTTCTCTAATATTTTTTTGTACTTCCTACTTTCTTTGCCGATTCCCTAATGATATTTACCAAATTCAAATTCATATCTTCAACGGTGTCCTTAGTTATTAGAGCTTCAAATATATTTTTAATTTCTAGCTGAAATTTCTTATTATTATCCTTAACCTTTGCAAGGTTTATTTTCTTTTTTAAAAAATTTATTTCTCTCGGGTCTAAAATTGTATGTAGCTATTTAACCTATCATTCTATGGTCATTACCTGTGTTGACTTCTTTATTTATCACCGTAACATTGCTAACACTTTTGCTCTCATCTCCTAATATGAAGTCTATTTTTTTCTTTGTTGTTCTATTTAGACTTCTCAATGTACATTTACAACCTACAGGCTTTTGGAAGAAAACGTTCATTATCCTGATGTTATAGTTCTCTGCAAAATTGACTAACATCTTGCCACTGTCATTTCTTTCATCTACTCCAAACCTCCCAATATACGTCTCTTTTCACATCTTCCCCACTTTAGCATTAAAGTCGCCTATTACCAATGTGTACTTAATTTTTTCTTGATCTATTACCTGACTTAAATCATCATAGAAGGACTCAATTTTATCGTCTGAACTCTGCGAAGTTGGCGAATAAACCTGAACTATTTTTACAATGTATCTTTTACACAACCTATTCACAATCCAAGCTACCTTGTCCGATAAACTACTGAACTTGATTACGTTACCAGCAACCTCTCGGTTTATCAAGAATCCTACTCCACTAGATCTTTCTTTGTCCTTACCTCTATAGTAGAACAGGTGACCATCTTGTAATTGTATCAGCTTTTCTTCCGCTCCTCGGACTTCACTCAGTTCTACGATGTCCCACTTGATGTTGTCTAATTCTTCCATTAAAATCTTCAGCCCATGGATCTTACGTTGTACGTATAGATCTTCATTTTCTTTGTGTTGTTTAATGTCCAAGACTTAGATCTGCTTGAACAGTGCTTATATTCGATGGCACCCTACCCGATAGCACACGAGACAATGCGGTTGGACCTTTAGGAGACGATGATCCAACAGGAACGCCCCGTTTTTTTTTTTTTTTTTTGTACTGCTCATGGTTGCTATGATTTTTTTTTTTCAGTAATGTCACCTCCGTGCCAACTGGTTTCTGGTGAGATATTTCTCTGGTGTCCCCTTATTCATTACACTGGGTAACAGCCAAAAAATCGTCAGGGGTTTCTCAGCTGATTTAGACTAATTTTGGTGTTCTGAGTCCGAATATCACATTGGTTTTGCTCAATCAGGTCAACTTTTTGAGATACAGCCATAGGCCTACCTGACGAGCTATACATATGATAATTTGAAGGGTTTTGAGTTCAATCCTATTTTTCTTGAAGAATATAGCGAATTATTCATATATAAATGGTTGCTTCTGGTGTGTTTCTGTTTGAAATTGACTAATTGACTTATTTCTTTCTTTTCAGGGTATTGATATGGCTTCGGCGCGACGGTCATGCAGGAATAATCCTGACATTTTCTGCTACATTTGCGGAGAATACACGCTGTCAATGCACAGGAAGAGCATCACAAGCTTTGTGAAGCGCGCATACCAGGCTTACTTTCAAGTCAAGCTGGGTGACCAAGATAAGTTCTGGACACCGCACACGGTGTGCATGACGTACGTGGAATACCTCCGGCGGTGGACGAAGGGCACGAAAACTTCACTGAAGTTTGGGATTCCGATGGTTTGGAGGGAGCCGTCTGACCATGAATCGGATTGTTACTTCTGCGCCATCAATACTACTGGCATCAACCGAAAGAATCGGAGCAGCCTCCAGTACCCCGACCTTCCATCTGCCCGCCGTCCAGTTGCTCACTGCGAAGAACTTCCTGTACCAGCGTGCAGAGAGCTTCCTGACAGCGACGACGAGGCCACCACTGCATATGAGGGAGGAGATACAGAAGAAGAGTATGAAACACAAGATGGTCCGCAGCCCTTTTCACAATGTGAGCTTAATGATCTGGTTCGGGATCTCAGCTTGTCGAAGACTTCCGCCGAGCTGTTGGCCTCCAGACTCAAAGAGAAAAATCTACTCTGCGAGGACGCGCGTATCACGTTCTTTCGTAGAAGGCATCAGGACTACATGGGCTACTTCTGCCAGGAGGAAGACCTCGTGTACTGCCGAGATGTCGCCGGTCTTCTTGTTAAACTCGGCGCTCCTCAATATGATCCGAGAGATTGACGACTCTTCATAGACAGTAGCAAGCGCTCTTTGAAGAGTGTGCTCATCCACAACGGGAACGAGTTCGCCTCAATTCCTCTTGCGCACTCCACAACTCTCAAAGAGAAATATGAAGCAGTCAAGTACGTGCTCGACAAAATCCAATATGAGCAGCACCAATGGCTCATCTGCGTCGACCTTAAGATGGTGAACTTTCTACTTGGTCAGCAGTCCGGGTACACAAAGTACCCATGCTTTATATGTAAGTGGGACAGTCGAGACAGAGCCCAGCACTATGTGAAGAAAGAGTGGCCGGCGCGAGAGCAGTTAGTACCTGGGGCGAGCAACATCATAAACGAACCTCTTGTTGACCGGGAAAAGATTTTGTTCCCACCTCTTCACATCAAGCTTGGGTTAATGAAACAGTTCACGCGCGCTCTGGACAAGGATGGGAGGTGCTTCAACTACCTGTGGCGAGCCTTCCCTGGAGTGACCATTGAGAAGCTGAAGGCCGGCATTTTCGATGGCCCACAGATACGGCAGCTCATCAAGGACACAGAGTTCGAAAACTCCATGAACACGCTAGAGTGCGCCGCCTGGAGGTCATTTGTGCAGGTGGTGAACAACTTCCTGGGGAACAAGAAGGCAGCAAACCACGCCACACTCATCAACAGCATGATAAAGAACTTCCAAAACCTCGGGTGTTTGATGAGTATAAAGATGCATTTCCTGTTCTCACACATGGAGAAGTTTCCTGAAAACCTTGGTGCGGTCAGCGACGAGCAGGGAGAAAGGTTCCATCAGGACATGCGTCAAATGGAGGAGAGGTACCAGGGGAGGTGGGACGCAGTCATGCTCGCGGACTACTGCTGGTCGCTGAAGAGAGACAACCCAGCAGCTGCTCACACACGGAATTCGAGGAAACGGCGATTTACGCCGTGAACTCCAAACTTTTGTGTCACATAACGCTCATGTACATGTATTAAGCTTATCAAATGTAATCGAGTATATAAAAAATGAATGAATTTGGATACGTTGACTTTTATTTCCCCAGGAAAACGGAAAAACCGAATTTTTATGATCCGCAGAAATTGGGTTTTTGGACGAAAAATAGTTTTTTTCTTAAATGTCTGTAGCGAACAATCCTGACCTGATTGAGAAAAACCAAGGGCATTTTCGGACTCAGAGCATCACAATTAGTCTAATTCCGCTGGAAAACCCTGGACGATTAAAAA
>NC_134798.1:26926048-26943548 GCF_046742065.1 Oratosquilla oratoria
ATTTATACACTTGGCAAACATTAAAGGAGCCAATACAGAGCCTTGCGGGACACCATTTTCATATCTTCCCATTTCGATTTTTTGTCTCTAAGTACCACTCTCATTTTTTTCCAAATAAGAAGCCCTTCGTTCATTCTAGCAGCTTACCCTGTATTCATTCTATTATTCAAAATTTTCTTATTAATTTTTCATATGGTACTTTATCGAACACCTTCTGAAAATTCAAGAAGGCGTAATCTACCCAGCCATCTCTTCCTTGTATTATCTCAATCAATCACCAGTAGGAGCAAATTAGGTTTGTGGTACACGATCTTCCACTTCTAAAGCCAAATTGTTTAGGGCTTATTATTTTATTTTCTTCCAAGTGTTTGGTTCAATTATTTCTGATGACTCTTTCATATTTTTTTGCTACTGTGCTTGCAAGGGATACCGGTCTGAAATTTGTAGGATCTTCTCTATTTCCTCCTTTGTATATTGGTAGTATGTTTGCATCTTTTCAATCTTGCGGTACCTTTCCTTCTTTGAGTGAGGAGTCTATTATCTCCTACAGTTTGTCTGTCAGTTCGCCTATACGTGCATGAACGTATGTATGTATGTATGTATGTATGTATATATGTATGTATGTATGTATGTATGTATGTATGTATGTATGTATGTATGTATGTATGTATGTATGTATGTATGTATGTATGTATGTATGTATGTATGTATGTAGAATAGATACTTGTGTTTTTAAAATACTCGATTTCAGTAAAGCTCAGTTCATAGAACTACGTCAGGAGCTTCAGCTTACAGATTGGGAGGCAAAATTAAACGAAAGACCTGTAGATCAGATGTGGGAAATATTTCAAAATACGCTCACTAAGATGATTCAAACTTACATTCCTTTTAAGGACAGACGTCCCCCAAATCAGGCTCGCCCAAAGTGGCTCGACAAAGAAACTGAACAAAGTATTGCTAAAAAGAGACAGGCTTATAAGAAATATAAGTGCTCGGGTGTATCTAATGACTATGAAAGTTATGTATCAATACAGAGAGATTTAAAAAAGACAATAAGAAAAAGAAAACGACAATACGAAATGAACATCGCTGAGAAATCCAAAGAGAATCCCAAAGAATTCTATAGTTACATTAGATATAAAAAGGTTATTAGGAATCACATTGGTTTACTATCATCTGCTGACGGTCAACTTGAATATTCAAATGAAGGAATGTGTAATATCTTAAACAATTATTTTAGCTCGGTATTCGTAAACGAAACACCTCAAGGTGAACTCCAAACTGAAACCTGTGAAAAGTCTAGGGTAAACTTACTCGGTACGGAAAATGTAACAAAAGAAAAAATTAAAAGGTGTATAGATAAACTCAAAGTTAATAAAACACCAGGGCCTGACGGTTGGTATCCAAGAATCTTAAAGGAAATGAAAAATGAGATTGTTGTTCCATTAGAAATTATTTTCAAGAAATCCATCATATCCGGAGATGTCCCAACAGAATGGAAGCTAGCTAACGTTACTCCCATATTCAAAAAAGGTGACAAAAAGAAACCAAATAACTATAGGCCTATAAGTTTGACTTCAATCGTAGGAAAAATAATGGAAACTATCATCAGAGATGCTATCGAACATCATTTAGAAAGTAACCGTTTGATAAATGATAGCCAGCATGGTTTCAGACGGAAACGTTCTTGCGTGACTAACTTACTCGAATTTTACAACACAGTTATCTCGAATTATGACAAAAGAAACAATATAGATTTAGTATATCTAGACTTTGCAAAAGCCTTTGATACCGTCCCACACGAAAGACTACTTACTAAATTAGCTTTGCATGGAATAAGTGGTAGCCTATTAGGTTGGACTAGTAATTGGTTGAATGATCGAAAACAGAGAGTTGTTTTCAATGGAAAAACTTCTGGATGGAAAAGTGTTGCAAGTGGAGTTCCTCAGGGTTCCGTTCTTGGGCCACTTCTATTCATAGTATATATAAATGATATAGACCATGGACTAAAATCTACTGTTTCCAAATTTGCTGATGATACAAAACTGTGCGGAGTGGCAAATGTTCATTCAAACCAATTAGATATTCAAGAAGGTTTAGATAAATTACAGCAATGGTCTGAAAAGTGGCTAATGAAATTTAACACAAGTAAATGCAAGGTAATACACATAGGTAAAAATAACAGTAAGTACGATTACAAGTTATTTGGAAATTCGTTAACAAAAGTGGATAGTGCAAAAGATCTCGGCGTAATTATCAGTAAGGATCTCAAATCATCCAAGCAGTGTATTTCAGCCTTTCAGAAAGCAAATAAGATTCTAGGACTGATTGCTCGATCTTTTGATTTCAAAAGTCCATCACTCATTAACAAGCTATATAAATCGTTAGTTCGTCCACATTTGGAATATGCTGTTTCCGTATGGTCACCGAATCTCATTAAAGACATTGACAGATTGGAAAGAGTACAACGGCGAGCCACAAAACTGATTCCAAATATCAAAAATAAATCATACGAAAATCGACTAAAACATATGAATCTGTTTTCCCTAAAAAAGCGTAGACTCAGAGGTGACTTGATACAGGTCTTTAAAAATCTAAAGGGAATTGACAACATCAAAAGTGACCAAATTTTTACATTGAATGAGAATCAGACAAGAAACAATGGTCTCAAACTGTCCGGAAATAGATTCAATTTGGAAGTAGGTAGAAACAACTTTGCCAACCGTGTAGTTAATGAATGGAATAAACTTCCTGCACAGGTAGTGCAATGTAGTTCAGTTCAAAACTTTAAGAATCATTTAGATAAATACCTAAGTAAGATGTTGTAATGATTATAACTTATCTTATATTATTTGTTTTTGTTTTGTTATCATTTGTCTGTCTGATTTTTATTTATTATTAGTTATGTAAATTTTTTATTATTTACTATTTACCTGTTTGTTTATTATTTAACTATACCTATGCATTTATTTATGTATTTTATTTGTTATTTACATTATCATAGTTTTTATTTATTATTTTATTATTAATATGATTTTTTTCGCATCCGACCTAGATATGGATCAAAAGGTCTCCTGTCGGTATGCTCCGCCTTTGTAATCCTTTGTATGTATGTGTGCATGCATGTATGTATGTATGTATGTATGTATGTATGTATGTATGCATGTATGTATGTATGTATGTGTGTATGTATGTATGTATGTATGCATGTATGTATGCATGTATGTATGCATGTATGTATGTATGTATGTATGTATGTATGTATGTATGTATGTATGTATGTATGTATGTATGTATGTATGTATGTATGTATGTATGTATGTATGTATGTATGTATGTATGTATGTATGTCGCTGTCTCAAATATATATACCAGATCTGGACTAGTCATCAACATAAACAAAACAGTATAAGGCAATCTGTCTCTCCATCCATCTGTATGGCAGTGAGTCATGGGTGCCTTATAGACGCCATTTGAAAAAGTTGGAGGCCTTTCACACCAACTGCTTACAGCGCATACTGGGTCTAAAATGGTGGCACAAGGTACCTCACAGTGAAATCCGTCGACGCACACAAATGGACCCACTGGAAACAGTCTTAACCCAACGTCAACTACGATGGCTGGGGCATACCATCCGCATGCCAGAAGAGAGACTACCACGTAAAGTTCTCTATGGAGAACTTGCTGAGGGCAGACGCCACCCTGGGGGCCCACGTAAACGACACAAGGACCATCTGAAAACAACGCTGAAAAAATGTGGCATCGAACCTACCACCATTGAAAATGTTGCTGCCGATCGGAGAGAATGGCGATCTACATGCCAAAACGGCTTAGATACTCTTACTTCCACCTACAACGATCGGGCAGAACATCGAAGACGGCAAAGACATGCGGCACATCAGGCAAAGGGCAACTTTCCCTGTGATACTTGCAGCCGTATATGCAAATCGAGAATCGGACTCCACAGCCATCAGCGAGTTCATCTGGCGTAATACCACTTCTTGGCATGGTGCAACGTCATCGTCGTCAGCGACGGACTACTATAAACAAGTAAGTAAGCATGTATGTATGTACGTATGTATGTATTCATGTATGCATGTATGCATGTATGCATGTATGTATGTATGTATTCTTGCATATATTTAGGTATGTATGCATGTATTCATTTATACATATTCGCATGTATATAATCATATATGTATACATATAACTATTTTGGCTGTTACAAACGGATGACACCACGGTAATTGAATTATTTAACCGTTGGTTACTGTTTTTAGCACAAAACTTATAAAATATGTCCAGTTAACCTTTTATGCAAATGTATTCTATGGCCTGAGTTTGCATTTGTTACCGTCGTTACGATTTTTTTTCTTTACTGACGGGCCTAGTAATTCAGCGGTCTTGGTTTGATCTCAGTCGTAATTTCCAAAATAGTTATTGATATGACATTACTACCGACGATTAATTTACACACTACGTCTGTATATGTATGTAGTGAAGTTTATTGAAAATAAGAACAATCTAGACCTGTATTTTATTTAATCTACGAGTTGCTAAGATAAGAGGGAGGATGGAGGTGCTGTGGAGTGTATTTAGGGATGTAATGGGTGGGAATTATTTTATGCCTTTTCCTTTTTGGCTACCTCCCTTGTAAGAGGAAAAAAGCCTTGGTATATGTTTGTATGTCTGAACTATAATCCTGCCTACGTTTGTGCAATCACTCATTGTGTAATCAGTGATGCAAACTGATTTGAAATTTATGAAAATTATTATAACAACGGGGTTTAAGTGAATAAAATGGCAACCTCTTATATGTCTATATATCATCGACAATGTGATAAAGCTGTTTGTATTTCTATGTTGGACTGTGACGAAAACACAAAGATAAGTTTAAGCTATAAAACTGGAGATGACTAAAAAGTTAGGAATCATAAGTGATAACGAAGCATCACCGCGCAAAAGTTATGTAACTATGAAGAAGGGAGAAGATGGAAGAGAGTTGCTAAAGCAATTGTTTGAACAGAGAAACTCCTTCCATTATATGAAACCCAATATGGAAAGAGAATATATAGGACCAGGAAACAATCTAATGTGTCTGCTGTCAACAGGAGAGAGGAGAGAACAGGTATCAACAATAATATGGGCGCACATAAAAAAAAAAAAAAAAAAAAAAAAAAAACAGGTTAAGAGACCGTTATCAGAAAACAGTTTTCGGTTGGGTTTCATAAACGAGACCAATGGTAATGAAGGCAGATGGGGTAAAGTGCTGTTTATTTTATCGGGGTGCATAAATGTGAATAGATGAAAGATTTCAGGTACACTTGTAAAATTGGTGTTCAGAGTCCAGATCTTGCACACAATTAGCACATAAGCAAGAACGTGTTAACAAATATATGGAAAGAATAAGTGGTATTTTTCATCTGGTAAAAGGAAGCAGCTGGTTCAGTGTATAAGATAAGGACAAGATAAACAGGTGTAGATATATAAGCCGTCGGTAAATGTTACTACAATGAACTACAGTATCCAGCAATGCATTGAATAAGGACAAGACAAACAGGTGTAGGAATATGAACCGTCAGTAAATGTTACTACAATGAACTACAGTATCCAGCAATGCATTGTATAAGCCGTCAGTAAATATTACTAAAATGAACTAGAGTACCCAGCAATGCATTGTTCTGCTCAGCAGATATTATAGATACCACTGAGAGCATAGATAGAAATAGAGAGAATACCTAACTGGCTCCATTCATCACAAAGTCACAAATTGACTAATTCTGCTTTCTTTTTATTCAATTTTTTCTAAATTATTTATTTGCTTATTTATCTTTTTTCATTATTCATCTATATATTTATCAATTTATTTATTTATTCATTATTTATTTATCTATCTATCTATTTTTATTTATTTATTTATCTATTTATTTATTCATTTATTGATTTATTCATTCATTTATTTGTTTTTTTCTATTGATTGATTTATTTATTTATTTATTCATTCATTTATTTATTTATTTATTTATTTATTTATTTATTTATCTATTTATTTATTTATTTATTTATTTATTTATTTATTTATTTATTTATTTATTTATTTATTTATTTATTTATTTATTTATTTATTTATTTATCTATCTATTTATTTATTCATTTATTTATTTATTTATTTATTTAGTGCTGATTTAAGCTATGTTTGGCGTTCTGATTTAGGTTATGTTTGGCGTTTTCTCTGAGCTAGATTTTTTTTTTTTTTGCGAGTATTACATATATTGCCTATAATGCACCATACAGATTTTAATCGAAAAAAAAATCGTTTTCAGTAGTACTTTCTAGGTTGATGACAGGTACTGTACGTATGTAGTATTCCCGTGTGTATGGCATCTACTTAATTATAATTAGAAGAAGTTAGTGAGGAATTGGTTGTAGCAATGGGAGATAAGAAGAAGATAACTGTAATAATAAAAGAAAAAGACAGGTGTATTGAAAAACATGGTACATAGAAATCTTTGATAGGTATGAAAGATGCTAAGGTGCTCGGGTTAAGTGGTTGTCATGTTGAGTGTCTGAGAAAGGAAGAAAATGTTATAATGCATTAATTAGTTAGATTTTTTAATGTGTGTCTAAAAAGGGGGAATGTGCCGGAGGACTGGAAGGTAGGAGGCAATCAAGAATGTATTAGATTTAGAAATCAGTATGTTGAATTAGTTGGAAAGGCATATGAGAGGGTGTTAATTGAAAGTATTAAGCTGGGAACAGGTGGAGTAATTCGAGAGGAACAGTGCGGGTTTAGGAACAGTGCGTGGATGAAAAATTTGTAGTAAGGCATGAATGTGAGAATTTTTCGAGTATAATGTAAGGATTACGTTTGTTTTTGTTTTTTTATCTGGAGAAGGCATATAACAGGGACAACAAGAAAGTTATATGGGAAAGCTACTAATAACACTCAAAAACTTTTATGTGAGTAATAGAGCTTGTATTATGGTTGGAAATAGTAAGAGGGGAGGGTTGAGGCTAGGATGGGGTTTCGCTCGGGGTATGCAATGTCACCATGGCTGTTCAAAGTGCACATAGATGAAGGTAATACGGGAGGTAAATTCGATGGAGATGAGGAGAGGATTGGAGATAATAAATGAGAGTGGATGAAAATAGGAAGTGAACCTTGTTTGCTGATGATGCTGCGGTTGTGGCTGGGTCAGGGGAAGGTTTGAGGCAGTTAGTAGTGGATGGTTAGAGATTATGTGAAAAGAGAAAGCTAAGATTAATATAGGCCAAATTAAGGTAATGAGATATGCAAGTATAAGGTGAGGTTAGATGAAAAGAAGAATGTTTAAGATCACATTTTGCAGGGAATGGAAGAGTTGGGTGTGGAGACAAATTATAGATTAATAGAGGCAAGTGTCTGTGGAGAATAATTATTTCTAAGAGAAGTAGATATCTAATGATGAAAATAAAGAGAAGGCTGTATGAAGGGGTGATTTTGCATATAATACTTGGAATCTAAGAGAGGCAGAAAGGAGGACATTAAATGGTTTTGAGATGAAGTGATTAAAAAGCATGATGGAGGTTGTGAGGAGAGACTTAGTGAAACATGAGGAGTTGAGATGAGAATGGAGATAAATAGCTAGCAGGTAGGAAGTGTTGATCACAGAACACCGGGATAATTTTGACATATGAAAACAATGAGTGAAGAAATATTAGCAAAAAAAAGTGTGGAAGGTAGAGGTGAATGGAGTGGATTTGAGCGGAAGGCATAGAATAGGATGGATGGATGAGATGAAGAAGAATGCCTGTAGAGTAGGAATGAAGAGGACATAAAGTAGGCAAGAGTGGCGAGTGGTTGTGGATGGACAATACATTGACTCAGCTCAATGTAATTTATTTTTGTTTGTTATGTATTCTTGAGTGGATGAAGTTGGATGGTCGCCATATAGTAAATCGGTGGACTTGAACACATTTCAGCTGTCAGGCTCTACTGTGGAAGTGATGTATTAGTTCGGATACTAATAATGTTCTGGAGATAGGGATGGCCTTTCATTCACAATGAGTAACGATAAAAGGGGCAACAAATGTATGTGCCTGTATGTACATTCGTAAAAAAGAAAAAAAAATGTAGTAACCGATACACCCATCCTGATAGCTCTAAGATCTTCAGAGACCAATTCAAGTACGTTACTTAGATCAAGACCAGACGAAATTACTCAGGTACAAAAAGGTATAGAAGAGGTGCATAACTATTCATAAATTATCTCCTAATATTTCAAATATTGTTAGTCTTTTACTACCTAGACCTTCTCAGTTTAACAAAATTATATAAAATTTTCCAGAATGAGACATGTCAATTAACATAGAACGGTGACACACTTCATGGCAATTTCTAATGTTTCTCATACTGGGGACGATCAAAACAAGTTTCCATGAGACTAAAGGTCCATTCTAGTCGAGTTATCATCTCTTGAAAGAATGAAATTGTCTGAATGAACTCATTTTAGAGGAAAGAATAAAGACAATATGCTTTTGACCACAGGATAGTAATTCATTGACAGAAATCAGCACTTTTACCCATGGAGGGAATACCAAGCCGAAGAGATATCACAGATGAGGGAAAGGGGAGTTTAAAAGAAGGCAATAGAAACGATGGTAAAAGAAACTACTAAAAGTTATATATATATATATATATATATATATATATATATATATATATATATATATATATATGTATGTATATATATACATATATATACAAATACATGTATATATATACAAATACATATATATACATATATATACATATATATATATATATGTATATATATATATACATATATATATTTGTGTAGATTAATTTTCTTAAAATACGGTGTGTATTGCTTGTGGAGGAAGAATTTTTGATAAAAAAAATGATGCAGGTTAATCGCTAGCAATATCCTCTACATATTTTGTTGTACAAACAGATGGGTTGCAAATTTTGGTCAGTATCTACTCTAGATTAAATTATCTATCAGAAGAAAATGAGTCGCAATTGATATAACGGAAAAAAGGAGTTCTGTATCTGAGTCAATCTATCCTTGTTTTACTCTTCAAATAAGATATCTGAAGTTTCATTGATGAGTTTACTATGAAAAATCAATGCATAGTTACAGAGTATGTGATGGAAGCAACAGTGTATACGAGAAAATGGAGGATGACGAACGTTTCCTTGGGAAGAGGATTGGTGGATTTTCTGACGATACGTGATCACATCTTGAGAGTACTTATGATTGAAGAAGAATCAAGTAAACATAGTTCGGGAGCAACAGTTTCAAAGAGGTCGGCGGTCTGCGGACATTTCCTTGTGGTGGGGATGGCTCGAATATCTGAGGAAGGGTGATCATAGCATAAGAAATTCCAACGTTTCTAAATCAAGTGCATATTATTCCTGATCAGGAGACAAGAAGCTAGGTCCTTAGACCATTCAAGGTGTGAATACATTCATAATTCAGATGATAGAAATCGTAACATTTATGTCATGAACAAAAGACTTTTGACCACGTACTCTCTCGTTATGGTGTCTGCAAAATGTTCGATATTTTTCATCAGCATAATACTATGATGGTGGATATAATGAGCGTAGTATATGAAGAAAAAGATTATTACCTTACGTGTGATGCACATTCATATCTGTTTAAATGTGGTTGTTATTTTCCCTTAATGATATTAAGAGCATTAATATCTGAAATTAGTATATCCAGATAATTGCCACTCACCACGGTGAAGAACTTTTCAGATTTTATTAGTGTCAGTATTAGATCGCTTGATTGCACTCACGGAAGTTTACCATAGTAAGTAGATCAAGACTATTTTCATTAGATCCCGCTTCATATATATTCACAACTCTCAGGAAATATTTCTGTAACAAAGACATAGTAGGGTTATCTATTGTAATGTTGCCCTTGATAGCATGAATACCTCAATTTCAGAGGACGAAACTTTAATCTTTCTTTTGACCAATACTTTGAAACTTCTTTCACCTGAATGATGGGGGTTATCTACTGTTCCGTATCAATTCTCATTTTCATTTTAAATATAGAAAATAAAAATGATTAACTAACAGCCATATCTATCTATCTATCTATCCATATATATATATATATTTATATATATATATATATATATATATATATATATATATATGTATATATATATACATACATATATATATATATATATATATATATATACAGTATATATGTACATATACATATATTTATGTATATATATATACATACATATATATGTATATATATACATATATATATATATACATATATTTGTATATATATATGGATATATATATATGTATATATATATATATGTATATATACATATATATATATGCATATATATGTACATATGTATATATATATATATATATGTTTATATATATGTATATATATATATATATATATATATATAAACTTTTTATCTCACAGTCGGAGAAAAGAAGACACTAATGTCGAACATTCTGTATATTTCGATCACTAACTGTGACCCTCTTCAGCAGAATGAATACATAGTGGAAGGCATATGCTTATGTACAAAAATGTGAGGTGAGAAAAGGAACAAGCTCAGGTTACGTGACCGATGCTCCGCAGGTCGCGTGGGGTTTTGTGACCTTGGAGTACATGAGGTAGCACATGGCTGAATGCTGAGGTAGTGATGCAGTCAGATGACCACTGGCCATTTGATATATTAAAATTAGGTAAAAAAAATTAGGGAAGGCTCAATTATTTTTCTTTTGAAGCTACATGTTGATCTATATATTATTTCAGCATCTATAGATCAACATGTAGCTTCAAAAGGAAAATAATTGAGTCTTCCCTAATAAACTTTTTACCTAAATTTTAATATATCAAATGGCCAGTGGTCATCTGACTGCATCACTACCTCAGCAGTCAGCCATGTGCTACCTCATGTACTCCAAGGTCACAAAACCCCACGCGACCTGCGGAGTATCGGTTACGTAACCTGAGCTTGTTCCTTTTCTCACCTCACATTTTTGTATATAAGCATATGCCTTCCACTATGTATTCATTCTGCTGAAGAGGGTCACAGAAAGTGATCGAAATATACAGAACGTTCGACATTAGTGTCTTCTTTTCTCCGACTGTGGGATAAAAAGTTTATCTTATCAATGTGCTACGACATTACTTTATAGTGGATATATATATATATATATGTATATATATGTATATATATACATATATATATATGTATATATATATAATTATATATATATGTATATATATACATATATACATATACATATACATATATATATGTATATATATATATATGATTTATACATACATATATGTATATATATATGTATATATATATATATATATATGTATATGTATACATACATATATGTATATATATATGTATATATATACATATATAAATACATATATATACATATATATACATATATATGTATATACACACATACATACATACATACATACATACATACATGCATACATACATACATACATACATACATACATACATACATACATACATACATACATATACATATACAAAATGGAAAAAATGGGAATCAAGCCAGCTATTGTTTGCTGATATCTCTTTTTCTGCATGGGGGGACGGAGAGGGGGTGGTCGCCCAATTTATGAAGCAGCCTTGCTGTGGATGTGCTGTGTATTGCGACACTGCTTCTGACCCAGGGCAGTGGACAGGATGCATAAATGCTTAGAATTGGGAACCTAATTATATTTTCAAATTCATCAGTTATGATATAGTGTCAATATTTACAAAAGTTCCAATAATTGATCTTATAGAATTCCTTAAAGCCGAATTAGACAAACATGTATTGCCACTCCCGACCCATAGCATTATTCAATTAATCGAACTTTGCGCTAAAGATTGCAAATTTCAATGTAATTATAAGTACTATGCCCAAACTTTCGGCATGAGCATGGAAAATTGTCTTTTTCCCATGCTCAGCAATTTATATATGGAATTCTTTTGAGAGCAATATTTTAAAATAATTCCACCACGAATAATTTGGCTACGTTATGTCAATGACATTCTTTGTCTATGGCCTGATCATTTATATGAGTCACAATTCCTCAAACAAATTAAAAACCTAGTCAAGTCAATCAAATTCACGGTTGAAGTGGAAAATGATGGTATGTTACCCTTTTTAGACGTTAATATTCATCGTAGACTTAGAGGTAGAGGTGAACATGGCCATATAGGTAGTCGCTTGATTGATTTTCTTGGGGACAATTACTTAATTCAGCATGTAAATGAGCCCACAAGATATGGAAACTTACTCGATCTATTGATCACTAGCCGCGAAAGCAAGGTAACTGATGTAGAGGTCGGTGAATCTGTTGCAAATAGCGATCACAACTTAGTTAGATTCAAACTCCTAAACAATTTTAGAATAGATACTTGTGTTTCTAAAATACCCGATTTCAGTAAAGCTCAGTTCATAGGAATACGTTAGGAGCTTCAGCTTACAGATTGGGAGGCAAAATTAAACGAAAGACCTGTAGATCAGATGTGGGAAATATTTCAAAATACGCTCACTAAGATGATTCAAACTTACATTCCTTTTAAGGACAGACGTCCCCCAAATCAGGCTCGCCCAAAGTGGCTCGATAAAGAAACTGAACAAAGTATTGCTAAAAAGAGACAGGCTTATAAGAAATATAAGTGCTCGGGTGCATCTAATGACTATGAAAGTTATGTATCAATACAGAGAGATTTAAAAAAGACAATAAGAAAAAGAAAACGACAATACGAAATTAACATCGCTGATAAATCCAAAGAGAATCCCAAAGAATTCTATAGTTACATTAGATATAAAAAAGTTGTTAGGAATCACATTGGTTTACTATCATCTGCTGACGGTCAACTTGAATATTCAAATGAAGGAATGTGTAATATATTAAACAATTATTTTAGCTCGGTATTCGTAAACGAAACACCTCAAACTGAATTCCAAACTGAAACTTGTGAAAAGTCTAGGGTAAACTTACTCACTACGGTAAACATAACAAAAGAAAAAATTAAAAGGTGTATAGATAAACTCAAAGTTAATAAAACACCAGGGCCTGACGGTTGGCATCCAAGAATCTTAAAGAAGATGAAAAATGAGATTGTTGTTCCATTGGAAATTATTTTCAAGAAATCCATCATATCCGGAGATGTCTCAAGAGAATGGAAGCTAGCTAACGTTACTCCCATATTCAAAAAAAGGTGACAAAAAGAAACAAAATAACTATAGGCCTATAGGTTTCACTTCAATCGTAGGAAAAATAATGAAAACTATCATCAGAGATGCTATCGAACATTATTTAGAAAGTAACCGTTTGATAAATGATAGCCAGCATGGTTTCAGACGGAAACGTTCTTGCGTGACTAACTTACTCGAATTCTACAACACAGTTATCTCGAATTATGACAAAAGAAACAATATAGATTTAACATATCTAGACTTTGCAAAAGCTTTTGATACCGTCCCACACGAAAGACTACTTACTAGATTAGCTGTACACGGAATAAGTGGTAGCCTATTAGGTTGGACTAGTAATTGGTTGAATGATCGAAAACAGAGAGTTGTTTTCAATGGAATAACTTCTAGATGGAAAAATGTTACAAATGGAGTTCCTCAGGGTTCCGTTCTTGGGCCACTTCTATTCATAGTATATATAAATGATATAGACCATGGAATAAAATCTACTGTTTTCAAATTTGCTGATGATACAAAACTGTACGGAGTGGCAAATGATCACTCAAACCAATTAGATATTCAAGAAGATTTAGATAAATTACAGCAATGGTCTGAAAAGTGGCTAATGAAATTTAACACAAGTAAATGCAAGGTAATGCACCTAGGTAAAAATAACAGTAAGTACGATTACAAGTTATTTGGAAATTCGTTAACAAAAGTGGATAGTGAAAACGATCTCGGCGTAATTATCAGTAAGGACCTCAAATCATCCAAGCAGTGTATTTCAGCCTCTGAGAAAGCAAATAAGATTCTGGGACTGATTGCGCGATCTTTTGATTTCAAAAGTCCATCACTCATTAACAAGCTATATAAATCGTTAGTTCGTCCACATTTGGAATATGCTGTTTCCGTATGGTCACCGAATCTCATTAAAGACATTGACAGAATGGAAAAAGTACAACGGGGAGCCACAAAACTGATTCCAAATATAAAAAATAAATCATACGAAAATCGACTAAAACTTATAAATCTGTTTTCCCTAAAAAAGCGTAGACTCAGAGGTGACTTGATTCAGGTCTTTAAGATTATAAAGGGAATTGAGAACATCAAAAGTGACAAAATATTAACATTGAATGAGAATCAGGCAAGAATCAATTGTCTCAAACTGTCCGGAAATAGATTCAATTTGGAAGTAGGTAGAAACAACTTTGCCAACCGTGTAGTTAATGAATGGAATAAACTTCCTACACAGGTAGTGCAATATAGTTCAGTTCGAAGCTTTAAGAATCATTTAGATAAACACCTAAGCAAGATGCTCTAATGATTATAATTTATTTTATATTATTTGTTTTTGTTTTGTTATCATTTGTCTGTCTGATTTTTATTTATTATTAGTTATATGTCAATTTATTATTATTTACTGTTTACTTGTTTGTTTATTATCTAAATATGCTTATGCATTTATTTATGTATTTTATTTGTTATTTACATTATTATAGTTTTTATTTATCATTCTATTATTATTATGATTTTTTCGCATCCGACCTAGATATGGACCAAAAGGTCTCCTGTCGGCATGCTCCGCCTTCATAATCTTTTGTAAAGAAAGAAACCTTACGTTTAGTGTATAAAGGAAACCAACTAATGTAAACTCATACATGCATTACTATTCTTCCCACCCTGATAATGTAAAAAGATCGGTTTTCTAATCAATGTTCCTTAGAGCTTTACGGCTCTGTAGTCCCGAATACATTGATGAGGAAATAAGAAATATTTACGATATTATTTTTGGATTGAAATATCCTAAACATTTCATTGATATTTGTTAAAAAATTTCAAGGAAAACTTATTACAATTCTCAGCCTAACAAACCCAAAAACCATAATAACCTTGTAGTTTTACCTTACCAAGAAAATTTAGCTATTGTTTCCAAATTACTCAAAGGATTACAAAGGATTACAAAGGCGGAGCATACCGACAGGAGACCTTTTGATCCATATCTAGGTTGGATGCGAAAAAAAAAATCATATTAATAATAAAAAATAAAAAATAAAAAATATAATAATGTAAATAACAAATAAAATACATAAATAAATGCATAGGTATAGTTAAATAACAAACAAACAGGTAAATAGTAAATAATAATGAATTGACATATAACTAATAATAAATGAAAATCAGACAGACAAATGATAACAAAACAAAAACAAATAATATAAGATAAATTATAACCATTACAGTATCTTACTTAGGTATTTATCTAAATGATTCTTAAAGCTTCGAACTGAACTACATTGCACTACCTGTGCAGGAAGTTTATTCCATTCATTAACTACACGGTTGGCAAAGTTGTTTCTACCTACTTCCAAATTGAATCTATTTCCGGACAGTTTGAGACCATTGTTTCTTGTCTGATTCTCATTCAATGAGAAAATTTTGTCACTTTTGATGTTGTCAATTCCCTTTATAATCTTAAAGGCCTGTATCAAGTCACCTCTGAGTCTACGCTTTTTTAAGGGAAAACAGATTCATATGTTTTAGTCGATTTTCGTATGATTTATTTTTGACATTTGGAATCAGTTTTGTGGCTCCCCGTTGTACTTTTTCCATTCTGTCAATGTCTTTAATGAGATTCGGTGACCATACGGAAACAGCATATTCCAAATGTGGACGAACTAACGATTTATATAGCTTGTTAATGAGTGATGGACTTTTGAAATCAAAAGATCGCGCAATCAGTCCCAGAATCTTATTTGCTTTCTCAGAGGCTGAAATACACTGCTTGGATGATTTGAGATCGTTACTGATAATTACGCCGAGATCGTTTTCACTATCCACTTTTGTTAACGAATTTCCAAATAACTTCTAATCGTACTTACTGTTATTTTTACCTAGGTGCATTACCTTGCATTTACTTGTGTTAAATTTCATTAGCCACTTTTCAGACCATTGCTGTAATTTATCTAAATCTTCTTGAATATCTAATTGATTTAAGTGATCATTTGCCACTCCGCACAGTTTTGTATCATCAGCAAATTTGGAAACAGTAGATTTTATTCCATGGTCTATATAATTTATATATACTATGAATAGAAGTGACCCAAGAACGGAACCCTGAGGAACTCCATTTGTAACATTTTTCCATCCAGAAGTTTTTCCATTTAAAACAACTCTCTGTTTTCGACCATTCAACCAATTACTAGTCCAACTTAATAGGCTACCACTTATTCCGTGTAAAGCTAATCTAGTAAGTAGTCTTTCGTGTGGGACGGTATCAAAGGCTTTTGCAAAGTCTAGATATATTAAATCTATATTGTTTCTTTTGTCATAATTCGAGATAACTGTGTTGTAGAATTCGAGTAAGTTAGTCACGCAAGAACGTTTCCGTCTGAAACCATGCTGGCTATCATTTATCAAACGGTTACTTTCTAAATGATGTTCGATAGCATCTCTGATGATAGTTTCCATTATTTTTCCTCCGATTAAAGTCAAACTTACAGGCCTATAGTAATTTGGTTTCTTTTTGTCACCTTTTTTGAATATGGGAGTAACGTTAGCTAGTTTCCATTCTCTTGGGACATCTCCGGATATGATGGATTTCTTGAAAATAATTTCTAATGGAACAACAATCTCATTTTTCATTTCCTTTAAGATTCTTGGATGCCAACCGTCAGGCCCTGGTGTTTTATTAACTTTGAGTTTGTCTATACACCTTTTAATTTTTTTCTTTTGTTATATTTACCGTAGTAAGTTTACCCTAGACTTTTCACAGGTTTCAGTTTGGAATTCAGTTTGAGGTGTTTCGTTTACGAATACCGAGCTAAAATAATTGTTTAAGATATTACACATTCCTTCATTTGAATATTCAAGTTGACCGTCAGCAGATGATAGTGAACCAATGTGATTCCTAACAACTTTTTTATGTCTAATGTAACTATAGAATTCTTTGGGATTCTCTTTGGATTTATCAGCGATGTTAATTTCGTATTGTCGTTTTCTTTTTCTTATTGTCTTTTTTAAATCTCTCTGTATTGATACATAACTTTCATAGTCATTAGATGCACCCGAGCACTTATATTTCTTATAAGCCTGTCTCTTTTTAGCAATACTTTGTTCAGTTTCTTTATCGAGCCACTTTGGGCGAGCCTGATTTGGGGGACGTCTGTCCTTAAAAGGAATGTAAGTTTGAATCATCTTAGTGAGCGTATTTTGAAATATTTCCCACATCTGATCTACAGGTCTTTCGTTTAATTT
>NC_134798.1:26951048-26958548 GCF_046742065.1 Oratosquilla oratoria
TGTATGTAAAATACAGAAAATATTAGCAGAAGGTACATCAACAGGGACGAATGAACAAAGATATATTGAGGTAGAGTGGAGCTATAGAAAAGAAAATATATGCAAAATAGTACTGTAGATGAAGAGATTAGAATAAAAGTGAAATATGGGGCAAAGAAGAAGATTGTAGTTTGCTTGAATGGCAATGTTAATGAAGTAGTGAGAAGAATGCAAGCATTTAGAAGAAATATGAAGACGTCTTAAAGTTAGAGATACGTGCAATGAGCTAAGCGTGGAAGCAAAACGAGTAAAAGTAGTACCTAAAACTGAAATGTGGCAAAAAATTGGACAGGATTCATCGGATGATCTAGAACGAAAGGGGAAGTTGTAATATAACCTCGCAAAAATGTAGGAAGTAAATAGTGATACATCATATCCAGTGTTGGACGGAGAATAATCTCTTAGTGGAGACAGTCGATATTACAAATAGATAGAAAGAATATTTTGAGAACTTGCTGAATGCTGAAAACCGGGAAGATGTAGAAGGAGAAGGGATAGATGTGGAGGAAGTGATGGATAATATAGATATAGATATAACACCAGAGGAGGTGAAAAGTACGCTAAAAAGACGAAGAATGGAAAAGAGCCAGGAGACAATCAATTTCCCTATGAAATCTGTAAGTCGGCGTGAAGAGACTGCGTCAAGTGGCTTACACGAATTTCTAACATAGTATAGAATTCAGAAGTAGTTCCCAAGGACTGGAAAAGACCAATTTATTGTCATGTATACAAAAAACGATCACAAATTGTGGTAGCTATTAGGATATATCCTTCCTTTCCCATGCTGGGAAATTGTAAGAGCGGATCATAGAGATCATTATATTGCCAGTGGAAACATGATTTCAGAATAATCAGGAGTACATCAGGCTATTTATCCTCAAGATGACTCTGGAAAAATCTGGGAATAGGATAATTCAGGAGTGATGTGTTTCATCGACCTGGAAGAGGCTTTTGATCGGATTGATAGATGAAGGCAACGGGAATAAGGAATAAGTTCTAAGATTATAAGAGTGATGAATTTTTTTTTACCGGTAAACGGAGAGTAAAGAACAGAGATGTTGAAAGTGAGTGGTTTAATGTCAGAGCCGGCCTGAGACCAGGAGTAATGCAGCCTTTTTTATTGCATATTATGTATATGGACTTATGAATAAAGAAGATTTGTTTAAAAGAAGAAAATGAAGTAGCACTAGCCTACATTGACGATGTGGTAGTTGTGACAGAAAAACCAGACGACCTTCAGAATGCAATTAATGGATGAACAAAACTTTGCCAAAAAAAAAAGATATAGAGAAGAGTGCAGTATTACAATAATTGGAGTTACATTAAAGCAGGTAGAGAAATTTCAATATCTACCAGTCATGTTTAACCAAAAAACCTACAGCAGATTGAAACAAATAATGAAATTAATAAAAGAATATCCTCAGTATGGTATATCCAATATTGAAAAATAGACATATACCCATTCAGTGTAAGGTAATCCTATTTAATATTATTATGAAACCGATTCTCACATATGGATCGGAAGCATAGTCACTATCCATGAAAAAAACATCAATGATTCAGTCTACAGATATTCAAGTGCTTAGATTGGTAAGAGGAGAAACTAGACTAGACAGAATAAGAAATAATAGAATTAGAACTATGTTACAGTCACTCCTCCTAAAATAAATAAATAAATAAATAAATAAATGAAAATAATACAAATGAAAATAAAATGAGGTGGGGAAAACATAGAAACATATCAAAAGTATGGGTGGCCAAAACCAGCTAATATTGATATCAAGAGGAATCCACGAGGTGGTCGTCGAGTTGGTCGACTGAGATGATGGGATGGATGTTATGAAGGCTGCAGCAGAGGAAGAGTGTGTTACGGTTGGAGAGAAGGAATTGTTTTGTCGACACTAATTGGAATTGAGGTTTTATTGACTGACTGGGCATGCATGCCCTAATTGGCGTTTGGTGAGAAAGTGAGGAAGATATATATATATATATATATATATATATATATATATATATATATATATATATATATATGTGTGTGTGTGTGTGTGTGTGTGTGTGTGTGTGTGTGTGTGTGTGTGTGTGTGTGTATGTATGGATGAGGGGACGGAGAGGAGGGGGGCACCGATTTAATGAAGTGGCCTTGCTGTAGATGTGCTGTGTCTTACGACACTGCTTCTAACCCAGGTACGTGGACAAGATACAGGGAAGGCCACTCATCCAGGAGGTGCCAAGATAAGAGGGAGGGAAGTGGATGAAGGGAAGTGGAGTGTGATAGGGCTCGAATGGGGGGTAGTGATATTTAAGCCTTTGTTTTTCAGCTACCTCTCTTATAAGGGGAAAAAAGTCTTTGGTATATGTATATATATATATATATATATATATACATATATATGTATATATATATATATATATATATATGTATATATATATATATATATATGTATATATATATATGCTAATAAGAACACAGGTACGTGTGTTCACTTATGCAAAGTAGACCACTTGGAAAAAGAAACTAACGAAGCAGAGCGCTTTCGTATATTACATCTTCAGTGCAAAAAGTATATAGTTAATAGAACTAGATATATTATATATACAAGAAAAAGGAACAAGGACAGTTTACATGAGGGTGGAGGACATTTATCCCCTGGAAGGCGGGTTGTCAGGTCGCAAGGGTCAATGCGTCCACTAATGGGGGTGGGGCGAAACTAGGTCGCAGTCGCAGGGTTACATTTTACCCGTTATTCTTTTGCTTATTTCTTGAGAGATAGAATTGTCAAGTTTATATAAGCCCTTGTGTAGGTTGGTATTTTGATCACTGGTGGTATGGATCAAATTATACTCTATTAAGTTTCTTACTTTTATGTTGTTATTATAATAGATTGTATGGGCATTACCCCCAATTAATTGGATGATTATTCAATTCAATATGCTTGAAGATTCAACCGGAATTATTGCCATCCCTAACATTTTTCTTATGTTGTTCAATTCTAATGTTTAAGGGTTTGGCAATTTGATCTATGTTAAATTGATTACACATTTTGCAAGGAATTTTATAAATGCATCCTTTTTTAACTTCAATACTATCATTTTTAAAAACTATCTTTACATTTAATGTTTTTAATAATTCTGTAACACTTAACAAATTTTCTTGAAATGGCAAAGTTAAAACATTATGATAACTAAAAGGAGATTTTGGCTGAGGAGCCAAAAATGATTTCCTTGAAAATTGTAAGCAATATTAAGGAATTGCTCAGGGTATTTTAACTTTAGCCCAATGTTAAAAACATTTCTGATTTCGTCATCAATATATTCAGAGCTACAAATACGGAAAGCTCTGAGAAACATTGAAGAAAACAATGAAAGTTTAATACTGCTTGGATGAGAATAATAATAATGAATATATGAGCTTACATTGTTGGTTTACGATATATCTTAGAGTTAAGGTTGTTGTCATGACGTAGGATTACACAATCTAAGGTAAGGTACAATTTTTCTCAATTTCTAAAGTAAATTTAATAGAATCAACAAGGGTATTTTATTTGGTTAAAAAAAAAAATCATGGACATTTCTATCTTCTGGCCAAAGACATAAAATATCATCAATATACCTAAGGCAAGGGATGTTAGGGGAGAAGATTTTGTGTAATATTTTAGTTTCGAAAAATTCCATGTATAAATTACTCAAAACTGGGGATAGAGGGTTCCCCATGCTCATGCCGAATTTTTGGGAATAGAAATTACTATTGAATTGAAATTCACAATCTCTAACACATACCCTAATTAGTTCAATCAATGTAGTTGATGGCAATGGAAGAACATGTTTATTAAGTTCATCTTGAAGGTAAAATAATAAATCATACATATGTGGCAATACATATATATATATAATATATATATATATATATATATATATATAATTTTACCTTCAAGATGAACTTAATAAGCATGTTCTTACATTGCCATCAACTACATTGATTGAACTAATTAAGTTATGTGTTAAAGATTGTAAGTTTCAATTCAAAAGAGGCAAAGAGGAAAGCAGATGTGAAATGGGGTAAGAGTTTGACAGAAATTTTTTAAGGTAATAAAAAGATGTTTTGGAAGGAAATTAAAAGAGAAAGAGGAAGTGAATCAAGTAGAGAAGAAAAGGTGAAAGGTGCAGATGGAGAGATGATAATGGAAAAGAAGGTATTATGAGGAAGAAGGGGAGAGTATTTTAGGGAGTTGCTAAATGCGAAGGAGGATAGAGAGGGAAAGGTAGTTGCAGTGTGAAGCGCAGAGAAAATGACCGTGTTGAGTGAGGAAAATGTAGAAGAAATAAGGAAAGATGAAGTGAAGGCAGCTGTTAAGATGATAAGGCACCTGGATTTGATAGATATTATGCAGAAAGTTTAAAAAAAGGAGGTACAGTAATGGTGGACTGGCAGGTGAGGTTATCTAATGTTTATTTAAGAGAGGGTAGAGTGTCGGAGTACTGGAGGAATGCCTGTATAGTTTCACTTTACAAGGGAAAGGGGGACAAGTGTGAGTGTAGCAGTTTTAGAGAGATCAGCTTGTTAATTGTAGTTGGGAATGGATATGGGAGAGTCTTGATTGAGAGGATTAGGAGAGGAAGAGAGGGAATAATTGGTGAGGAACAGTGAGGGTTTAGGACAGGTAGGGGTTGCGTAGGTCAGACAGATATGTGAGAAAGCTATAGGAAAAAATAAGGATGTTTTTTGGGGGTTTTATCGATTTGAAGAAGGCTAATGATTATGACAGGGTAGACAGTAAGGCACTGTGGGAACAATGCAGATATATGGGATAGCATGAAAGCTGTTAAGAACAGCCAAAAGTTTTAAGACAGTAGTAGAGCTTGTGTTAGGATTAGAAATGGAGAGAGTGGGTGTTTGAAGTAAAGGTGGGACGTCATCAGAGATGTGCTATGTCATCCTGGTTGTTCAATTTATACATGGATAGGGTAGTACGAGAGGAAAATACATGGGTAGTGGATCGGGGATTGGAGATGATTAAAGATTATGGAGAAAATTGGGAGATAAACCAGTCGTTGTTTTCAGACGACACTGCGTGCGCTTATAGCAGGATCAGAATATGGGTTGAGAAAGTTAGTGACAGAGTTTGGAAAGTTGTGTGAAAGAAGGAAGTTGAAGATAAATGTGGATAAAAGTAAAGTGATAAGATGCTCTGTTATCATTTGTCTGTTTGATTTTCATTCATTATTAGTTATGTGTCAATTTATTATTATTACTGTTTACCTGTTTGTTTGTTATTCAACTATACCTATGCATTTATTTATGTATTTTGCTTGTTCCATACATTATTATAGTTTTTTATAATTATTATTTTTTTATTATTATGATTTTTTTCGCATCCGACCTAGATATGGACCAAAAGATCTCCTGTCGGCATGCTCCGCCTTTGTAATCCTTTGTAGTATTGAGTATTAAGTTAGAGAGACTAGAGGAACTGGATAGTTTTGTACATTTAGGTACAAATGTGGCGAAAAGGGAGGAGTGGAGGTGGAGGTAAAATGTAAATTGTAAGAAGTGAGTAAATGACTTGGTGGATTAAAAATTGTAATGAGAAATAGAAATTTGATAATGGATGCTAAGAGGAGATTGTTTGAAGGAGTGATTGTACCGACAACACTGCATGGGGCAGAAAGATGGAACATAGGAGAGGAAGAGAAAAGGAGTTTGAATGTGTTTAGGATGAGGTGCCTGAAAAGTATGGTAAGGGTTACTAGGCTGGATAGAGTGAGAAACAAGGAAGTGAGGAGGAGAATGGGGGTGGAAAGAGAGTTGGGAGATAGGGTTGATGAAAAAGTATTGGGATAGTTTGGACACATGAAAGAATGAGTGAAGAAAGATTAGTGAAAGAGGTGTGAAAAACAGAGGTGGAAGGTGTGAATATGAGGGGGCGTCCTAGAATGAGATGGATGGATGGGAGTAAAAGGGGCATTGCGAAAGAGAGGAATGTCTGATAAGGAAGGACGGGAGAGGACAGAAGATAGTGGTGAATGGAGAACGGTTGTGTATGGATGGTGCTGTGATGCGTGAGGAGGTGGGGGATGGGGGATGGGTGTGAGGGAGTATGTATGGGAAATAAGTCCGTTCAGGGTGTGGCATACGTGGTGCCAAATCAACCTTAGTACATGCCTCTCTCTCTCTCTTTCATATTCCATCTATGTGCTACTTTTTTAACAGCGATTACCTGCCCTATCCCAACTGTCTCACCAGTGAAACCTTAGTGTGGCAACATGGGAAAAAGCACTATAATCTTTCATAGAATTTATTAAAATCGTTGCTCTAATTCTAAAAAATGATACTCATTGAACTATGCAGCTTCAGGCAGCACATGGATGAAATATAAGAGAGAGAGGCATGTTTATGAGAAACTGAGAAGTGTGTTTATGGAGTGGTTCTCCTTGAGTCAGTACTGGTTAAGGGAGATGGGTAATTTTGATTTGTTTCTTTCTGTAATCAGTGTTTCTATCAGTTTGAAAACGGTGAATAGTGATAAATCTAGATTTTCTAGTGGTTTCATTTGTTTAAGCTTTGGGATTCTGTGTGTTCTTTTTATGACAGTTGGAATTTTGTTGCCCTGCAAAGATTGACTGAAGGTATTTATAAAGGCCTCTGTTGCTTTCGGCTCAGGTGTTTTAGACAAAAATTTGAAATCTTGTTAGGGCGTTATGGTGATATTACACTGATGTTTCGGTGATGGGACTTTCTCCTGTGTTATTCCAAGATCATATATTTTTTCTCTTATTCTTCATATTGTTCTTCATTTTTGTTTGCTATAGAAATTATTGATATAATCATTGTACATTTTTTCCGATTTCTTTCTCTTTTGAGACAGAAAAAGAGTTTTGCTTCGTCTTTAGACTTGGATGTAGCTTTTCTACATGCTGTGTTTTTTTAGCTTATTTGTTTACTTCTATTATTATCAGGATAGCTTTATCTCATGCATTTTTGGATTGTATTGTTTTTATCTACGGCTACCACATCACCACACACAACAGGCCATAAAAAAAGGACCTAGATCGTTATGGACTGAGAACAAATTTACCGTAGGTTGTTATTCTTCCACAATCTGACAAAATGGCCAACCGAAAATATTTAAATGGAGGAATTTGAGACCTTGCTAACTGGAAAGAGTGGCAATGATAAGACCAGTGAGTCTAATTGCTTAACTAGCTACAAAAGCTCACCGGAGATGAGAACATTAAGCAGGCCCATTGGCTTGCATCAGCTAATCTGCGATGACATCTACAGTATTATCACTAGGATCAACATATACCATAAATAAACAAGATAGAAAACAAAAACAGGACCTCGAAATAGAAGATGGACCAAGACTATTCCGAAACGCCGGAGATTTTTTATGTAAATTTACAGAACTGATTAAGTTGAATAATCCTATAAAACTGAGTCCTCAATAGCCTTGAATCTTG
>NC_134798.1:26963548-26966048 GCF_046742065.1 Oratosquilla oratoria
CAAATTTATACAGTTGCGTATGAAAAGGGAGAAATGCACACAATATAAGTAAAATTATTTACCTGGGTCATCAATTTCTTCTTCTGTATGCTGTGGCTGACTTCGGCATTTATCTCTGTGAGATTTTAATCTCGATACAATGCTCTGTTGTTCTTGGCTGCAGTCCTTGCATTTAGCTCGGTACCCTTTGCCAGGTCCAGAAGTCATCCTTCCTGGTTGATTCCAAAGCAGCAACTGACTCAGTGAGAAGCTGCTTACCTAGAACAAGTTTCAACAGGAACCTTGTTGAAACTTGTTGTGGGCTGCACAGTGATATATATATATATATATATATATATATATATATATATATATATATATATATATATATATTACATGTAGGCTTATACAGTTCCTTGTATACATGTGACAAGTCTATATAATACTGCTCCTTATATTGATATGCTAAAAATGTCCTTTGGCAATCAGATCGCATATCTGATAGCAATCCCACAATATTTAAAATCTATATAAAAAAAAGCTATTTAAATCAAATAAATCGGATTTCAATAAAACAAAATCGATTTTTATATCCTTTAAAAAGATAAAAAAACAAACCAAAAAAATGCCAACCCTGGTGTCCACTAACCTCATACAATAATACCTGTCAAGTCCGAATAAAATTGTCATTTCAAAACATAACAGTGCCTTAAAAATAGTTTCTTATTTCACTATAAAAGTTTATATTAACTTATACTACATTGAATAAGTCAATAGTTGATACATTTGTCCTATATACAATGTTAGGTTTCTAGTTTTGATATATTCGTCCAATATAAAATGTTAGGTTACAAAGAAGGCAATTGCCTCCGCTAGCGGACCCAGGGATCTGGGTGCGCACGTCCTGTGTATAGTAGTCCTTGATATATATATATATGTATATATATATATATATATATATATATATATATATATATATATATATATATATATATATATACAGTATATATGCATATATGAAAAGAAATCAATGAGTATTGAAAATAAATGGGAAGGAAGTGAAACAATAAAATGCCTTTCTGATCCTGAAAAAAAAGTACCGGCGAACTGGGGCCACAACTCCGGAAAGGGTTGTCAGAAGAAGTGATGTCTTATACGCTGAAGATAACTTTGGGCTGGAACTCTGGGCCATTCTGCGGGCTTTTGCCTCTTTTTGGTAACCAATTACCAGAACGGGCAAGCGCATTTTGTTGAAGTTAAAAAAGAAAAGAAAGAGAGAAAAAAAAAAAAAAAAAAAAAAGGAAGCGGCCCACTGGGTCCATTCCTCCGAAAAGGCGTGTCAGAAGAAGGGATGTCTTATTACCAGGAGATAACTTTGGGCTGGACGTCTGGTCCATACTGCTGGATTTTTTGCCTCTATTTGGTAATCAATTACCAGAACGGGTGGGCAAAAAAAAAAAAAAAAAAAAAAAAAAAACGGATAGCGGCCCACTGGGGATACACCTCAGAAAATGGTTGAGAGAAGAAGGGATTCATTGTTTCCTTAAGATAACTTTGGGCTGGAACTCTGTGAAAGCCCTGCGTCCAGTTTTGAGATTTTACTTTCATTGACGCCAGAAGATTTTGCTATGCATGTGCCTCTCTCCGCTATCGGGCTAAAAACAAAAAAAGTTTCGAATATATAGTCTATTATGCCCCACTGTCTTCTTGAAATTTTGTTCTGTCTAGACGACTGTCAGCAAGAAAAGAGACCGAATGTTTATACCAGTACCTATTTAAGAACTTCTACCGTGACTCCACACAGTGCTTAAACTCGAACTAAGACGTCAAGATTCTCAGAGAATCCTTCCTCAAAGAGAACATTATGTCACAGTTTTCTTCTTCAAACTGCTTTTGGTTCCATGGAATTGGAAGACATGAGGACACGTTGATAATGGTTAAGAATGGAACTTCAATACCCATAAAAAGAACAACGTATGTATATATGCTTTACACAAAATACTTTGTCTATAGGAAAGATAAATGCTGTGTAAACATCTGCAAAAAAGTAGACGTCTTGAAAATAACAATGTTTTCTACTACCAACCAAATAAACACTAGTACATACGGTAGTCAGATGAAGAAAAAAAGACAAAAAGAAAAACCACAGTCAACCACAGATAACAATGTTTTCTACTACCAACCGAATAAACATTAGTACATACGGTAGTCAGATGTAGAAAAAAGACAAAAAGAAAAACCACAATCAACCACAGATTATATAATTATAATCTGAAACCACACATGATTGAATAAACCAACTTGATTTAAAAGATTATCATAACGGAGTATCACTGAAAACAGTACAGACAACAATTATGTAAGCAAACTAAAGCACTGTGCTATTAAAAGACAATGAAACAATATCAATGATGAGTGCAAGTACATTCAAGAAATAGGATCCAAGAAACCCATGAAATAAAGAGTCTGTTGCATATAAGGAAATACTAATATAAGTTTCATAGGAAGTACTGAAACTAAT
>NC_134798.1:26976048-26978548 GCF_046742065.1 Oratosquilla oratoria
ACTAAATTAGCTTTGCATGGAATAAGTGGTAGCCTATTAGGTTGGACTAGTAATTGGTTGAATGATCGAAAACAGAGAGTTGTTTTAAATGGAAGCACTTCTAGATGGAAAAATGTTACAAGCGGAGTTCCTCAGGGTTCCGTTCTTGGGCCACTTCTATTCATAGTATATATAAATGATATAGACCATGGACTAAAATCTACTGTTTCCAAATTTGCTGGTGATACAAAACTGTACGGAATGGCAAATGATCACTTCAACCAATTAGATATTCAAGAAGATTTAGATAGATTACAGCAATGGTCTGAAAAGTGGCTAATGAAATTTAACACAAGTAAATGCAAGGTAATGCATATAGGTAAAAATAACAGTAAGTACGATTACAAGTTATTTGGAAATTCGTTAACAAAAGTGGATAGTGAAAAAGATCTCGGCGTAATTATCAGTAAGGACCTCAAATCATCCAATCAGTGTATTTCAGCCTCTGAGAAAGCAAATAAGATTCTGGGACTGATTGCGCGATCTTTTGATTTCAAAAGTCCATCACTCATTAACAGGCTATATAAATCATTAGTTCGTCCACATTTGGAATATGCTGTTTCCGTATGGTCACCGAATCTCATTAAAGACATTGACAGACTGGAAAAAGTACAACGGCGAGCCACAAAACTGATTCCAAATATCAAAAATTAATCATACGAAAATCGACCAAAACATATGAATCTGTTTTCACTAAAAAAAAAAAGCGTAGACTCAGAGGTGACTTGATACAGGTCTTTAAGATTCTAAAGGGAATTGAGAACATCAAAAGTGACAAAATTTTCATATTGAATGAGAATCAGACAAGAAACAATGGTCTCAAAACTGTCCAGAAGTAGATTCAATTTGGAAGTAGGTAGAAATAACTTTGCCAACCGTGTAGTTAATGAATGGAATAAACTTCCTGCATAGGTAGTGCGATGTAGTTCAGTTCGAAGCTTTAAGAATCATTTAGATAAACACCTATGCAAGATGCTGTAATGATTATATTTTATTTTATACTATTTGTTTTTGTTTTGTTATCATTTGTCTGTTTGATTTTCATCTATTAATAGTGATATGTCAATTTATTATTATTTACTATTTACTTGTTTGTTTATTATTTATCTTTGTTATTTACATTATTATAGTTTTTATTTGTTATCTTATTATTATGATTTTTTCGCATCCGACCTAGATATGGACCAAAAGGTCTCCTATCAGCATGCTCCGCCTTTGTAATCCTTTAACCAGAAATAACTTGTTTTAAAAGGGAAATTTTCCAGAATCATTGGTATACATACATACATACATACATACATATATATATATATATATATATATATATATATATATAGATATAGATATAGATATAGATGTAGATATAGATATATATATATATGTGTGTGTGTGTGTGTGTGTGTGTGTGTGTGTGTGTGTGTGTGTGTGTGTGTGTGTGTGTGTGTGTGTGTGTGTGTGTGTGTGTGTGTGTGTGTGTGTGTGTGTGTGTGTGTGTGTGTGTGTGTCTGTGTGTGTCTGTTATAGAAATAATCTTATCAGGCACAGGTTAGTGATCGTATTGCAAAATGATATATAAAGTATTATACACATATACATGTACCAGAGGATTTTCCCCCGTATAAGGGAGGTAGCCCCTCCCCCCCAAAAAAAGACATAAAAACCACTACCACCCATTCTATCCCTATCATACTCCACTCCCCTCCACCCTCTTCCCTCCTTCATATCTGGGCACCTCCTGGATGACGGTTCATCCCAGCATCTCACCCACTGCTCTGGATCAGAAGTAGTGTCGCAAGACACACCACAACCACAAGGTCGCTTCAATGAATCGGCGGCCCTCCTCTCCGTCCCCGCATGCAGAAAAAGAAGATGGGGAGAAATCCCTTCGGATTGCGTTGAATTATTTCTCAAACACTCTCCCTCAACCACCCTTTACCCACCCATTCCACCTCATGCATCACAGCATCATCCATATACAACCATTCTTGCACCCCTGTCTTCTGTTCTCTCCGTTCCTTCTTCAACAAACATTCCCCTCTTTCCCAAAGCCCCTTTTACCCCATCCATTCATGTCATCCTAGGTCGACCTATCATGTTCACTCCTTCCACATCTGCCTTCCACACCTCTTTTATTAGTCTTTCTTCACCCATTCTCTCCATGTGTCCAAACTATCCCAATACTCTTTCATCAAACCTAGCTTCCAGCTCACCTTCCACTCCAATTCTCCTTCACACCTCATTTCTCACCCTACCCAGCCTAGTAACCGCGATCATACTTTTCAGGCAACTTATCTCAAACACATTCAAACTCCTCCTCTCTTCCTCTCATATGTTCCATGTTTCTGCCCCGTACAGTGCTGTCGGCACACTCTTTCATACAATTTCCTCTTAGCATCCATTCCCAAATGTCTATTTTTTATTACGCTTTTTAATTCCTCAAGGCATTTACTTGTTTCTCTCA
>NC_134798.1:26983548-26996048 GCF_046742065.1 Oratosquilla oratoria
ACAAAAACATGACATCAAGTGGAAGTTAGCAACGAGCAACACCAAGATATTGGTGTCTCTTGACGAGACAGCAATGCTTGTTGATTTACTTTTAATGCAGTGAAGAACTGCTCTCGTGTCGGCTTCTTCATGTTTAGCTTCTAAACCATCAGTGTCAATGTTCGTGTTAGAAGCCTCAATCTTTTCTTCATTGTTAAAACCACCTGCAGCAATTATGTTTTTTTATGGTGTTCTCAAAATCAGCTGTTGCGAAAGAAAGCGAGCAAGATCTGCTTTGTTTTCTTCACGAGCGATGAAATTTTCCCACTTTGCAGGAAGAGGTACGCCTCTGCTCTCGATTGGTCTTCGGATTGGCACCAAGCCCTTCCCACGTCATTTCCGTTTGCCACTCTTGACTGAGTGTTCATAATAACGGTCGAATAGGATATCAATGTGCTGAAAGTGTGTTTCACTTTGGAAAACACTATTTACAAAAATGTCTGAAAGGTCTCCAAAAGTTTTTGCTGCCTGTGACTTTCCAATTGCAATGACCAGAGCTTGGCCATCAATGACTAACATTACTTCACCTTGAAGATCTGTGGCTTCAAGGCTGATGGAGCAAGGAATACCGTCAGTCAAGATGTCTACAAGAATAGCCTTTGAACCTGAGCGAAGTTGTCCATTCGTTTCTGTCAAAGAGAGAGGAACAACAAACAGTTCGTGTGCCATGATGCTGTTTATGTTGACTGGACGCCCTGCTTCAGATGCAGTGATGAAACGCTGAAGAATGTTCCTGTCTGCTTTTACAGTCTTTGCCTTGCCACTTTTTGCATCTGATTGTCTCGCTTCATATAGAGTAGCAAATGTTAGATATTTGTTTTGCTGCAGACTGTCCCAGAAACTCACCCTTCTCCCTTCAGTTGGCAGCAACCTTTCCTCGACAAAAGCATCTACCTGATTTTGCCCTTTCTGTGCAGCTATCAGCAGATCATCTTCAATGTCTTGGGTAGCCAAGTCTCTATTTGCAATGTTCTGCAGTCTCTGTGGCAGTATATCTGAGAAGAGGCCAAAGCTTTGCAAGACAATAAGCAATGCATTATCTCTTGAATCTAGTTTCATTCTGCCTTTTGTTTTTCATTGTGGACATAATCATTATGACCAAAAACAGTTTTTGTGTCGTAGGCAAGTTGAGATCGGAGACTGAAAGACAGAGCCCATCTGCTGAGAGCTGAATTGGTCCTTGTAGTACCAGTGATGCCACCTCCCTTCTTGTCAATACATCCAATCCATTCCTGACTCAGGTCTGGATCCACTTGGTTGAAGCCTAAAGAGGAGCACTTGACAACAAAGTTACCAGCTTCAAACTCTTTCTTAACCTCTTCTGGAAGCTGGTACATTTCCTTAAAATAAGTTGTTCCCCAGCAAGCAGTTTACATGGTTGTAATACATGAAATATGGCAACATTTGCTGGAAAGCATAAAGATGCAGATCCCAGATTCCATTCCTTTGAGCACGTGTGAACAACAATAATGTTCTGACCATTGTATCCCCACCAAAACATGAAGTTTGGGTTTATATTAGCTGCAATGAAAGCTTGCATGACTGATTCAAACTCCTCTGAAGCAAGCAACGAAATGAGTTCTTCAGTAGGGCCATTCTTCATGTTGAAGAGCATGTCCTTCATATCTGGATTATTATCTTTCATAAAACTAACTAGCTGAGGAAGAAGAATGCGCCACAGGGCTTGGAGAGTGATCTTGTGTGCTCAAATTCCTTTGGTGGAAGATGTTCCTGAAAGGACTTGCTCAGCTGATTTCTGACCAAGTAGACTGCATTCAACCCAATCTTCCAATAGACCTGATGATTGGATATATTTGCCAATAACTTGTAGGAATTTCATGGCAGTGTGAAGTCCACCTAGCCTAACAATAAGGTAATCTTGGTAATCAGCTTTTGCCCATTTCAGTTCCATCAGCTTACAAAATAAAGCTTCATCCACTGTAACGACAACATGGTACTGCCCTAATTTTCTGGCCACATGCTTACATCTCAGCACAACTGTATTCAGTGTATCTAGGTCATGAGCAGGTGCCTGAACGATGGGTTTGTAACCAATGCTTGTTATTTCAGGAGACATTACACTATGTCTCTGGTTGAAACTTGTCCAACCTTCCATTACATCTCTTTCATCTTAACGCTTTACAAAGAATGCCGTGTCTTGAGTTCTTATTTGATTTTTTTAACCACTCCCGTTTTCTGTTTTTTGTTGACATAGGACAGCCCTTTTCTTTTTCCACTCCTGCAGGAAAGAGTTGTACCGAGTGAATTTTTGTAGGGAACAATACAGTCAAATACAGTTATTGATGGACATCAAAAGGACAAAGTTGATCACAGAATATGAGTGCAAGAATAAAACAGCTAAATTACATGGTCAGAATAGAACAGGAATCATATAAAAAGAGGTTGTAAATAATAGAATGGTTGAATAGATACTGGTAATTGTGAAACTTCTAACTTTGACAAGACCTTTCATTATCCAGTTATCCAGTTCATATAGGCCACTGATAACACTGAAAACAGCCTCACTTGTGTTTTGTAATATGAAACTCCATTTATTAATAGAATACGAGCAACAGCTGCAATTCTATACAGTGTACAAAAGGTAATCCACCTTGTCCCTGTCAATCACAATTTATACAAACCCGCACTGCGGCCATCTTGTATAAGTGAAAGTTACATATAACTGGTCACTTAGATTCAATGGTATACGATGGATCCATATTAAGAAGATATTGAATTTGTAATAAATGCTGTATGCCGACTTTTCCTCAAAAATGCCTACAGGCTTACAGAATTTTGAATTTGCGGCTCTAAGTAAAAGGAGAAGACGGGGAGAAATTCCTTCGGGCTGCGGCAATTTAATTCACACACATACTCGCTCACCCCCATTCCCTACCCACTCTCCCTTATGCATCACAGCATCACCCATACACAACCATTGTCCAGTCACCCCTATCTTCTGTCTTCTCCCGTCCTTCCTCAGCAGACATTCCTCTCATTTCCAATGTCCCTTTTACCCCATCCATCCATATCATCCTAGATTGCCCCCTCATGTTCACTCCTTCCACCTCTGCCTTTCACATCTCTTTTATTAGTCTTTTCTACTCAATCTTTCCATGTGTCCAAAGCATCTTAATACTCTTTCATCAACCCTATCTCCCAACTTCCTTTCCACCTCCGTTCTCCTCCTCACCTCTTTATTTCTCACTCGTAGGTTTTCTATATACTGCAAAGTTTACTTCTTTGTGTGTTCTGTGAATTAATCTATCAGGACATGTTACTTTGTCATTTTTTTCTATCTTAATGGTGACCTGGATATCTTTATTGACACCATTGATTCTTTTTTATTTATTTTCCATATTAGCAGAACTTGGTAAAATTGCGTTGACATCATCCACATATCTCAACCACGTACTTCCTCTGCCCATGATGTTCATGTATTTGTTCGCTTCTAACATCTCCATGTATAGGTTTGCTAAGATTACCGAAACAGGACTACCCATAGCGAGACCCATAAGTGTTTATATTCATCATTGCTAAATGTGAATGAACTGAATTTGACGCACATTGAAATGAGCTTAATGTAATCTATTTTAGGTACTGGAAGGCAATCGTCATTTACATTTGCTACAACTCTTTTGATAGCTTCTATTGCGCCCTCCACACTAACATTAGTGAATAAGGCCGTTACATTGTAAATGACTAGTATCTTTTCAGTGAAATCTATTGTTTTAAGCCTTTCAATGAGGTCAGTGCAATTCCAATGGTGGGCTACGCTTATAGAACCGAGGGACTACTCCCAATCCCTGATGTAATGTGTCTCATGGGAATACCTGCTTTATGCACTTTCAGAAGACCGTGCATTTTTTAAGGTCTAGGAGCTTTCTCTAATAAGCCTAGTAATCTCTTACCTTTTTGTATTAGCATATATTTAGAAAAGGAGCTCAATTATATTACAAAAACTTTCAAAGAACTGAGATATCATAAGGGCCTAATCTGTAGGATGAAGAGCAAAGCCAAAGAAATCCACAGTAGGACAATTGCCCACAAAGCCGATAACGAGAAGAAATACTGAACACATACATAACCGTTCCTAACGCCCTTAAAACAGAGAACATTAATCGACTCCTCATGAAAGATAGACTTAAAACAGCCTAAGTCTCCTCTAACAAAATAGCGGAAACTGTGAAACCACAGGAAAAAAGTCCAGTCACTGAGTTAGGTGTTGTATATAAGATTCCTTGTAAAGGATGCTCGGTCTCCTGTTTCGGTAAATCAAGTCAAGGTTTAGACAAACGTGTATCTGAACATTAAAATTACCTTCGAACACACAGTACGTCCAACTCTTTAGTTCAGCATGCAGATAAATTGTGTAACCTTCCCCATTGGAAAGAGGCAAAAGTCCTCAGAAAGGGTTATGAAAAGAAGACGAGGAAACGATTGAGGTTGCATATATAAACACCAATGAAAACACCAATGGAAGAGAGGGATTTATCTGCTTATCAAAGGTGCCAAGTTTCCTTATACTAGACTCGCTGAGTCACCGGACAACTACCCACCACCCGGGCGCTGTGACCTAACCGAAAGGTCTCTCAGAAATTATATAAAATGTGACTTAAAACCTTCTTTAGACCTCTCTGCAAAGACCGAGCTGGTCGTAACGTAGGAGTAAAATCTATTCCGAAAACATCATCGTTTTACATCCAACACCCAATCTCTCATTTGTCGTTTACTCTCTCTCTCTCTCTATATATATATATATATATATATATATATATAAATATATATATATATATATACACACACACACACACACACACACACACACACACACACACACACACATATATATATATATATATATACATATATATATATACACATATATATACATATATATATATATATATATATATATATATATATGTTGTGAGGTTCAAATTGAGGAATACGGACTAAAGATTTATGTAATTTTTTCTATGTTAGAGAAAATCTCTAAGCATAGAGAAATTATACTACTTTAAGTGTATTGCGACGGTCCCTTCGTTATGCTCCCCCTCTCTGCATTTAATACTTTGTTGTACCACTTCTTTCAGTAAATATTTCAATTTTTGCCTCTCCCCTTTGGTAGGGGGAGAAGAATACTGCCACCGAGTCTTCCCATTTGGGTCGTAAAGGCAGGTAAAATGGGACGGAGTGCGTGATAGAGCATCTTGCTCTCTGTAGCCCTATGATTCCATTTCTATAAAATAGTCAAGGCATAAGAGGGTCTGAGAGGAGTTTTCCCACCAGAACCTTAAGATTTTTGTTCTTTATTGTGAATGGATGTGACACAGATGAGAGTAAAAGAATAGAGATAGGCAGCATGTTAATGAGAAGGGAGATGGATGTGTTGGTGCTAAGTAAAGCTGGGTTGAAATGGAGATGTTATTTTGAATTTGAGAGTGTAGTGGGGATTGGGTCGGGAGTGAGAAGGGGGCAAGGGAGGGATGGGGTGGCTTTACTAGTGAGTAAAGAGATAGGTAAGTGTGTGGTGGAGTGGAAAGAGGTTTCTTCAAAGTTAATGTGGATAAATGCGAAACTGGGAAGGGAGATGTAAGCACATATAGGCCTGGTAGTGAGAAGAATGTAGAGGAAAGAGAGGATTTTTTTGACAGATTTAAATGAGTGCGTAGGGAGTTTTGGGAGGAATGTCAATGTAGAAGCATTGGGATATCTTAATGCTAGAGTAGGAGATGAACCAATAGATGGAGTTGTTGGGAAGTGTGGAGTGCCAGGTAAAAATCATAGTGGAGAGTTAATGGTGGAATGTGTTTAGAGAGTTGATGATAGCTATCCCAGTGCTTAGGAAGAAATTCAAGCACGATTACAAATGGGAGAGGGTGGTGGACGAAAGTGTGGTTGATAAAGCATTAATGTACTATGTAGTGGTACCCATGGAAAGAGTAGGAAGGATTTTGGATGTCAATGTTCTTAAGGGAGAGAGTAGGGGAATATTTGATAATTTATGGTGAGAGTGGAGAATAGATGGAGAAAGAGGAAAAGGGTGGAAGGTAGAGAGATGCTTAGAACAAACTATCTAAATGAGAAGGAATAAAAGCAGGCGTACAAGGAGAAGCTGAGAGAAGTGTGGGAGGTGGTGAGGGAATGGAAGAGGAATGGAGATGTTTCAAAGAGGAAGTGACAAGGTTGCAAAGATGGTATGTGGAACAAAAAGGATTGGAGAGAATAGAAGACAGGGTAGTGAGTTGTGGAATGATGAAGTGAAGAAAGTGGTAGAAGAGAAGAAACAAGCATTCATGGACTGGCTGCAAAGTAGGACGAGAGAGAAATATGAGAGATGTAAATAAAAAAGAGTGAAGGAAAACTAAAGATAATGGAGGCTAAAAAGAGAGATGTAAAATGGGGAGAAGTATGACAGAACTTTTTGAAAGCAATAAAGACATGTTTTGAAACGAAATTAAAAGAGTAAGCGGACCTAAGTGAAGTAGAAAAGAAAAGATGAAAGGCGCAGATTGACAGATCATATAGGAAGAAGGGGTGATAAGGGGAAGATGGGCGGAATATTTTAGAAAAAAGTTATTGAATGTAGAGGTGGATTGGGAGGGATTGGTGATTTCTTAGCAATGGAAGACGCTAAGAAAATTACGGCGATAGGAGAGAAAAATGGAGGAGAAATAAAGATGAGGTGTTAGTAGCTCTGAAAACGATGAAAGTAGTTAAGGCACCTGGTTTAGATAGGTGTCATGCAGAGTGCCCAAAGAAAGGAGGTACAGTAAAACTGGACTGGCTAGTGAGGCTGTTTAATGTGTGTCTAATTTAGAATAGAATGTCGTAGGACTGGAGGGGGACAAGTGTAAGTGTAGAATTTAAGAGGGATTATTTTGTTGAGTATAGTTAGAAAAGCTTATAGGAAGGTTTTAATTGAGAGTGTTAGGAGAGGAACTAAGGGAGTAATTGGTGAGAAACAGTATGGTTTTAGCAAAGGTAGGAGTTGCGTGGATCACATTTTTGTGGCAAGGCAGATATGTGAAGCTTTAACAAAAGGTAAGAATTATTTGGGGCCTTTATGAATTTGGAGATGGCTTATCATATGGTAGACAGGAAGGTACTGTGGGAGATTTGGTAGATATGTGGGATTAGGGGAAAGCTGTTAAGGGAAGTCAAGAGCTTTTACAAGAATAGTTGATCCCGTGTTAGAATTAGGAATGGAGAGAGCGAGTGGCTTGAGGTAAAGTATGAACTGCGCCAGGGCTGTGTCATGTCGACATGGCTGTTTTATTTGTGCATGGATATGGTGGTATGGGAGGTAAATCCAAAGGTAATTGGCAGGGAATTGACGATGGTTAAAGAAAATGAGAAAGTGAGAAGTGAGCCAGTTGCTGTTTAGTAAAGACAATGTACTTATAGGAGGATCAGAGGGGGTATTAAGGGAGTTAGAGACGGAGTTTGGGAACGTATACAATAGGAGAAAATTTATGGTAATTGTGGGTAAGAGCAAAGTGGTGTGATGTACAAGAGGAGAGTATTGCAATGAGTTGGAAGTAAGTCTTAAAGGAGAGATGCTGGAAGAAGTGAATAGATTTAGGTATTTGAGGTCGCATGTGGCAGGAAATGGAGGGGCGGAGGTGGAGTTAAATTGTAAATTGAGAGAAACAAGTAATTGCCTTGAGGGATTAAGAAATGTAATAAAAAAAAATAGGCATATGGGAATGGAATCAAAGAGGAGATTTTATAAAGGGGTGATTGTACCGATAGTTTTGTATGGGGCAGGGCCTTGGAATTTAAATGAGGCAGAGAGGAAAAGTTTGAATATGTTTGAGATGAAATATCTGAGAAGAATGGTAGGGGCAACAAGGTGAGAAATGAGGAGATGAGGAGTACAGTGTGAGTGGATAAGGATATGGCAGATAGTATTGATAAAATATCATAGGGATGCTTTGGACACATGGGAATAAGGAGTAAAGAAAGATTAGTAAAAGAGGTTTGGAAGGCAGAGGTAGAGGGAGTGAATTTGAGGGGGCGATCGAGGATGAGATGGATGAATAGGATGAAGGGGGTGTTCAGAAAGAGTGGAATGTCTGTTAAGCAAGGAAGAGAGAAGGTACGTGATAGGATGAGTGCGGAGTGGCTGTGTTAAGCTTTGAAGGGAGAGGTGGTAGATGGGGAGTTGGGGGTGCTTATATGTGGATGATATTTTGACGCAGCTGGGAGGGATTTCTTTCCTATTTTTTTTTTTCTTTGCATGAGGAACCGGCGAGGAGAAGTAGCCGATTAATCAGCGACCCCCCTCTCCATCGTTTCATCCAGAAAAAGAAAAAACGCGGAAAAATCCCTTCGGCCTGCATCAAAATATCATTCAAGCATACTCCCTCACACCCTCATACCCAACCCACTTCCTTTCATTCATCACAGTATCATCCATACACAACCATTCCCTAATCACCCCTATCTTCTGTTTTCTCCCGTCATTCTTCAACAGACATTCCCCTCTCTCCTAATGCCCCTTTTACCCCGTCCATCCATCTCATCCTTGATTTCCCCATCATGTTCATTTCTTCACTTCTTCCACCTCTGCCTTCTACACGTCTTTTACTAGTCTTTATTCACCCATTTTTCCCATGTGTCTAAACCATCCTAATACTTTTTCATCAACCCTATCTCCCAACTCTCTTTCCACCACCGCTCTCTTCCTCAACTCTTCTTTTCTCACTCTATCCAGCCTAGTAATCCTTATCATACTTGTCAGGCATCTCATCGAAAACACATTCAAACTCCTCTCTCTCTTCCTCTCTTATGTTCCATATTTCTGCCCCGTACATTGCTGTCGGCATAATCACAACTTCACAGCATCCATTCCCAAATGTCTATTTCTCATTAGATTTTTTAGTTCCCCCAAGGCATTTACTTGCTTTCTCTCAATCTACATTGTATCTCCATATCCACTGCTCCATTTCCCGCCACATTCTCACCCAAGTGCCTAAAACTATACATATCCTCTAGTCTCTCTTAATACTCGCTTCCAATTTGCAGCTACATTTTCCCGTTGTATATTTCATCGCCTTACTTTTATCCACATTTTCTTCACTTTCCCTTTTCCTTCCAAAAGCGCAGTGTCGTAAGCAAACAGCAACTGGCCTATCTCAAATTTTTCTCCATTTTCTGTAACCATCTCCAGTCCTCGGCCCATTACTCTCGCGTTTACACTCGCACCACCCTATCCATGTATAGATTGAAGAGCAAAGGCGACATAACACATCCCTGATGAAGTCCCAACTTTATCTTAAACCCCTCCATCTCTCCATTTCTAATTCTTACACAGGATCTACTACACCCGTAAAAACTCCTGACTGCTCTTAAAAGCTTTTATCCTATCCCATGTATCTGCAATACCTCCCACAGTGCAATCCTATCTACTCTACCATGAGCCTTTTCCAAATCCGTAAAGCCCCAAAAAGCATCCTTACCTTTTATTCAAAGCTTTCTCACATATCTTCCTCACTACAAAAATCTGATCCACGCAACCCCTACTTGTCCTAAACCCTCACTGTTCCTCACCAATTACTTCCTCTGTTCCTATCCTAATCCTAATAATCAAAACCCTCCCACAAGCCTTCCCAGCTACATTCAACAAACTGACCCCTCTGAAACTTTACACTCACACTTGTCCGTTTTTTCCTTGTAAAGTGGAACTATGCAGACACTCCTCCAGTTCTACAACACTCTACTATCTTTGAAACAAACATTAAATAACTTCACCAGCCAGTCCACCATTACTACACCTCCCTTTTTTAGACACTTTGCATGACACTCACCCATCCCAGGTGCCTTACCTACTCTCATCATCTTAACAACTGCTTTCCCCTCATTCGACCGCTTTTACATTATGAAAGAACTCCACGACATCTTAGTTTTCCAATCGCCTATTCAACCAGAATTAGAAATAGGTCCAGAAATATCCTGTATATGAGATACTTCGTCTACTGCAATATATATATATATATATATATATATATATATACATATATATACATATATATACATATATGTATGTATATATATATATATATATATATATATATATGTGTGTGTGTGTGTGTGTGTGTGTGTGCGTGTGTGTGTGTGTGTGTGTATGTATGTATGTGTGTGTGTGTGTGTGTGTGTGTGTGTGTGTGTGTGTGTGTGTGTGTGTGTGTGTGTGTGTGTGTGTGTGTGTGTGTGTGTGTGTGTGTGTGTGTGTGTGTGTGTGCGTGTGCGTGCGTGTGTGTGTGTGTGTGTGTGTGTGTGTGTGTGTGTGTGTGTGTGTGTGTGTGTGTGTGTGTGTGTGTGTGTGTGTGTGTGTGTGTGTGTGTGTGTGTGTGTGTGTGTCTTACCTTCTTACCAGTCTCCTGTTAAGCATTAAAGCTTGTCAGTCATTCTAGCTTATGTAGACCCTCCATCTGATCCTGTCCTCATATAAATGCTGGTGTTCGTTGTCTTCAAGATTCTCTCCCTGGCTTCCACTGCTCTACTAATGTTGTCCCTCCACCTCACTCTGGGTCTACCTATTGTTTTTGTTTCTTCAGGTCTCCACTCATGATATTTTCTTGGATATCTGTTGATGTTCATTCTTTTCATATGACCAAACAATCGTAGTTGGCCTTTTTTAATTAATTTTAAGATATTTTCCACTCCTAATTCTTGTTTGATGGAAACATTCCGGATTCTGTCTCTTCTGGTGACATTCCATATTAATCTTATAACTTTAATTTCTGTTGCTTGAATTTTATTTTCAACCTTGGTGGTAAGCGACTAAGCCTCGTGCCCATATGTAAATATAGGTCGTAGTATACTCGTATATAAGATGGTCTTTACTTTTCTGTTATTCATCTCAATCAAAGTGTCATTTTCTGTGCCGAACACTACTCTTAAATATCTAAACTGATTTGTTTGGTTCAAAATTGTATTTCCTAATCTCACATCCATGTCTTCTTGATTTCTACTCAGCAGCATAACTTCTGTTTTTCCCTTATTAATTTTCGTACCTTTGTCTGACAATTATTAATTCCAAACTAAAATGAGCCTCTGTAACACTTCTTCAGTTTCTGCTATCAATGCCAGCTTATCTGCGTAGCCAAATATTTCTCCTTCCGCTCTTCTCGTCACTAACTTTCCGCAATAGTCCATGAAAATGATGAATAATACTGGGGAAAGCACACTTCCTTGTTTTACTCCTCAAGTTATACTGAACCATTCCCCATTTCCCTGCTGGGTCTTAACGCGGAATGCATCGTTTATGTACGTGCTTTTTATTGCCCTTTTAAGTTTGGGAGGAATGTTATCTCTTCTTTATCCAAGATACACCACAAGATCTTTCTGGAAACCCGATCGAATGCCTTTTCCAGGTCGACGAAAGCTAAATAAACTTTTCTATTTCATTCCCAGTTTTTCTCAGGAAGCATTCTTAAGGCCAAAATTAGATCGATGGTAGATCCTCCAGGTCTAAAACCATATGGCCATTCGTCGAAGCTGTCCTCTACTTTACCCCTTTATCTCTTTTCTAATATTCTTTCATAAAGTTTTGCTACATGTGGTATTAAGGTTATTCCTCTGTAGTTTTTAGAGTCAATTTTGTCTCCTTTGTTTTTATATACAGGGCATATTATTGATCTATTTCAGTCTTTAGGTACTCTTCCTTTATTCCAACATTTGTTGAAGATGTCTTTTACCCATAGAATTTCATCTTCCCCGATGTTTTTTAAAATCTCAGATGGAATCATGTCTGCTCCTGCTGCTTTACCATTTTTCATTCGATTTAATGATGATTTTATCTCTTCAACGGTAATTAGATCTTCGTCCGATTCTAAGAGTTCCTCTACATTGTACTCTGGATCATTTTGTTCTACATTATTTGGTATATTCAACAAGTTTTCGAAGTAGTTTTTCCATCTACTGTCAATTTTCTCGGCGTTTGTTCGTAGCTCTTCTCCATTTTCATCTATAACAGCATATGATGGTGGTTCTGAGTTCTTTCTGTGATTTTTAGCCAAGTTGTAAATTAGCTTTCTAGTTCCTAGTAAATCCTGTGCAAGATCTCTTCCAATTTTCTCCCATGTTTTATCTTTTTCCTGCTTTTTTACACTCTCCGCTTTTCTTCTAGCTTCAATGTATTATAGTCTATCGTCCATTTGCCTTGTTCTTATCAATTTCCAAAATTTTCTCATTTTTATCTTGACAGCTTCTTTGACCTTTTCTGTCCACCAGGGTGTTTGCTTTTTCTTTTTACCGTATGATGTCTTACATTGGACTACTTCCTCTGCAATTTTTGTGACAGTTGAATGGAAGGCTTTCCAGTCCTCATCTAAATCTTCTGTTCTAGTATATTCTGTTCTACTCTCTCTCATTCTGCAATGGAGCTCCTCTTTACAGCTTTCTACCAAGAATCCTTTTGTGGCTTTACATTTCAAAGATTTTGGCTTGGT
>NC_134798.1:27003548-27013548 GCF_046742065.1 Oratosquilla oratoria
CTCCCACGTAATCTACCCGTAAAAGAAAAATGTAGGGTGCCTACTTCTCGCTCAAGGGATTCAGCAAGGAGCCGAAATCCTCTGGGCGACAAGTGCACCCCGTCCCTTGTATATAGATGGTTTCTACCGTAAAAGCGGTCCCAGTTGTCGACAAATGACCATCCATTGGCCTTACAATGTTTTGCCAGCCTGCAATTCATTGCAATAGCCCTGGAATGCCACATGACTCCAACTCTACGCCTCGGAAGGATTCCACATACAACAGGAACACCTCCCATATTTCTAATCTTGTCTAATGCATCCCGGAACCGCGCAAACAATTCCTCACTCCCTGACTTACCTATATCATTGCCCCCGGCACTTGAGCAAACTACCGAGTCCTTACCTTTCCCTACTAAACACTCTTCAGTCCTATCTCTAACATCTCCTATTCCAGCGTCGGAGAAACACACCTACGTCCTATGTTTCCTACCTTTATCGCAGAAGGCCCTGTCTAAGTACCTCACTTGACTGTCTCCTACAACCAAAATCTTACCCGTGGGCAGGGATCCAGCGTCTGCCCTTCCCTTCTTCTCTTGAGTGTCATTTGCTTCTTCTTCCTGCAGATTCGCTAGAACTTGAAACGAGTTCTTGCAATCGAGCGGGGCTAGTAAGGACTTTTTTCCACTAATCCGCATCTTGTTTTTCGTCGTTTTCCATCCATCCCATGGCTAGTTTTGTCCTCCGTATTTTGGACCTTCGAGTGGAGAACTCGATTCTCCTCTTTAAGGCACTTTACAGCATCCTCCAAGGCTTCAATTCTACTAAGTAGAGATTGCACCTCGTCGTCGCTGAACACGGTAACACAACCACTCGTCATATCACTAAATGAAGCAGCTACCCGGATGACCTGACCTGAGTGACGACTACTGCTCAACTGATGACACTTTTATACTATAACTGTCCCTCCGTTATGCTGTCCCCCAACCCCTTGTTACTGTCCTCTACCATTTCTCTGAATATTCATTTCCCTTTTTTCGCCTACCCTGTGGTGGGGGAAAAGAATGCTACTACCAAGTCTTTCCACTTGAGTCGTACAAGGCAATAAATGACGGGACGGGGGATGGGATTAGGAGTCTGCTACCTGTAGCCCCAAAGGGGACATTCCTAAAAAGATAAAGGCATAAGAGGGTCTGGGAGTTTTCCAGCCAGTATCCTGAGGTTTGGGTCTTTTAATGTGTGTGGATGTGGTAGAGATGAGAGTAAAAGGGAAGAGATAGGCAGTATGTTTATGAGAAAAAAGATAGATGTACTGGCTTTGAGTGAAACTAAAATGAAAGGGAGGTGCGAGTGTGAGTTTGGGAGTGTAGTTGGGAGGTACTCAGGAGTGAAGAGGGGACGAGGGAGAGAAGGGGTGGCTACACTAGTAAGTGAAAAGATACCTAAGCGTGTAGTGGAGTGGAAAGAGGTTTCTTCAAGATTGATGTGGATAAAGGTGAAACTGGGAAGGGAGATTCAAACTCCTAAACAATTTTAGAATAGATACTTGTGTTTCTAAAATACCCGATTTCAGTAAAGCTCAGTTCATAGAACTACGTCAGGAGCTTCAGCTTACAGATTGGGAGGCAAAATTAAACGAAAGACCTGTAGATCAGATGTGGGAAATATTTCAAAATACGCTCACTAAGATTATTCAAACTTACATTCCTTTTAAGGACAGACGTCCCCCAAATCAGGCTCGCCCAAAGTGGCTCGACAAAGAAACTGAAAAAAGTATTGCTAAAAAGAGACAGGCTTATAAGAAATATAAGTGCTCGGGTGCATCTAATGACTATGAAAGTTATGTATCAATACAGAGAGATTTAAAAAAGACAATAAGAAAAAGAAAACGACAATACGAAATGAACATCGCTGAGAAATCCAAAGAGAATCCCAAAGAATTCTATAGTTACATTAGAGATAAAAAGGTTGTTCGGAATCACATTGGTCCACTATTATCTGCTGACAGTCAACTTGAATATTCAAATGAAGGAATGTGTAATATCTTAAACAATTATTTTAGCTCGGTATTCGTAAACGAAACACCTCAAAGTGAATTCCAAACTGAAACCTGGGAAAAGTCTAGGGTAAACTTACTCAGTACGATAAATATAACAAAAGAAAAAATTAAAAGGTGTATAGATAAACTCAAAGTTGATAAAACACCAGGGCCTGACGGTTGGCATCCAAGAATCTTAAAGGAAATGAAAAATGAGATTGTTGTTCCATTAGAAATTATTTTCAAGAAATCCATCATATCCGGAGATGTCTCAAGAGAATGGAAGCTAGCTAACGTTACTCCCATATTCAAAAAAGGTGACAAAAAGAAACCAAATAACTATAGGCCTATAAGTTTGACTTCAATCGTAGGAAAAATAATGGAAACTATCATCAGAGATGCTATCGAACATCATTTAGAATGTAACCGTTTGATAAATGATAGCCAGCATGGTTTCAGACGGAAACGTTCTTGCGTGACTAACTTACTCGAATTCTACAACACAGTTATCTCAAATTATGACAAAAGAAACAATATAGATTTAGTATATCTAGACTTTGCAAAAGCTTTTGATACCGTCCCACACGAGACTACTTACTAAATTAGCTTTGCATGGAATAAGTGGTAGCCTATTAGGTTGGACTAGTAATTGGTTGAATGATCGAAAACAGAGAGTTGTTTTAAATGGACAAACTTCTGGATGGAAAAGTGTTGCAAGTGGAGTTCCTCAGGGTTCCGTTCTTGGGCCACTTCTATTCATAGTATATATCAATGATATAGACCATGGACTAAAATCTACTGTTTCTAAATTTGCTGATGATACAAAGCTGTGCGGAGTGGGAAATGATCACTCAAACCAATTAGATATTCAAGAAGATTTAGATAAATTACAGCAATGGTCTAAAAAGTGGCTAATGAAATTTAACACAAGTAAATGCAAGGTAATGCACATAGGTAAAAATAACAGTAAGTACGATTACAAGTTATTTGGAGATTCGTTAACAAAAGTGGATAGTGAAAAAGATCTCGGCGTAATTATCAGTAACGACCTCAAATCACCCAAGCAGTGTATTTCAGCCTCTGAGAAAGGAAATAAGATTCTAGGACTGATTGCGCGATCTTTTGATTTCAAAAGTCCATCACTCATTAACAAGCTATATAAATCGTTAGTTCGTCCACATTTGGAATATGCTGTTTCCGTATGGTCACCGAATCTCATTAAAGACATTGACAGATTGGAAAGAGTACAACGGCGAGCCACAAAACTGATTCCAAATATCAAAAATAAATCATACGAATATCGACTAAAGCATATGAATCTGTTTTCCCTAAAAAAGCGTAGACTCAGAGGTGACTTGACACAGGTCTTTAAAATTCTAAAGGGAATTGACATCAAAAGTGACAAAATTTTTACATTGAATGAGAATCAGACAAGAAACAATGGTCTCAAACTGTCCGGAAATAGATTCAATTTGGAAGTAGGTAGAAACAACTTTGCCAACCGTGTAGTTAATGAATGGAATAAACTTCCTGCACAGGTAGTGCAATGTAGTTCAGTTCAAAGCTTTAAGAATCATTTAGATAAATACCTAAGTAAGATGCTGTAATGATTATAATTTATCTTATATTATTTGTTTTTGTTTTGTTATAATTTGTCTGTCTGATTTTTATTTATTATTAGTTATATGTCAATTTATTATTATTTACTATTTACCTGTTTGTTTATTATTTAACTATACCTATGCATTTATTTATGTATTTTATTTGTTATTTACATTATCATAGTTTTTGTTTATTATTTTATTATTAATATGATTTTTTTTTCGCATCCGACCTAGATATGGATCAAAAGGTCTCCTGTCGGCATGCTCCGCCTTTGTAATCCTTTGTAATCCTTTGTTTTTGTAAGTGCGGATGGGCCTGGTAGTGAAAAGAGCGTAGAGGAAAGGGAGGCTTTTTGAGTAGATTTAAATGAGTGCATAGAGGGATTAGGGAGAAATGTCAATGTAGTTATATTAGGAGACCTTAATGCTAGGGTAGGAAACGAACCAATAGACGGAGTGATTGGGAAGTATGGAGTTCCAGGTAAAAATCGTAGTGGAGATATGATGGTGGAGATGTTTCTTGAAAGAGAGTTGATGATAGCAAATACAGTGTTTAGGAAGAAAGTCAAGTATAAGTACGCATGGGAGAAGGTGGTAGATGGATGGGTGGCAGATAGAGCGTTTGTGTACTATATAGTGGTGACCAAAAGTGTGGTAGGAAGAGTTAAGGATGGACATGTTCTAAGGGGAGAGAGTGGGGGAATATCAGATCATTTTCTGGTGGAAGGTAAATTGAGAGTGGAGAATAGGTGGAGAAAGAGGAAAAGGGCAGATGGTAGAGAGACACTTAGAGTGAACTACTTAAATGAGTAAGAAAAGGAGCATGTGCATGAGAAGAAGCTGAGAGAGGAGTGGGAGGAGGAATGGGGATGGTTTAAGGAGGGAGTCATAAGGTGTGGAAAGATGGTGTGTGGAACAAGGAGGGCGGGAGGAAATAGAAAGAAAGATAGTGAGTGGTGGGATGAGGAAGTAAAGAAGGATGTAGAAGAGAAGAAGCAGGGTTTCATGGATTGTCTACAAATTAGGACGAGGGAACCGTATGTGAGGTACAAAAAAAAAAAGGACGTTAAGCATAGGATAAAGGAAGCAAAGAGGAGAGCACATGTGAAATGGGGTAAGAATATGACAGAACATTTTAAAAGTAATAAAAAGAGGTTTTGGAAAGAAATTAAAAGAGGAAGAGGAGGTGAATCAAGTAGAGAAGAAAAAGTAAAAGGTGAAGATGGAGAGATGATAATGGAAGAGATGGCAGTGAGAGGAAGGTGTGCAGAGTATTTTAGGGATTTGCTAAATGTGAAGGAGGATAGGGAAGGAAAGGTAATTGCAGTGGGAAGCGCTAAGAAAATGACCGTGATGAGTGAGGAAAATGGATGAGAAATAGGAAAAGATGAAGTGAAAGGAGTTGTTAAGATAGTGAGAGCAGGTAAGGCACCTGATCTAGATGGATGCCATGCAGAATGTTTGAAGAAAGGAGGTACAGGTATGATGGACTGGCTGTTGAGGTTATTTAATATTTGTTTAAGAGAGGGTAGAGTGCCGGAGGACTGAAGCAGTGCCTGTATCGTTCCGCTTTATAAGGGAAAGGGGACAAGTGTGAGTAGTAGTTTCAGAGGGATCGGCTTATTGAATGTGGTTGGGAAGGCTTATGGGAGGGTCTTGATTGAGAGGATTAGGAGAGGAACAGAGGGAGCAATTGGTGAGGAACAATGTGGTTTTAGGGCAGGTAACGGTTGTGTAGATCAGATCTTTGTGGTACGACAGATATGTGAGAAAGCTGAAGGAAAAGGTAAGGATGTTTCTTGGGCTTTTATGGATTTGGAAAAGGCTTACGACAGGGTAGACAGAAAGGCACTGTGGGAGGTACTGCAGATATATAAGATAGGAGGAAAGCTGTTAAGAGCAGTCAAGAGTTTTTACGAGATTAGTAGAGCTTGTGTTAGATTAGAAATGGAGAGAGTGATTGGTTTGAGGTAAAGGTGGGACATCGTCATAGATATGTTATGTCACCCTGGGGTGGTGCGAGAAGTGAATGCAAGGGTAATGGGTAAGGGGTTGGAGATGGTTAAAGAATATTGAGAAAAATGGGAAATAAGCCAGTTTTTGTTAGCTGACGACACTGCGCTTGTAGCAGGATCAGAAGAGAGATTGAGGAAGTTAGTGACAGAGTTTGAGAAGGTATGTGAAAAAATTAAGCGGAAGATAAATGTGGGCAAATGTAAGGGGATAAGATGTACAAGGGGAGAGAGTGACAGCAGGCTGGAAGTAAGCATTAATAGAGAGAGACTGGAGGAAGTGGATAGTTCTAGATACTTGGGTGCGAATGTGGTAGGAAAGGGAGGAGTGGGGGTGGAGGTAGAATGTAGATTGAGAGAATCGAGTAAATGCCTTGGTGGATTGAAAATGTAATGAGAAATAGACATCTAGGAATGAATGCTAAGAGGAGGTTATATGAAGGAGTGATTATGCCGACAGCAATATACGGGGCAGAAACATGGAACATGAGAGAGGAAGAGAGAAGGAGTTTGAATGTGTTTAAGATGAAATGTCTGAGAAGTATGATAGGAGTTACAAGGCTAAATAGTGTGAGAAATGAGGAGGTGAGGAGGAGAACAGGGGTGGAAAGGGAGTTGAGAGATAGGGTTGATGGAAGAGTATTAAAATGGTTTGTACACATAGAAAGAATGAGTGAAGAAGGTTAGTAAAAGAGGTGTGGAAGGCAGAGGTGGATGGAGTGAATATGAGGGGGCGTCCTAGAATGAGATGGATATATGGGGGTAAAGGGGGCATTACAAAAGAGAGGAATGTCTGTTGAGGAGTGACGGGATAGGACAGAAGATAGGGGAGAATGGAGAAGGGTTGTGTATAGATGATGCTGTGATGCATGATGGGGAGTGGGTGGGGATGGGGGTGAGGAAGTATGTATGAGAAATTTGACGCAGCCCCAAGGCATTTCTCCCCTTCTTCTCTTTTTCTGTGTAGAGGGACGGAGAGGGGGGGTCGCCGAATTACTGAAGCGGCCTTGCTGTGGATGTGCTGTGTCTTGCGACACTGCTTCTGACCCAGGGCAGTGGACAGGATGCAGGGATGACCCGTCATCCAGGAGGTGCCAAGATGAGAGGGAGGGAGGAGGGTGGAGACGAATGGAATATGTAGGGGATGGAATGGGTGGGAGTGGTTTCTATGCCTTTTTTCTTTTTGGCTACCCCACGTGGAAGGGGGAAAAAGCCTTTGGAATATGTACATATGTATTTATGTATGTATGTATGTATGTATGTATGTATGTATGTATGTATGTATGCATGCATATATATATATATATATATATATATATATATATATATATATATATATATATATATACATATTCTATCCGAGTGCTGATTCCTTGATGTGGTGGTTAAGCTTGAGAATTCTATTGACTATAAAAATGATATGGCAATAGAGAGAAAATCTTTGCAGAGTCACTTATATCGAACAGGTTCTGTAAGAAAGATGAGACAAAGAGCAGCTTGCACATGGACATAATCGTTGGACCCACAGCTGGTACATCCCTGATGGTGAACAGATATATTCGTCGTAGACATTAGGGGTACCGTCATAATGACGCCTTGGACTAATGGGCTCCACCGAATATAATGAATAGTGACACCAAAGATATGTCTCACCAGAGGCCAGTCGGCAGGAAGGTGAGATTACTGCCAAAATTTCTTTATAGCAAAAATGAATTGCACAAAAAAAAAAAAAAGAATGAAGATTTATACCTACAACTTAAGGGCCCTCTCAGAAGATCACAGGCTGGAAAGTTTAATGGAAGAACAAAACAACAAGTGGGACATTGTAGGACTGAGTGAAGTCCGAAGAGAGGAAGAAAAAATAATACAATTACATGGTAGTCACCACCTGTTCTACTATTGAGACAAGAAGAAAAAAGGAGCTTTTTGAGTAGGATTTTTGTTAAACCAAGAGATTGCTGGTAACGTAGTCAAATTCAGTAGTTTATCAGACAGGGTATCTTGATTGTGATTAGGCTGAAAAGGGTACACTCTATAAATAATTCAGCTTTATGCACCAGCTTCACAGAGTTCAGACGATGAAATTGAATCTTTATATGATGATTTAAGTCAGGTAATGGATCAAGAAAAATTAAGTACACGTTGGTAATAGGCGACTTTAATGCTAAAGTCGGGAAGAAGATGAGCACGAGTCGTGCATTGGGAAGTTTGGAGTAGATGAAAGAAATGATAGAGGCGACATGTTAGTCCCTTTTGTAGAAAACTACAGCATAGGAATAATGAAAACTTTCTTCTAAAAGCTTGTAGGTCACAAATAGACTTGAAGAACTCCAAATGAAACAACAAAGAACGAAGTAGACTTCATATTAGGAAATGAGAGCAAGAGCGTTAGCAATGTTACGGTGATAGATAAAGTCAACATAGGTAATGACCATAGAATGGTAGGTGACACAGCTAAATTCAATTTCAGAGCCGAGAGAAATAAACTAGTTTTAAGAAAGAAAATAAATCTTGCAAAGGTTAAGGATAATAATAAGATATTTCAATTACAAATTAGAAATAGATTCGAAGCTCTAAGATCCAACAAGGACACCGTCGAAGATATGAATTTGAATTTAGTTAATAGCATTAGGGAATCGGCAGAGAAAGTAGGAAGTACAAAAGATATTAAAGAAAACAAATACTCTAAATCTACAAATTACCTAATTAAAAGAAGGACCATCCAGATTAAAAGCAGGTAAGACGAAATAGAAAGAGTAGAACTAAACAAACTTATCAAGAAAAGGCAAAGATCAGTGAAAAGATTAGTGGGGATGGGGTCGAGGTCCTACATACGGGATTAAAAAGGGACATGAGAAAAACGGAAAAATCCAAATGGAACAACAAAGAACAAATTAGACCTCATATTAGAAGATGAGATCAAGAGCATTAACAATGTCACGGTCATGAATAAAGTTAACATAGGTAGTGACCATAGAATAGTAGGTTGCACAGCTAAATTTAGTTTCAGAGCCGAGAGAAACAAAGTAGTTAAAAAAAAAGTAAGCTTTGCAAAGGATAAGGATAACAAAAACTAATTTCAGTTAGAAAATAAAAAACAGATTCAAAACTTCAAGAATTATCGAGGACACCGTCGAAGGTATGAATTTGAATATAAACATTATAATTGGGAAAGTAGGAGGTACAAAAAGTATTAGTGAAAAAAAATACTCCAAAGCTACAAATGACCTAAATTAAAGAAAAAGAACTATGCAGATTAAAAGCAGGAGAGACAAAATAGAGAGAGTACAATTAAACAAGCTTATCAGAGAAAAAAAAACATGGATGAAATAGAAGAAACTATTTGCAAAAGTAAGATTATCAAATGAACTGAGCACAGACATACTTTAGGAAGACAGCAAATAATATGTTTGAAAGATAGAAACGGAGAGATCATTAAATGCTAAGACAGAATAGTAAAAAGGGTAGAAGAATATTACCAAGAGTTTTACTCGTCGAAGACCGTAGTTGAGTCAGTAAATTCATCTGTAGACGCTAGTATTGTACCATAAGGTACAAAGGAAGAAGTAGAGTGTATACTCTAAAAAATATGAAACGAGGAAAAGCTCCTGGAAAAGATGGTATATCGATAAGACGCAGGGAAAGAGGTTCATACCAAATTAACTCAGTTGTACACCCAGTGCTTTCGTCAAGAAAGCGTTCGTGAATCCTGGTGCTTTGCTATAGTGTTTTTGTTTTATAAAATAGGAAACCAGAAAGACCTTAGGAACTACCGACTGATTAGCTTGCTATCAAATGTATATAAAGTATTCTCTAAGATACTACAAATATACTTAGTCAAGTTTTAGATATAAGCAAACCAAGAGAACAGGCAGGCTTTAGAAGCGGATATTTAACTCTAGATCATTTGCAGGTGATGAATCAACTAATCGAGAAAACGACAGAATACAATATACCTCTTTGTTTAGCTTTTGTAGATTACGAGAAGGCCTTTGGCTCGGTAGAATAAGAGCAATACTTATCTCGCTACGCAAGAGGGGTACAAACGTATAGATAGTAAGGGTTTTAGAAAAGATATGCTGAGTGATCTGAACAAGTAAAGTCTCATAATAGGTTTAAAATGAATAAGAGTAAAGCCAAAGTAATGTTCAAAACGAAAGTTCAAAGTAAAGAGATTATAATCGATAGTGAGAGAGAGTATAGTTATTTAGGAATAATGGTGAAAATGACCAACGATCATAATAATGAAATAAAAATGCGCATTACAATTGGTTGGAAAATGTTTGGTATGTATAATAAAATCCTGAAAAGCTCTCTACCTTTATGTGAAAAAACGTAAAATTTACAATCAATGCATTCTCCCAGCA
>NC_134798.1:27023548-27068548 GCF_046742065.1 Oratosquilla oratoria
TTTTTGGTGTTCAGGAAATAAAAGTCATTCCTATAGGAAATTGGTCTCCTGAATCCAAAAATAACCTTCATTTTGACCAATCAGGTCTAGTTTTGAAGTTACCGAATTTTCGTATAATCACAATGTGCGTACGTCCACTCTAATTTTCTTTACCACATTTAATTCTAATTTTCTATTTTTCCAGATTTTTTGAGATGTGGTGAATTCAGCAACAGAAAATGAGCAAGATGTCGTCTTCTAGAAGGTTTTGCGTAAATTCTCCAAATGTGTTTTGTCACGTTTGTGGAGAATACACTTTGCCAGAAAATCGGAAAAACATCACGGACTTTGTTGAAAGAGCTTATATGGCATATTTTGGGGTCAAGCTGGGAGACCAAGATAAATACTGGGCACCGCATAGTATTTGCAGACAATGTACAGAGCATATGCGACAGTGGACTAAAGGGACAAGGAAACGTATGAGGTTCGCTGTACCAATGGTATTAACAGGAAAAACCGACAAACGCTTGTCTATCCTAATCTTGCCTCAGCTATCAGACCGGTTCCACACAGTGAAGAGCTTCCTATTCCTGTCTTCAGTGTCTTGCCTCAGATAACTTTACCCTCACCTGAAGATGAAACTGGAGACGAAGACTTTTCAGGTACGACTTTACCTCAGCTTGTCTCCCAGGAGGAGCTGAATGACCTAGTTTGTGACTTGAACCTCCCAAAAAACTCAGCAGAACTGTTGGCTTCCCGACTGATAGAAAAGAATCTTCTAGAGAATGGTGTCCGTATAACCTTTTATCGGAGTCGGCATGAAGAGTTCCTTTCTTTCTTTATAAAAGAGGGAGAGTTGGTTTATTCCAGAGATATTAGTGGGCTTCTTAAAAAACTTGGTATCAGATGAATGGCGTCTTTTCATAGACAGCTCTAAGCGTAGTTTAAAAAGTGTATTGTTGCACAACGGGAATTTGTATGGCTCTGTCCCACTTGCCCACTCAACAACTCTTACGGAAAAATATGAAGAAATTAAGTTAGTTTTAAAGAAGATACGGAACCATGATCATAAATGGGTCATCTGTGTTGACTTTAAGATGGTGAATTTTCTCATGGGACAGCAATCTGGTTATACCAAATACCCATGCTTTCTTTGCATGTGGGACAGCAGAGACCGAGTAAACCACTATGTTAAGAAAGACTGGCCGCCTCGAACAAATATGGTTCCATGTAGAGCTGTCAATATATTGGAAGAACCTTTAGTTGAGCGTGATAAGATCATTTTCCCCCCTTTGCACATCAAACACAAACTGATCAAGCAGTTCGTCAAAGCTCTTGACAAAAATGGAGTGTTTCAAATATATCAGCTATGTATTTCCAGAACTGACGATTGAAAAACTGAAAGCAGGGATTTTTGATGGACCACAAATCCGTAAGCTCTTGAAGGACAAAAACTTCATGAAAACGATGAGTGAACCTGAAGCATCAACATGGCGCGCATTTGTTGAACTAGTGCAAAATTTCCTTGGGAACCACAAAAGTGACAACTATAAGGAGCTTGTTGCCAACTTAATATCAACTTTTGGTGAAATTGGTGCAAATATGAATATCAAAATGCATTTTCTTTTCAGTCACTGTGATCGTTTTCCTGAAAATCTCGGAGATGTTAGCGATGAACAAGGCAAACGATTTCATCAGGACATCAAGGAGATGGAAACTCGGTACCAAGGACGTTGGGACTCTGTGATGATGGCAGACTACTGCTGGTGTTTAAAACGAGATTCACCAGCGGGTCAACATTCACGGCGCACAAAGAAACGTAAATTTATTCCTTGAATTTTCTGCCATAAAGCTTTAATTTGGTTTTTATATTTGTGCTCTTTTCTGTATAATAGACTCGCTATTTCTTCCTATGTTTTGCTCATGTATGAATAAGTTACTTTGTTAAGGAAACAGTCTTGTTTAATTCCAAAAGCCACCAAATATCAATTGTCGCATACTGTTCGAGAAGATTTTATGAGGATTTTTATCATCCAACGTAACTAAAATGGAAATAAGAAGAGTCAGAAAACTAGACCTGATAGGGAAAAACTGAATTCATTTTTTTAATTTAGCAGGCAAAAACACATAAGAATTCGCTAAAATATCTCAAACACCAAGCAAAATTTTTGTTGTTGTTGCCCAGTGTTATATATTATATATTATATATTATATGATATATATATATATATATATATATATCATATGTATATACACATATATATGTATATATATACATATATATATATATACATATATTACATATATATATATATATATACATATGCTTAAAAGTGGCAGTCTGCCGACAAGATTGACTAGATAAACACCAAATGAGGACGGAGCCTTTATTTGTACGACGTTTCGCTTATTACAGCTCCGTCCTCATATGGTGTTTATCTAGTCATATATATACATATATATATATGTGTGTGTGAAACCTGTGAAAAGTCTTTGGTAAACTTACTCACTACGTTAAATATAACAAAAGAAAAAATTAAAAGGTGTATAGACAAACTCAAAGTTAATAAAAACACCAGGGCCTGACGGTTGGCATCCAAGAATCTTAAAGGAAATGAAAAATGAGATTGTTGTTCCATTAGAAATTATTTTCAAGAAATCCATCATATCCGGAGATGTCCCAAGAGAATGGAAGCTAGCTAACGTTACTCCCATATTCAAAAAAGGTGACAAAAAGAAACCAAATAACTATAGGCCTATAAGTTTGACTTCAATCGTAGGAAAAATAATGGAAGCTATCATCAGAGATGCTATCGAACATCATTTAGAAAGTAACCGTTTGATAAATGATAGCCAGCATGGTTTCAGACGGACTAACTTACGGACGGACTAACTTACTCGAATTCTACAACACAGTTATCTCGAGTTATGACAAAAGAAACAATATAGATTTAGTATATCTAGACTTTGCAAAAGCCTTTGATACCATCCCACACGAAAGACTACTTACTAAATTAGCTTTGCATGGAATAAGTGGTAGCCTATTAGGTTAGACTAGTAATTGGTTGAATGGTCGAAAACAGAGAGTTGTTTTAAATGGAAAAACTTCTGGATGGAAAAAAGTTGCAGGTGGAGTTCCTCAGGGTTCCGTTCTTGGGCCACTTCTATTCATAGTATATATAAATGATATAGACCATGGACTAAAATCTACTGTTTCCAAATTTGCTGATGATACAAAACTGTGCGGAGTGGCAAATGATAACTCAAACCAATTAGATATTCAAGAAGATTTAGATCAATTATAGCAATGGTCTGAAAAGTGGCTAATGAAATACACAAGTAAATGCAAGGTAATGCACATAGGTAAAAATAACAGTAGGTACGATTACAAGTTATTTGGAAATTCATTAACATAAGTGGATAGTGAAAAAGATCTCGGCGTAATTATCAGTAACGACCTCAAATCATCCAAGCAGTGTATTTCAGCCTCTGAGAAAGCAAATAAGATACTAGGACTGATTGCGCGATCTTTTGATATCAAAAGTCCATCACTCATTAACAAGCTATATAAATCGTTAGTTCGTCCACATTTGGAATATGCTGTTTCCGTATGGTCACCAAATCTCATTAAAGACATTGACAGACTGGAAAAAGTACAACGGCGAGCCACAAAACTGATTCCAAATATCAAAAATAAATCATACGAAAATCGACTAAATCATATGAATCTGTTTTCCCTAAAAAAGCGTAGACTCAGAAGTGACTTGATACAGGTCTTTAAGATTTTAAAGGGAATTGACAACATCAAAAGTGATCAAATTTTTACATTGAATGAGAATCAGACAAGAAACAATGGTCTCAAACTGTCCGGAAATAGATTCAATTTGGAAGTAGGTAGAAACAACTTTGCCAACCGTGTAGTTAATGAATGGAATAAACTTCCTGCACAGGTAGTGCAATGTAGTTCAGTTCGAAGCTTTAAAAATCATTTAGATAAATACCTAAATAAGATGCTGTAATGATTATGATTTATGTTATATTATTTGTTTTTGTTTTGTTATCATTTGCCTGTCTGATTTTCATTTATTATTAGTTATATGTCAATTTATCATTATTTACTATTTACCTGTTTGTTTATTATTTAACTATACCTATGCATTTATTTATGTATTTTATTTATCATTTACAATATCATAGTTTTTATTTATTATTTTATTATTAATATGACTTTTTCGCATCCGACCTAGATATGGATCAAAAGGTCTCCTGTCGGCATGCTCCGCCTTTGTAATCCATTGTAATCCTTTGTGTGTGTGTGTGTGCATATATACACACACACATATATATATGTATATATATATGTATATATATACATATATATATATGTATATATATACATATATATCTATATCTATATGTATATATGTATGTATATATATGCATATATATATACATATATATATATATATATATATATTTATATATATATATATATATTCGTGAAGCGTGGCAGGAGATTTGTTTTCAAGCATATCGTGTTGAAAATGACAGCAAATGTATTAGAAATTAGTTTATTTCGTAAGTTTTCTAGCTTTTGAAAGTAGATTTCTGTAGAAAAGAGAGGGGAAGAAGCAAATTTCTAATTGACATTGGCAACTTGTATTAACATAAATACGTAATACATAAAATAAATGAAAATAAACAAAACACAGTAGAAAAAAGGGCATTTCGCAGATCGTTCTGCATCTTCAGTTGGAATATAAAGAAGTAAGCCAGTTGCCAGTATGAATATGAATGAAGACAATTCTTGGAGAGATAACGTATGACTCTCCTCTGATTGAGTGGCATTTCGTAGATCCCTCAGTCTAGCTGATCTTCTGAGGCATGAGTTTTGGTTTGTACATTGACAGTAGGTTGTATATATATATATATATATATATTTTTTTTTTTTTATAAATACAGCCTCCAGGATGATCAGGCGTTGGAGGTCTTTCTTCTCTGAGACAATTTCTGTATTACTTATCATAGTTTCTCTGACGAGATGGCGTCTGTGGTGGGTCTAAATGTGGTGTTTAGGTCCTCCTTCTTGTAGGTGAAGAGTGATTTGTCTGAGCAGAGTAGTTGTCCTTCCTACGTTATTAGATAGGGGCGTACAGTCCTCTCTGGGCAAGTGAATTTGTACACTACGTGGGATTGACGAATTCCATGGGGTTTCGGGGTGGTGTTGTTTCTCAGAATTAGAGAAGATACTGTTTCTGTTCCTGAAATAAGTTAGGAGTGATAATTTGTCGCGTTCTTTCGTTGGGGTCACATGCTTTTTAATTAATTTTATTTAAAAAAAATTCATCATCTTACTTATTTGACTTGTGGGACTTATGAAATATGATGTGAGTAGTTCCTTCTTGTTCTGTGGCAGTGTGATGAGGGTCTTAGTACCAGGTGTCAATAATTCTTCTAAGTGTAATTTGGACTTCATTGTTGGATTATCCATTACTGATGAGTAGTTGGTGGACTCTGTCGATCTACTTCTGGGTATCTGACCAAGAAGAATAATGGGTAAGAGCTCTTCTAAAAAGGGTAATGATGGTGGATTTTCTGTATTTTTGGGGGCACTCACTTTCTCCGCTCATACATAGTCCGGGATTGGTGTCCTTAACATAAGCACTGGAGGAAAAGAAGCAATTAGTTTGTTTTAAGGAGGACGTCCAGGAAGGGGAGAGATCCACTTTCACTATGCTCGACAGTAAACTCAATCCCCCGAAACCTCATGAGCTTCCTCCTTAAGGTCTCAAGGTCTTGAGGGAAATAAATTTGAACAAATATATCTACCAAGCCCATAAAAAAATAAAAAAAAAAATGGAAAAGAAAACCCCTAAAGGAGAACCTATAGTAACTCCATCCCTTTGTTGGTAAAGCTTCCCACGGGGGCAGCGGAAATGAAACTTTTTTGTGCAAGTCTCGATTAGAGAGCGTAGAAGTTTTTCAGGTATGTCTAGTCCGGGGGCAGGTCCACTTTTGTAGACTTTATCACAGATAAAGTTTATAGCTCTGTCAGAGGAAATATTAGTAAATAACAAAGTGGCGTCCAGCGATGTTGTTATTTCTTGGCTGGGAGCATCTTTTACCAGGTCCAGGAACTCGTGAGAATATGCCAAGTTAAATCTGTTCAAATCATTTATTTATTTATATTTTTTAGCTAACTTGTGCGTAGGTGTAGGTACTTGACTAACTATGGGTCGGAGGGGGTTATTAACTTTGTGGATTTTTACATTGCCAGGACAATATCCTGGTTTGTATTCAGCAGACAATTTACACAGATTGATTACTCCTTTGACAGCGTTAATAGCGTCAATAATTTTATTGACTCTAGTGACTATTTCAGGGATAGGATTTTTTTGGATGGATAGGAACTTGGATCTATCCTCTAGGATGTTATCTTTTCAAGACATTCTGAGGTAGGGATAAGGACGAGTACAGAGGCTTTATCGGCACGCCTTACTGTCACTTCCTGATTATCTCTTATACGTTGAGCGGCTTTAATGTGTTTTTTCTGTAACACCGAGCGAATAAAAGTGCTTCGTTGCTTACCTGCCTCAGCAATAAGTTTTGGCTGTAGGCGTTGACTGATTTCAACTTTGCCTTCATCAGCAAGTTTGAGTATCCTATCAATAAGGACTTCTATCTCTACCCTCTTTTGGTGAGGTTTAGGTTTAGATAGAACATGAAAATTCAGTCCTAGATCAAGAAGTTCCTTTTGATCAGCTTCGAGGTCGATATTGGCCAGGTTGACGTAGGGTTCCGTAGATTGGGGGATTTTGATCTGACATCTATTCATAACACTCAATTTTCGTATGCCTTTCCTCTCCACAGATTTCTTTTATGCGTAGAGAGTGGATTCCAGTGCTGCATTGATCCTACCTTTGTGAGAAATGTCAATATTTTCACGATCCCACAGGTGCTGTTGGTTTTGGGTTCCTCGTGATTACAATTTTACAAATGTGCTACCACATTTTGTCCAACTGATGATATAAGTCAGAAACAATGGTCATCTTTTTTTTTCATCTCGTTGTCGACCAGGGTCCTTCTGTTCCCCAGGGTCGTCGCATTGTTCCTGACTGGCCTTGTCGTAGAGTTTAATATTCGTGAAGAGTGGCAGGACATTCTCTTTCAATATCATTTTGTTGAAAACGACAGCAAATGTATTAGAAATTAATTTCTTTCGTAAGCTTTCTAGCTTTCGGAGAGTAGATTTCTGTTAAAAAGAGAGGTGAAGAAGCAAATTTCCAATTGACATTGCCAACTTACATTAACACAATTAAAAACCTAATACACAAAATAAATAAAAATAAACAAAACACAGTATAAAAACCCAAGAGGTTTCGCAGATCGTCCTGCATCTTCAGTTGGAGTGTAGAGAAGTAAGGCAGTGGTCAGTATAAGTATGAGGGAAGACAATTCTTGGAGAGATTACGTAGCTAATATACACACACATATATATATATTTGCCAGTCACTGTGAAAGTCGATTCGTCACTCCAAAAGACTGTTTTCCACTGTTTGCCAAGAAATATTCAACATGGACAGATGAACAGTGGAAAACAGTCTTCTGGAGTGACGAATCGACTTTCACAGTGACTGGCAAATTTTAGACGTTTAACAACTACACGATGACCTGATCTATAAAAGTTACCATGCCCGCACTACTCCTTGGTTACTCGTCGGCAAGTTGTTAAAAGTCTAGAATTTGCCAAGAAATATTCAACATGGACATATGAATTGTGGAAATCAGTCTTCTGTAGTGACGAATCGACTTTCATAGTGACTGGCACCCCAGCAGCCAAGGTCTACCGCAAGCCTGGTGATGACCCCTTGAAACCTCCCTTCACGAACAAGGTCGTCAAGCACCCTGCCTCGCTTATGGTTTGGGCAGGATTTACGTATTATGGTGTTGGCAAGCTGGTTGTACTCCCTGCTAATGAAAAAGTAAATCAGTATAACTATCTGGAGTTATTGGCTGACTATCTTCCTGACTGTTTTGAGGAGACCAAGGCCGAGGTTTTTATGCAGGATAGAGCACCTGCTCACACTGCTAAACTTGTGACAGACAATCTAAGAGACTGTGAAGTGAGTTATATTAAAGACTTCCCAGGTAAGTCCCGATATTAACCCGATAGAAAACCTTTGCGGTTTAATGAAAAGAAAATTACGTAACATGGACAACTCATCAGTGCCACGGTTGGAATACGCTATTCGCCAGCTCTGGGCCTCCATTCCTGAAACAATCCTCCGGAACCTTGCACTATCAGTTCCAGGACGTCTCCAGAAAGTGATACAGAGGAAGGGATATTCATTTTAACAAATTTCTATATGTAAGTACCATAATTTGCATTATTTCATATATCTTTATATGCAAACTAACCTTCACCTTCAGTTTACAGGTTTCATTAAGGGCGGCGTCATTACTTTCCGCTCATACTGTATATATATATATATATATATATATATATATATATATATATATACATATATATATACATATATATACATACATATATATATATATATATATATATATATATATATGTACATATATATGTATATACATATATATATATATATGTATAAATACATATATAAATATATATATATATATGTATATATATATATATGTATATATATATATACCACTACGATCAATAGGTAATGAGAAAATGTCAGGAGAGACACTATTTATTTTCATAAGCTTGCAAAACTTTGTCTCCTTCAAAATAATTGCCTCTGCCATCTACACACATCTGCATGCGTCTCTCCAAATCCTGAAAGACCTCCTCAAAGTCTGTTTTCAGTAGTCCCTTCAGGTAACTTTCCAATTCCTCTTTCAGCTTCTCTGTTGACTGAAATCTGGTTCCCCTGAGGGACCAGGAAGAAGTCACAAGGGGCTAGGTCAGGGCTGTAGGATGGGTGTTGTACCATTTTCTTTTCCCTGCTGGCCATCCAGGTGGTCACCAGCTTGGACTTGTGGCATGGGGTATTGTCCTGGTGGAACTACCACTGACCACCCCTCCACTGCTGAGGTCTCTTCTTCCTCATCTTCTCCCTGAACCTTTTCAGAACAGTAAGGTAATATTCCTCATTGATGGTTTGACCCTGAGGAAGCCATTCAACGTGAATGAGCCCCTGGGAGTCAAAGAAACGAATGACCATGGCCTTCTCTTACGACCTGATCATCTTTGTCTTTTATGGTCTGGAGGAGGTCGCGTGCTTCCACTGAGCACTCTGACGTTTGCTCTCAGGGTCGTAGGTGAACATCCAACTCTCGTCGCAAGTCACTATCTTATTCAGGAAATCTGAATCAGCCTCTATCATTTGGAGAATGTCAGTGCAACATTCCACACGAAACTGCCTCTTGTCGTCAGAGAGGATCTTTGGCACGAACTTGGCGCAGACTTTGTGGAGCTTCAGATCTTCAGTCAGAACTGTCTCTACTGCGCCAATACTAATACCAACAGCTTCAGATATCATTCTCACAGATATTCGACGGTCTTGTACCACCAACCTTTGCACTTCCTCAATGGTTTCCTCCTTGCGTGCACTTTTTGGTGCTCCAGATCTGGGTTCATCCTCATCCTGTTCATTTCCTTAAGAAAATCTGTTAAACCACCGATAGAAACTTGTTTGGCTCATCTGTTCATCCCCATAGGCCTCCTTTAGAATTCCGTAAGCTTCTTGTTTGGTTTTCTTAAGTTTAACACAAAATTTGATGGCGTAACTTTGCTCCAGGTTCCCCTGCATCTTGACAAGTGTTCACAGATTGGCAAACCGAATCAGACTGGTTCCACCACGTTCACCGCTGCACTCAGACCTACATATATATAAAGATGCCAGATAGTCATTAATTGGAATATATGTATGTGTACTTCACCATGAACTAGTATTTTGATTAATTCATATTTACTGTCGCGCCTGACATTTTCTCATTACTTATTGATCTTACCTTATTTATTCACATATATATATATATATATATACATATATATATATATGTATATATGTACATGTATATACAAATATAAATATATATATACATGTGTGTATATATGTATATATATATATACATGTGTGTATATATGTATATATATATATATATATATATATATATATATATATATATACAGATATATGTGTGTGTGTGTGTTGTGTGTGTGTGTGTGTGTGTGTGTGTGTGTGTGTGTGTGTGTATGTACATGTATGTATATATATATATATATATATGTATATATATACATATATATATGTATATATATATATACATATCATATATATATATACATATATATACATATATATATGTATATATATATATATATATGTGTGTGTGTGTGTGTGTGTGTGTGTGTGTGTGTGTGTGTGTGTGTGTGTGTGTGTGTGTGTGTGTGTGTGCGTATATATATATATATATATACACACACACACACACACACATATATATATATATATATATATATATATATATATATATATATATATATGTATAGTAAAATTAGGGCTCACGCCGAGAGGCATAATTTGATTCGTGATTCACAACATGGTTTTTTTAAGGGTAGGTCACGTGTAACTATTTTTTTTTTTTACATTAATGTCAACAAGGTGACAGATAATAATAATTGTTGTAATATTATATACCGTATTTTTAGTGAAGCGTTACACAAGATGCCCTACCAGAGACTACTAAATAAATTCAAGGCCCACGGCGTGGGTGGGAAAGTATTTGAATGGATTAGAGTGATAGAAAGCCGCTGGTCTCCGTTTATAGTGTAAGATCTAAATATGGTAGTGGCAGTAGGGGCGTTCCCCAAGGCTCGATTTTGGATCCCCTATTGTTCATTATGTATATAAAAGATTTGGACAATGGGATTAATAGCGATGTTAGTAGGTGTGCGTTTGATACTGAAATAGGACACAATATTAGGTCTGGAGAAGACGCTGGGTTATTACAGGAAAATATTAGCAGTTTGCATAGTCGATGAAATGGCTAAACGTAGGTTATACAACCCAGAAAATACCCTTTTAGAGTAAACAGACTTTGAAAAAAATGAATGTTAGTAAATTCTGAGCTTTAATTCAGGATACAGTCCATTAGTGTCATGAATCGAGATAACAGAGCATTAGTATTTATTGCTTGAACGGTTTCAAACAAAAATGCAGGTAAAATCATTAAACTCCATCCTGCGATGGTTAGACTCCTTGACTATGCGGTACATTTTTAGTCCCCGTCCTACTTAATTTATTTTAATATACTAGAATTAGTGTAAAGATGAATGACCAAAATTTGAGTTGTTTTTTTTTTTCTTTCTTTTTACGAAGACAGGTTTGGGCACCTTAATTTGCACTCTGCAAATACATAGAGTGTGTAATTAACTAATAGAGGTATGCAAATGGGATAAGGTCTTCAACGAGGGTGATGCAGGGAAGGCATCATATTAAGACAGCAGAGCAGGACTCATAGTAATAGAATGGAATTGGAAAATTATAGATTTAAGAAGAAAATAGGCAAGAACGGGTTAATCACTAGTGTAGTTAACGAATAGAATAGAATTAGCATCTTGTAGTAATTGCTGAAACTATTCTTTATTCATTTATCTTTTTAAGAGAGGGTAAGATAATTTTACGAATAGGAACGGTAAGTAGTAGTGGGAATGAAGCTGCCTAGTGTAGGTATTATGCTCTCACACATTCTTCTCCATTCTTATACTTTTATGTTGTTCAGGAAAGGTACAAGATAGGTTATGATGTCAGTTTAATATAGAAGAACGTCCAAATTTCAACACTTTTAAAAGGGCAATGGTTTCCGGACTATATCTCACGTTTGGTGGTGAGATTTCTGGTCAGCAATTACCTTCCTCCTGACCACACACATGATCCCTGACCCAGGTCATCTGGTGTGTTCCCTCTTCAGGAAAGCACAAGATAGGTTATGATATTAGGGTAATGTAGAAGAACGTCCTAATCTCAACATTTCTAAAGGACAATAGGCTCCGGAAATTATTTCATGTTTGGCGGTGAGCTTTCTCATCAGCAGTTATTTTCCTCAGAGCCCCACACGTGATTCCTGATCCAGGTCATCTGGGCTGTTCCATCGCCTGAATGAATTCCTTGTCAAAATCCACCCCTGGTGATAGAGGGGTGTATATTACCCAAATATCATGACCTATCGTGTACTTTCTTGAAGAGGGTTGCAGTTGGTAGCCGAAATATAGACATTACCATTATTACAAGTATTTCTTTCACTTTGACACTTGGCTTTCTGTTACATGGGGTGAGGTTGTCAGGGAGGTCAGGTCATAGAGGGAATTGTAAAACATAGAGATGATGAGTGATTGGGTTACAGTGGACAATGCTGAAGTGCTACAATTTCTACGTCTGTCAACTGGTTGTAAGTGAGTTTTTAGAAAAACATAAGGTTCTGAAACTTTCTGAAATGAAATAAACATATGTGCCATGTTTGGCGCCAACCTAATATGAAATTCCTGACTATTGCAGTCACAAACTCAAGCAGAAGCTGGAGCACTATGCACCAATCCACAGGAATTTATCATTCTATGACCTGGGAAGCTTCAAGTCGTACATCCTCTACAGCACAAATATAGATGTGAATAATGCACTAAGGCTTGTTTTTCAACTCGAGTCCGTGAATATTATTAAAAATGTTGGTACTCAAGTTCGAAGCAGTGTCCTAGAAGCGTCTTCAAAATCACCTCAGCTGACACCAGTTCCGTACAGCATAGCAAGTGCTGATGGTTACCTTATAAAGACTGATACGCTGACTGTGCTGGATGAGAATGCTTGTTCTATCATCTCAAGTACCTGCTTGGAAACTTCATTCAAATCAGCTCGAAGGTATTTTACCTGTCGGAAAAGACTGGCGATTTTTTTGGTACCGATCAGGATTTTCCCTATTCGGTCAGATCCATGGAAAGACGGCGCCGTTTTTGTGAGAAATTTGTTCTGATGGGAGAAGCAACTAAGAGGCCTGCTGACTAAAAATCTTCCTTGGAAATGATGACAACAATATTCAGTTCATCTGACTCCTCCTGAAGTTCTTTTCCAGTGATAAGTATGTTGCCAGATTACATGGATGAAGACTTGTCTTCTTCTGTAATGGTACAACATATTTTCTCACGTCCGTTGGTGGAAACAAAACTGTTCACGAGGAAATTCCTTCCCTGAATTCATCTCAAGAAAAGGCAGATTCTCACGTCATACTTCACCTGAGTTACGCCAAAGAGGATACTAGTTTACCCGCGTCAAAAGTACCGAGTCTGATATCTTCTTTGTCCTCTTTTACTATATCACCTTTTACAGATATGCAATTAGTGTTCGACACAGGCTATGGAAACAAGTAATAGTTGATAAATGTCACGGTTATGGCTGCTGAGCTTAGCAAAGCTATGTCGCTGTGACACTGATGTACCAGGACCAATATATCAATGTCCTAAACACTCTTGGTTATTAGTGGGTCATCTCTAATGGCCTCATCGAAGGACTTGAAGACTTCACCTGCAAGATGTGTGGTAGAGCATCATGGATTACGCACGTCTGCATGAAGGGAAATCATCTTATTCACTCAAGTAATATTGACATGAAATTTTTCCTCCCTTTAAGGAAACACAGCATCAGCGCATAAGACGGATCAGCCATCAAATGGGGATTTGAAAGACGGCCCACATTACAAAGGCAAATATACCAAAGCCTCCAACCAATTTGGTTCGAAGGAGATACCCACCTACGAGAACTTGCAAATGTTGCTCAGGATTCTAAAACCAGTAAGGGCATGACCATCGACTTCTTGAAAAGGACACTGAGATTGTAGCAGTGCCAGAAGACGATTTGATTAACAGTGATTTAAACTAAGTTCACACATCATTTGTGTTTATTTACAAGTTTTTATATTTTAATAAGATTTGCATGCGTGTGTGAAAAGACAATTTTGATAACCAGGTCGTATTGATACATGGGATCAGAGATTTACCTTACATAGACAGGCTTAAGTATTTTAACTTTATGGATGGGGGTGATAGGTAATAATGGGCATGGAACTGCCTAATACAAGGCGTATGGTCTCTTGCAGTCTATTTCTTGCGTTATTATGTTCTAATACTTTCCAAAATTCAAGTGATAGTACCAATGAAATATATATAAAAAACGTAATTTTCATTTGTATCTACCAATAAACATATCACGTGCAAAATGGCAACTAATTTCCAATATAGTCAATAATTTTGTAAATATACGTGCAATCCTAAAATTTTATGAGATAAATTAAAGCTAATAAGCCACGTTTTGAAGTATTGCATAAACTTGTTCCAGTATGTATAACTTTAATCACAATAAAGTTAAGTATATAACTGAAAAACTTCAAAATAAATCCAGCTTTTATTTGATTTCTCACATGTACCATTAGTTAAATAGAAAGGTGATCAGGGCTGTAGCTCATTCAGTTTTGCGAGAAAATGTTGTATGTCGCAAGTTAATATCTTTTTTTTTTTATTTAGGGCGGGTCATAGTGTGTCTCGGGATTATACTTGACATCAGTTACTTTTGGAATCTGCAAATCCTAAGCTTTCTAATGATACCAAATTTATAGAGTTGTGTGTGTGTGTATTGAGGGGTGCACGTATGACTATTTTGGCACATGACCCAGGTTCCATGACTTATATGTAATTGTGAGTGAAAAATTAAACCACTATGATAAGGTTCGATTTCAATGCCAGCACTGGGAAGCAACAGTGATATACTACTTTCCTTTATGCACTGTTGCAATGAGGAATTGAAAAGTGTTGACTGCATGATTTGAAAAAATGCATAGTATATGTTGAGGATCAAACGAGGTCCTCACTCGTTCGAAACAGAAAAGGTACATGCTCTTTCGAAAGGTTTTCATACATATACATATACATATACATATACATATACATATACATATACATATACATATACATATACATATACATATACATATACATATACATTTACATATACATATACATATACATATACATATACATATACATATACATATACATATACATATACTGTATACATATACATATACATATACATATACATATACATATACATATACATATACATATACATATACATATACATATACATATATCATATACATATACATATACATATACATATACATATACATATACATATACATATACATATACATATACATATACTTATACATATACATATACATTGCACATATACATATACGTATACATATACATATACATGTACATATACATATACATATACATGTACATATAAGTATACATATACATATATACATATACATATACATATACACTTACATATACATATACATATACATATACATTGTACATATACATATACATATGTATATACATCTATATTTACATATGTATAAACATGCACATACACATACTTAAACATCCACATCAATATCATCATCCACATCCACATCCACATTCACATCCACATCCACATCCACATCCAAATCCACATCCACATCCACATCCACATACACATACACATACACATACACATACACATACACATACACATACACATACACATACACATACACATACACATACACATACACATACACATACACATACACATACACATACACTTACACATACACATACACATACACATACATACACATACACATACACATACATACACATACACATACACATACATACACATACATACACATACGCATACACACACACACATACACATACACATGCACATACACATACACATACGCATAAACATACACATACACATACACATACACATACACATACACATACACATACACATTCACATACACATACACATACACATACATATACAGTACACATACACGCACACATATACACATGCTCATACACATACAAATACACATACATGTTAATAAAGGTGAAGACCATGAGGTGAAGATGGGTAGTGTATTTCAGTTTAGGTTAGAGGGAACTCATTGTGGCAGATGGAGAAACTAGGAAGATGACTGAGATGGGAGAGACAAATGACAGGGTATAGGTAACGATGATATAAAAACCACTTTGAAAATGACGAAAGCTGCCAAAGTACCTGTGTTGGAGGGGTGTCGTGTGGAATGCCTGACAAAGGGAAAAAATGTTATAGTGGATTCGTTGGTTAGGTAGTTTAATGTGTACCTAAGGGAGGGGAGTGTGCTGGAGGTCTGGAAAAGTGCCTGTATAGTTGCTCTTTACAAAAGAAAAGGTGATAGTTTAATTGTAGTATTTAGAGGTATCAGTTTGTAGGTGTAATTGTATTTGAAGAGGAGCAGAGGGAGTGATTGGTAAGGATTCGTGTAGGTTTGGGAAAGGCAGAGGGTGTATGGATTAGTTTTTGTAATAAGGCAGAATTGTGAAAGGTGTTTGGCAAAAGATAAGGATGTTTTTTCGGTCTTTATGGATTTAAAGAATACTTATGACAGGGTAGACAGGGAGACAATGTACAGATATAATGCGATTAGGAGAAAGCTTTTAAAAGGCAGGCAAATGCTTTCACATGACCAGTAGAGTTTGCATTAGGGCTGGGAATGGTGATAGTTGTGATTTCAGATGAAAGTGGGGCTGCGTCAGGACTGTGTTATGTCGCCATGGCTGTTCAATGTACCCATGGATGGGGCGATAGGGGAGGTAAATACAAAGGTGATGGTTAGAGTATTGGAAGTGGTTACAGAGAGTGAAGGGAATTGGGAGGTGGGCCAGTTGTTACTTTCTAATGTCACTGTGATTGTGGCTAGATCAGAGGAGAGTTTGAAATATTTGGTGACGGAATTTGGGAAAGTAATGACTAGGTGTTGAGATGTAAAAGATTATTGGTTGTCAGTAAGCTGGAGGTAAGTAGGTGGGGTTAAGAGGAAACTAATAGTTTTAAATATTTAGAGTAGCATGTAGCAGGGAATTGAGAAGTGGGGGTCAGAGTAAATTATCGAGTAAAAGAAGCAAGCAAATATCTCGGGGGGAATAAAATGTGTCATGAGAAATAGGTATCTACGAAAAGCTGTTTATACCTATCGGCACCACAATGCTGACTGTAATAGTTCTAAGATTATCAAATATGAAAAATATTCTATAAAACGTAGATGTTTTGAATCTGCGTTTATATCCCCCATTGATGATATAAATCAGAACAGTAGATTTATTCCAATAAATAAACCATTAGCAATTTTAATAACCAAGTAACAAGCAATTTACGCAAATTGTGTGTACACCATTTTTATGTTTGTTTCTCCCCGCAAGCTCGGGCTATATAAGGAGTCAGATGTTTCTCCACTGTGTTATTTCTGAAGAAGCCCTGCTGGGCGAAACGTTAAATATATTGGATCCCATACTCTGCGTTTGGCCTCTCTCCTACAGTGCTGTTGCAGTCGTTGCTGCTTTTACTCGACTATCAAAGTTATGTATTAATACAGAGAGATTAAAAAAAAAAAAAACGAAAGCGACAATACGAAATGAATATCGCTGATAAATCCAAAGAAAATCCCAAAGAATTCTATAGTTACATTAGAGATAAAAAGGTTGTTAGGAATCACATTGGTTCACTGTTATCTGCTGATGGTCAACTTGAATGTTCAAATGAAGGAATGTGTGATATCTTAAACAATTATTCTAGCTCGATATTTGTAAATGAAACACCTCAAAGTGAAAGTGAAATCCAAACTGAAACCTGTGAAAAGTTTAGGGTAAACTTACTACGGTAAATATAAGAAAAGAAACAATTAGAAGATGTATAGAGACACTCAAAGTTAATAAAACACCAAGGCCTGGCGGTTGGCATCCAAGAATCTTAAATGAAATAAAAAATAAGATTGTTGTTCCATTATAAGTTATTTTCAAGAAATCCATCATATCCGGAGATGTCCCAAGAGAATGGATGCTAGCTAACGTTACTCCCATATTCAAAAAAGGTGACAAAAAGAATCCAAATAACTAGAGGCCTATAAGTTTCACTTCAATCGTATGAAAAATAATAGAAACTATCATCAGAGATGCTATTGAACATCATTTAGACAGTAACTGTTTGATAAATGATAGCCAGCATGGTTTCAGACGAAAACGTTCTTGTGTGACTAACTTACTCGAATTCTACAACACAGTTACCTCGAATTATAAAAAGAAAATTAGATTTAATATATCTAGAAAAATTAGATTATTGTTCAATTATAAATGATTTTCAAGAAATCCATCATATCCTCAGATGTCCTGAGAGAATGGAAGCTAGCTATCGTTACTCCCATATTCAAAAAAGGTGACAAAAAGAATCCAAATAACTACAGGGCTATAAGTTTGACTTTGACTTCAATCGTAGGAAAAAAAATGGAAACTATCATCAGAGATGCTATCGAACATCATTTAGAAAGTAACTATTTGATAAATGATAGCCAGCATGGTTTCAGACGGAAACGTTCTAGCGTGACTAACTTGCTCGAATTCTACAACATTGTTATCTCGAATTATGACAAAAGAAACAATATATCTAGACTGCAAAAGCTTTTGATGCCGTCCCCCACTAAATACTACTTACTAAATTAGTTTCACACGGAATAAGTGGTAGCCTATTAAGTTGGACTAGTAATTAGTTAAATGATCGAAAATAGAGAGTTGTTTTAAATGGAAAACTTCTGGATGGAAAAATGTTACAAGTGGAGTTCCCCAGGGTTTCGTTCTTGGGCCACTTCTATTCATAGTACATGTAAATGATATAGACCACAGACTAAAATGTACTGTTTCCAAATTTGCTGATGATACAAAACTGTGCGGAATGGGAAATGATCACTTAAACCAATTAGATATTCAAGAAGATTTAAATAAATTACAGCAATGGTCTGCAAAGTGGCTAATGAAATTTAACACAAGTAAATGCAAGGTAATGCACATAGGTAAAAATATCCGAAAATACGATTACAAGTTATTTGGAAATTCGTTAACAAAGGTAGATAGTGAAAAGGATCTCGGCGCAATTATCATTAATGATCTCAAATCATCTAAGAAGTGTATTTCAGCCTCTAAGAAAGAAAATAAGATTCTACGACTGACTGCACGAACTTTTGTCTTCAAAAGTCCATTAACAAGCTATATAAATCGTTAGATCATCCATATTTGGAACATACTGTTTCCGTATGGTCACCGGAATCTCATTAAAGATATTGACAGATTGGAAAAAGTACAACGGCGAGCCACAAAAGTGATTCCAAATATAAAAGATAAATCATACGAAAATCGACTAAAACATATGAATCTGTTTTCTTAAAAAAAAAAAAAAAAAAAAAAAGCGTAGACTCCGAGATGACTTGATACAGGTCTTTAGAACTCTAAAAAGAACTGACAATATCAAAAATGAAAAAAATATTCACACTGAATGAGAATCAGACAAGAAACAATAGTCTCAAACTGTCTGGAAATAGATTTAATTTGGAAGTGGGTAGAAACAACTTCGCCAACCGTGTAGTTATTGAATGGAATAAACTTCCTGCAGAGGCAGTGCAATGTAGTTCAGTTCGAAGCTTTAAGAATCATTTAGATAAACACCTAAGCAAGATGTTGTAATATCATTTATTTTATATTATTTTTTTTTATCAATTGTCTGTTTGTTTATGATTCTCTCTCTCTCTCTCTCTCTCTCTCTCTCTCTCTCTCTCTCTCTCTCTCTCTCTCTCTCTCTCTCTCTCTCTCTCTCTCTCTCTCTCTCTTTACAGTCAATCAAAAGTTATTAGTTCGGAGCAGTAGGGTAATACTAGAGAGGGGGTTTCAGGTTGACTTGGAGTTGAATTTTGGGATATCGGGGCTGATAAATTGAAACACTGCTATATGTAAAGTAAATAATGTAGTTTTCATAGGCACTGAGACTATGTAAATAAAGAATGGACAGACATAGATAAACTTTGAATTAATATAAGTTATTTCCCACGAGTAAATGGACAGTCACCTAATCTGCTTTAGACATTCCTCTATGCCCAGAGCCATAATAAAGCAGGACATCATACAACTTTCATTTTCCCCTGGAATAATGCTTTATTTTTCATTCCAAAGAAAGATGGAACGACAAAGGCTGAACCTTGAAATACAACAAATAACCAGTTTTAAAGCAAATTAAATCAATGAGCCTCTATAACATCAGTGGTATGAAGAAACTCTTATATACCTTTGCTCTATCAATGAAAATACAATAAAACATCACCACTACCAATGAATATCGAGCATACGCCTGAAAACACTACATAAAGGAAGATCATGAAAAGTACTGCTATTTCACGGCTGTTCCCTACTTCTCCAATGTTTGGCAGGACATATCAACTTGCCAATTTGCTCTGATAGAAACGTAGAAAAAAGTGCTAAAACTGGGATTCAGATGCTGTCCATCTGTTAGCTGAGACTGTGGGAAGACATAGCTACAAACGATTTTCTTTTTTTACCTCAACTCAAATTAGCATCGCTAGATTAACGTAACAAAGTTTTACAATATAGTTGTTACTCAAAATAGGGGACTGTCACACCAAACTCTATCAAACCCTTTTCTAATATTTCTAAATTCAAGTTTCTATGTGACCTTGCCGGTATGTATTCAAGCTGAGGAAAAATATAATCCTCAATAATGATACAACCACAGATCACATATATATCCTTCCCATCACCGATGGGTTTCTCCAGGTAACAATTACTGTATTAAAGCACATAAACATTACTGCTCATTTCGCCCTATCATCTCACAAGTAAATCTACTAACGTTCCACTTTACCAAAATTCAATAGCACCAGCATTCCGTGCACACCAAGGAAACAATCACAGAGATCAGTGGACGGTTTCTTAGTCCTTGTCCGTGATAAGAAGCTTCAAGGTTTCATGGCTTCATTTTGTGTAGAATCTTTAGTTACACATGCTTCAACTAATGATGCAATCGGGAAAGATCTTAATTAAATGTAAAACCACATAAAATACATAGAATTATAGCCCCCTAGATTTCCAGAGAACATAAAAAACAGAATTACGCCTATACAACGGAAGTGCTCTTTAGAAACCCAATAGAACGTATCACAGATTTTTCTTTTATGACGTGATTTTGCATATACACACATGTGTAACAGAAGTATGATGTGAGTCCTAGTTAAGGAACTTTAACAGTCCATGGAAAACACTTCCATTTGGCACAATAAGATACCTCTCTTGGATGTCTATGTAACTTCTCAAGATGGGATATAAGAAAATAAGAACACAAGAGCATAATAATAAAGGAGACTGCAAGAGACTATATGGCCTACACTAGACAGCTCCGTATCCATCACCACCTATCATCCCCATCCATAAAGTCGTCTAAGGATTCTTAATGAAAGGAAAAAAGGCCATCATAGAGAGGTGGTTGGATACTACAAGTAAGAACTCCTAATGATCTAGTTTGATTGTCATTTGAGCATGACGTTACTGGAGCTACTCAGGCAAGTAATTATCTCCACTGACCCTTCATATTCTATTTTTGAGAAAAATTACAGGACTTTTATCATTTGCATTTTACCACAGCAACATAGTCACCACAGGCAGTTTATTATTTGATCCAAATGACATCGGGTTATAGAACAATTAAAATCGCCTTGGAATATATTATAATGAATGTTAATGCATGAACTCAAAAGACAAATTGACCCCATCGAGTGCTATAAGAAAACAATTCTGCAACCTCCTCATGCAAATCAACCTGTTTAAGGACCCCAGCCTCCAGATGGCTAATGTGCCAATGTAATTATTACTTCTATTAGCAGAAATCTCACAAAGAAAGTTCGTGATGGTAGTATACACAAATACATAGCATAAACTCTTAGGAAGATATTTACTAGACAAGACCTAATCAACAACGTAAAAACACCGCAACTCTATGGTCCTCACAAGAAACTACGCATTTCAGATAAGGTATTTAATGATACAACTCACTTATCAACATACAAACAAAATCACCTCATGCTCTTCCCCCCTCCATGAGAAACCCATACAGATATAGGAGCTTCACGACGCCACCCCACGGAGCTCCAGCAACAATCCCCTTCTCTATTACTTCAGGAGTTGAAGTTTAGTAGCCTTGCTCAATAACATTTACTGTATTACCTATCCATCACATAATCTTAGTCATCTCATTATAAACTTGACTAATGTCAAGAGCTTCAGAATGATTTGTTCTTAAAGCTATGTCTAACAATATCAACTGTTTCTAACATAGCTTTAGTAATTTTATTATAATATTTATCTGATGACAATTGTATGTATCAGCTAAAAGGTTATATTTTGTGATATTTTATTACACTACAACATATACTACGGTTTTTATTTTAATCTCTTTCTGGGTCACAAGAAATAGAAAAAAAAGGAGGAAAAAAAGTAAACTAGTTCTGGTGTCACAAAAAGGATGCCTCCAAAGGTGAGTTATTTACTTTCAGGTAAGGTAAAAGAAAAACGTCATTATCAAAAGCCACTCAAAGTGAATTTTATTTTGAATAAATTATTTAGTACCTTGTGTGTTGCTATCTTCTTTACTAAGGAAGCTGTGATGAGTATAGGAACTGAGAAATATCAGATACAATAGCTATACGAAACCCTTGCTCTTTTTCCAGTGACACTTTTTTTCTTCAAGGTGTGAATTTATTTATTAGTAAATTTTTTTTTTTTTTTTTACTTTTGAAACCCTTTACAATTAATGTTGGCCTCTATTAGGAAAGTAATGTGACAACAGAGAAGTTACACGGGAAATTATATTGCGCTCACTCTAGGAGAGGGCACGTTGTATGAATTGTGATCTCCCACCATGCGTACCTGAAAGTAGCGATGATGTAATCGATTTATTATTGACAATGTTTCTGACCCATGGCAGTGGACAGGATGCAGGGATGACCCGTAATCCATGAGGTTCCAAGATGTGAGGAAGGTAAGAAGGTGGAGGGGAGTGGAGTATGTAAGGGATGAAGTGGGTGGGAGTGGTTTCTATGCCTTTTTCTTTTTGGCTACCTCCCGTGTAAAGGGTAAAAAGCCTTTGGTATATGTATGTATGTATGTATGTCTATATAATACCCTTAACAGAAGTCCTTAGTATTGTCTATCTTTTTTTATATTTTTCCTAAAGAATGCGTGATCGTAGTTCATACATAAACTAAAACGGTGTTCATAGCTGAAAGGTGAGTCTAAACAAGCAGAAACTATTCTTCAGACATTATTTCACAATTTTTTTCAGTGTACTATATACTGCTTTGTTGACACATAATAAAAGAAGTCTTCCTTTATAGTACATGCACTATGTTATACCAAAAATTAATTTTAAATAACCATTGAAAAATCTATAAATTATATATATATATATATATATATATATATATATATATATATATATACATATATATATATATATGATTTTATAAATGAATATATATATATATGTATATATATATATATATATATATATATATATATATATATATATATATAATTTATAAAATCATCCTAAAAAAAGACTATTAGTATTGCTACAATTTAAGTTTTTTGGGATAACAATATTTTATCATATCAGTACGCTTACTTACTGATGAACTTTTTCTTCATTTACACTGTCCTCCATTTCAGGTCAGGAAACAATTTCCCCTTTGACACTTTGAAAGGCAAGTGTCACTCATCCATTCATCTTTAAATTGAAGTATGTCTCCGGAACAATGCAACTTCCCTGCCCCTTTACTTCGTAAGACAGTCTGACACGACTTGCTCCTTCCGCTAGTATAAAAAGTTAAAAAGATTCGAGATTATGATGGAGGTAGCTCGTGTACATTATTTATCGTAACGTCAAAGTATGAATTAAGAAATACGAAAACCAAATAGGAATTGCAAAGATATAGCTAGATAAGATTTGAAATTCACGATGTTGAAAACCGAAGACTTTCCGATGCAAGACGGGCTCATATAAAGATGTAAAAAAAAAAAAAAAAAAATCTATAGTGATAATATAGTTTTTAACAAACTGCCTTGTGAACAACAAAGCACATTAAAAATCACCAACACTTTGATACTATAATTTATTTGCATTTGAATCTTGAATACTTTGATTATTATAGTAGTAATCGAACTAAATCTTCTCCTGATAAACTTTTTTGTAGTAACTCCAGGGGCAATAATTGATTCGATGTCAAGGCAACACCGATACACATAAAATTTATTTCACATATTTGAAGAACGACCAGATTTGTAACCTTTGTTCTACTGCTGGTAACACCTGCCGAATGAAAAGTCATAGATGTATGAATCCCTTAACCTCTCCAATATGAATGGGAATATTATCAGTTTTGTGACCTTTGTTCTACTGCTGGTAACACCTGCCGAATGAAAAGTCATAGATGTATGAATCCCTTAACCTCGCCAATATGAACGGCAATCTTATCTCTGTACATTAGCCAAAACAAGACACATAATGAAGACAATATCAGCTCTTTATCAGATCCAGGTTGTACCTAATGACCTACAGAAGATTAGTTCCAGCTTGATGTGCTCCTCACTTTACTTGTAAATTACTGCACATGCACATCTTGCAACAATTATCAATTTTTTTCTGTGATATATGCAGTGGTCATGAAGAATATATTCTATGTAAGTTATAATTCATATTACTCTACGTGTTGGTTCCTTATTTATTTACGTCAGAGCACATTATAGAGTCTTTCAAATGAAATTAGTCATTACTCCAGCATATGAATAGTACAGAAGATTATCTATTTGAAATGTAAATTTTTACAATGCCCTACATTTGGATTTTTTCCACAATGTACCAGAAATGAACATGTTTCTAATATTTTTGTAGATCCTACAAATATACGAGTATTTTCTAAGTGTTTCTGGTTGATAACAATCCGAGAGCTGACACCTTGATATCGATGAATAAGTTTAAACCTCTTAAGAGCTATGCCGGTTTGGATGAAAATTTCTGTGAGGTAAAACAATTCAATTAGGTTTTACACAAACATCTGATTAAAATCAACTAGTACAAATTTACACTCACAGAACTCACAGCAAACTGGCACATCCCTGATGGTGAACAGGAAATACACACATATAGGAGTATGGGACATGTAATAATGACGACTTAGACCATTGGGCACCCTATAGACATATATAGGGTGCACCAATGAGTTCTTTTATGACGATGTAAGTTAGGTAATAGATGAAGAAAAATAGATACACTTGGCAAGCGGTGACGTCCATGCTATCGTCAATGTGCAAGGAACACGGAAGATGAATCATGTATTGGGGAATTTGAAATAGATGAGAAGAATGACAGAGTCGAAGTGTTTCGACGATAATTGGAAAATGAGAGGTATGAAACATTTTTCAAAAGCGTGGAGGTTGTAAATGGACTAGATGTACAAGTGGAACCACCAAGAACAAAATAGACATCATATAAGTTTAATACAACAGCTTTGCATTGTTGTGATTATAGATAATACAAATGTTGGTAGTGATTATAAAGAGATAGGTTTCATAGGTAAATTCAATTTCAGAGCCGAGAGAAGTAAACTAGTCTTGGAAATGAAAATAAGACTTGCTAACGTAAAGGTTAAGAAAGAGTTTCAGTTGGAAATCGAGAAAAGATTTGAAATTGTAAAAAATAACGAGGATATTATCATAGGTATGATTTTTAACAGAAATGCTTTAGATATTGTTACTCGGTGATAGATATATAATCTACAGAAAATAAATCAAGCAATTGAGAAAAAATACAATAAACCTCTATGCTTATCTTATGTAGATTACGAGAAGCTTGACTCAGTAGAACAAATAGCAATACTAAGTTTTGTTTACAAAGTCCAAACTCTCACAATGTAAGAGTTCTAGAGGCTATTGATGCGAAAAGGTACTAATGTAATTCGACTGCATATAGATACAGAAAATATAAAGATAAAGGATAACGATAAGGTGATTCAATTTCATCCAAGCTATTTATATCTTGCCTAGAAGGTTTTCAGAGTGCTATGTTGGGAAGGAACTAATTGAAAGATTAAGAGAAAATATTTCAGTCACCTTAGGTTTACGAATAATATCACTCTTATTTTTAGATTCAGCAGAAGATTGGTAAGAAATGCTTAGTGATAAGAACAATAAAAGTTGCAATGTACGTTTGAAGATGAATACGATTAAAACTAAAGTAATGTGTATGTATACACCAAGACATCATAATCGCGGGTGAGAACTTCGAAGAAGCTGAAGAAATGTATAAATCAGTGCTGGGAACAAGGATCAAGGACAGAAAAGAGCAAGTTGGATGAGGGAGCAGGCTGAAGTGAAAAAAATTGTGAAGTGAAGATGGTAAAGGAGAGAAAATGTTCATCTATATATTCATATGTATATGTATATGTATATGTATATGTATATGTATATGTATATGTATATGTATATGTATATGTATATGTATATGTATATGTATATGTATATGTATATGTATATGTATATGTATATGTATATGTATATGTATATGTATATGTATATGTGTATGTATATGTATATGTATATATATATATATACATATATATATATATTTATATATATACATATATATATATGTATATATATATATGTATATATATATATATATATATATATATGTATATATATATACACGTAGGCAACGGGTAGATCAGTAACAAGAGTAACACCTACTTCTGGTCGGGCCGAACTGATAAAAAACATCGCGCAGGAGTAGCTGTAGGAATATCTAGCCGACTACAGCACGCCGTTGTAATGGTTGATGAACGTATGATGCTGTCGAGGTTGGAACACCTATTAGGCTAAATCTTTCTTATTGTAGTATATGCTCCCACTGAGGTATATAACTTTGAAGAGAAGGAGATGTTCTATATCAAGCTTGAATCTATAATTGATCAGTGCCCGCCACGTGATATATTTATTGTTCTGGCCGACTTCAATGCACTTACTGGCACCGAGAGAGCTGGTTATGAAGTATGTAGTGACCCGTATGATTCTGGAAGCAGGAACATCAACACCTCTCTCCTTCTGAACTTTACAAAGTCCAGAACACTAATGATTGTTGGTTCCTGGTTCCAGAGTGAAGAACCACACCCATGAACATGTTATAGTAACCCCGGAGGAGTGGCTATGTTGATCGATCACGTACTTGTTAGGACTTGTTTGAAGATGCCACAGGACTGCAGGCTTTATTGAAGTTCTGCATCCTTTTGGACCGATCATAGACGGGTGGTGGAAAAAATCATGCTCCGTATCAAATATAAGAGAATCCCACCTGGATTTTATCTGGAAAAACTCGGGGATGACGTGTGTGCCCTGGAGTAGGTAGTAGTAATCTCTAATCGGTTTAAAATACTTTACTCTCGTCCTCGTCAGGACCCTGAATGACTGTGAGACACTTCTAAACGTGAAATTCCGAAAGCTGCTGAGCAGTGCTTCGGGAAGCTCCGAAGGTCGACGATTGGTGTGGCGTTGCTATAGCCATTGAATAGGATAGAGTTAGACAATGCTGCCAGAATGGCTGGGGAACTGGACCAATACAGGACTCAAACAAAAGGACTGGTGGTCTCATGAGAATGAATAAGTAGAGGTACGTAAGGGAAATCGTTGACAATATCGGGGGCCATTTTAGTGCAAATGACCTGAGGCCTGCTTATCGAGTACTGACAAAAATCTGTTCCAAATCTTTGACCCAGAGGAGCACAATCCAAACAGTTGATGACGAGCTAGTGTCAGGTGTAGAGGGGTGTAGCCCCTTTGCCGAGTACTTTGAGCAGTTACTCATTGGTGACTATTCAAGAGGATAGTTTCCTCTAAATGATGTCCAGGTGGTAGCTCCCGATCCACCGATAGACAGGTCTCCGCCCTCTCTGGCAGAGGTCAAAGAGATTGAGAGTAGGCTGAAAGGTAGAAAGACAACTGGCATCTGCAACATCAGTGTGGGGTTGCTAAAAGCTGAAGGTGAAGCCATGGTCCCCAGGTTGCATGCGCTACTGCCTCCTATCTGGCAGTCTGCTACCATTCCCTCAAACCTAGCTATTTGTATTTTGTGGAGTGCTGACGTGAGTTTCAACAGGGGTTTCTTGCAGCTTATATTGATCCTAAAGAGCGTTTGATTCGGTGCATCGTGGAGTACATTGGGATCACTGGATACGTAGGATTCCTGCAAGCTATATTGACTTGATATCTGGCTTATAGTCTGGGACATAGAGTGCTATAAAGTATGAATGAAACGTGTCTAGCTTCCTTTCCGTTAATTAAGGAATTAGGCATGGGTGTGTCTTTGCTACGACACTTTTCAGCACCTGCATGGACTGGGTAGTGAAAAATTGGAAGTAGGCAAATTCAGGCCTTTACCGGTCACTGATTGAATCTTCAATAGATAACCAATGTCCCAACTAAGCAATTTCTTGATTAGCTAATACAAAAGGACACATTTTGATTTGATTTTGATAGATCCTAAGGACACATTTACAGCATTTATCACAATTATTAAACGGCAATGATTTTAAACTCTTCTCTCAGATATTTACCTCGAAATTTACTCTCATCTTTACACAGGGTTTGAAATCGTATGTTATGCTAAGCTACCTTTGGGAAGCGGAAGCTTCCTCCTAATATTTTCTCTACATAGCTAACATTACTTTTGTAATGAATCACATAATAACCATGATATCCATGGTCACTTTATCTGTTATTTTTTTTTCTTTATCTTACCTTCTTTTAATTTTGACACCTCAATGTACTTGATCTAAATTCCCTGTTTTTTTTCTATTTATCATTTGGATCTGGAAGACATATGCCTAGTGAATGCAACAATATGCTAATTAAATTTTTTAATTAATCTTCACGTAGTTTTGGGAACGTCTTGGGGACTATCGCTGTAATTAAAATAATATCTAACTATCAGTTATTGCGTCTTTTACAACCTCATCTCGATAGATCTATCAAATTCTGCACAACTTTACACTTTTCTGGAAAAAATAAAATAACAATTATTTTTTCAACACAGTTTGATGATGACACTTCAGATATTTTGGTTGTAATGGATAAAGAATATTAGATAATGGAACCATGCTTTCTATAAAGTTTTAAGATATGTCACTGATATCTGAAAAACTGTATGTAATCAACTGATAATGGTATACTACTTGAACTACTGCTTCTTATGATTGGAATATGAGTTTATTTTTTAAATAATTGAAGTTGATGTTTTATATATTTGTGGAAAATTCAAATTATTGTTTCAACACCACTTCATGATGACACAGCAAAAACGTTGTTGTTGTTGTTGTTGTTGTTGTCGTTGTTGTTGTTGTTGTTGTTGTTGTTGTTGTTGTTGTTGTTGTTGTTGTTGTTGTTGTTGTTGTTGTTGTTGTTGTTGTTGTTGTTGTTGTTGTTGTTGTTGTTGTTGTTGTTGTTGTTGTTGTTGTTGTTGTTGTTGTGCGTAAAGAATGTCGGGTGAACATTATTTACTATAAAGTTTGAAAATATGTTTCTGATATCTGAGCAGCTGTTTCCTGTAGTATGTAAACAACTGTTTTTGGAGATGTTATGCTGGGTATGTTATCACTGGAAGAATCAGAAGGTACCTTTCAATAGTCCAGTGTTGCCTGTTTTGAACAATTCTGGGATATTTTTCAGAGTAAATTAATAACAATTGTATGGCATTAATTTCAACATTTCTTCTCTCTCTTTCTCTTTATCTTTTTTAACATTATCATATGAACTAATCCGAATTTTTTTTAGTGATGTCCGCCATCATTGTCAACAATGAAAGACATGAACATTATCATATTTTATATTTCACCTGAATTATTTAGATAGTAATAAACTCTTGTCAATCTTCATCATCATCAACTGGGATCACACGCCAGGGAGTGCGTTGATTCACCCACACACCGTCGTCAATCTCCACGGTCTCTAAGAGCAAGTTCCCAAGATACCATTGTTCCCACTCCAAACAGTCCTCGACATGTTCGATCAACTTACCCTAGCGATGAATTCTGAGGGCGTCTCTTTTGTCTTCCCCATCGACGGCTGTCTCTTGCGGAGGTAATCCTATGATTGGCATCAACATCAGGGAAATTTGCTACATACCCCTAAAGCCTGAGTTGACGTTCACAAATTATGTTGGTAGTTGGCCTAAACTGAGTCTCACATTATACTGTACAGTAGTATCTGGTTTCAAACGAAATCACTCCAGCGATATCCCGATTCTCCGAGAGCACTTAGTACTAAAGACATCGAGACGCTTCGTCAAGTCAGCATTCAATGTCTATGTCTCACAGCCTTGCAGCAAGACAAGGAGCACAAATGACTTGAAAATTCAAATCTTATTTCCTCTGCATAAATAACGACATCATGTACTCTGGTTGAAAGAGTCCATAAGAGCATAGGCAATACCAATCCTTTGAAGTACTTCCGTGCATTCACCCACCACTGTCATGCACTACACTACTAAGGTGCGTAAAGCATTCCAAGCCATCAATGTCCTTCCCACATACATGGACAGAATGAACTGTGTTATCCTGTAACCCCTTAACTCCTGCATCTTGGTCTTGCTCCAGGAGCCACTTAAGTACTGATTAACTTTTTAACAATGAGAAACTACTTCTTTAGTTCCAGAAATCTACGTTCAGATACCAGTCAAATTATTATCATTACTGTCTCCCTACTTAACAATATTCTAGTGTTACAAAAAAAAAAAAAAGAAGAAGAAAAAAAAAGGGCAGAGTGGTACTATGGAATAATTCTGTATTGACAAATTCAATAGTAGATATCTAATACAAACACTTTATGTACAAATCCACAGATGCGAAAGATATCTGGCTAGATAAACCACATACCTGCAAAAATTCTGGTCAAATTCTAATAACTACAGGAAAACAGTCTTGCATGTACTACTGTTACAGCGTAAGTACATGCAGTAAGTACATATTCAAACCATGAATACAATATAATTCCCTTTACTAATAAAGGCAAATTAAAGAAACACGTAAATATAATAGAGAAAAAGTAAAATATGCTACCAGAAAAATGAGAACACTTGTAGGAAAACTAAGGTAAAAATTAACATAAAAAAAAAAATCATACACCATCTTCAATCTTTCTACGACAAGACAAAGATGAAAATTGTAATAAGACTAACCATCCCCATAGAAAAGAAAATTTTTACAAAAAAAAAAATAAGATTAAAGTCTAAGGTAAATATGCAAATGATGAAAAAGAAAGAAAATTGTGAAATAACAGATAAAACTTGAATATTTTTTTTTATGAATTTAAAAGGAACAACGATCAATATTAGACGCGAGCTCCTCACAACAGTAGTATTCTGTAATTCATTCAGCACGACAACTTATTGATAATATTTTTTCAATCATCACTTCTATATTAATACATTAATTCATAACGACTGATATAAATACTGTGATAAATACTGAGTCTGATATAAATACTGTGGTTAGTCTCTGTAGAATATTGAATGGCTTATGAAGGGCCTGAGCTAACCCGAGACAACAAAAGGGGACGGAGAAATTTGAATAGAATTGAAAATTAATTTAGACAATACAAGGATGTTTGTATTACTATCTATATATGAACAATAGTTACAAATTCATCTTCGCAGGAATTTGTATTTGTTCAACTTAACCCGACTTAGGTAAAGTGGGGTCAGACAGACCCCATGCTTTTTTGTTTTGTACTTTTGATATACTAATATATTGCATATAGATATGTTCTCCCCTATACCTTCTTGACGAGTGGAGTAGTTTAAGGGGGTGATAGTGTCATTCCTGAATCTTGCTCTGTATAAGCTTTATAGAGCTTTTGGGCCTGTCAGACCCCACTTTACCTTAGGTGTGAGTAGTGTGGGGTTTGTTAGACCCCACTTTACCTGAGTTTTTTTCATGTTATATAAATATTTTATTTTATCATTTAGACTTATGGGTAAATAAGAATTTCTTCTTTTTTATCATTTTTTATAACTAATATGTTGAATTCTGTTTGTTTTCGATGGTGATGATATTATTTGTAATGCATCGTAATTGTGTTGACTAGGGAATCATAGTTTTATGTTCATTATCATTTTTTTAATCTGTTTGTCGTTATTCTGGGTAACTATTGCCTACACTGCAAAAGACTAGTGTGTCAGGAACATTCAATCCCCATCTGTAATGACTGCAATTAGATTCTTCAGTATCACAAAGTCAAAATAATTACCTCCAATTTTTTCAGATTTTATGGTTTATGAAACACATTTGTTATTCATTTGTTGTGGTTCTACTTTCCCTAAGATAGTTGGGACATTAGTCTCTACAAAATGATGATGACCAACCGCTTCACGTTTCCTGTTTTCAGTCAAGTACCCTCTAAAGTCAGCAATACCTTACTTCTCATCATTTTTTTTTATTTTCATTAAAAAAATATTTCTAACAATAATAGTCACTTTCAAGCATGTAAGTGCAAGAAGATAAGTTGACGTACATATGTTTTGATTTCTATGTCACTAAATGCAGTGGATTTTTTTTTTTTTTTTTTTTTTTTTTTTTTTTTTTTTTTTTTTTTTTTTTTTTTGGGTAAAAAAAATTACCTCCGATTTTTTCAGATTTTATGTTTTTTTGAAACACATTTACTATTCATTTGTTGTAGCTCTGTTTTCCCTTAAAGATAGTTGGGACATTGGCCTCTACAAAATGATGATGACCAACCGCTTCATATTTCCTGTTTTCAGTCAACTACCCTCTAAATTCAGCAATACTTTATTTTTCATCTTTTTTTTTGTAATTTTCATTAAAAATATTTCTAACAATTATAGTCATTTTAAACATGTAAATGCAAGAACATAAGTTGAAATACATATGTTTTGATTTCTATGTCACTAAATGCTGTGAAAGTATTTTTATTGTTGTTGTTGTTGTTGTTTTTTGGGGGGGGTCTGTCAGACCCCGCTTTACCTGAGGTGTTTCCCCAAAAAAGCTTTACCTGAGCAGGGTTAAGATGATATATAATGAGCAATTCTCATCGTGCATTGAAAGTTGCTGTTTTTGCATGATCAGTTATGAGCAGACCCTGATATAACAGCCTTATATAGATGAACCATCCATAGTTGTTCAGTATTAACACTTTTTAATGGCAGAAACTAGGAGAAAATTAATTAAGACAATGCAAGGATGTCTGCATTACTATCTATATATGAACAATAGTTACAAATTCATCTACGCACCAATTAGAATTTGTTCAACTTAACATGATATATAAAGAGCAATTCTCATCGTGCATTGAAAGTTGCTGTATTTGCATGACCCGTTATGAGCAGACCCTGATATAACAGCCTTTCATAGATGAACCATCCATAGTTGTTCAGTATTAAAAAAATTTAATGGTAGAAACTAGGAGATACAGCTGTAGTATTGCTAGTTTTAACATAGTCAACTTTTTGGCAGAATCAGGTTTCAAACCATAATCATCGGCAAGACAAGTATTAAGAATTTTAGTTCACAGATCATTATCCACACACTGGCACTGTACATACAGTAAACTTCAGAGAACGAAAGGGGAGAATACAATGTTATAACACCTACTACGAAAAGATGGATAAAGTTATTCCACTAATGTCTGCCAATCAGCATTTGGTATAAGATTTCTGTGATAACGTGTTATGATTGCCTAATTATATCTGCAGATGTAGCAAGAACGGTAGTTAGCATTTGTCAGAGTATCCGTTATTCAGTGGCAGTTCAGAAGACATATATAAAATATGTAATATAAAATATATAAAAATCATTAATGTTATCATCATACTTTATAGAAATGAGATAAGAAAATATGTTAAGATCAGATGATGTACTAGATTCAGAAATGATAAAGGGTGTCATTATCAGTAAGGATATAAATGTTAACTGAAAAATAAGTGTGCAAAAGCATAATGCCTTATCCAGAACTGGTGAGGTGTGTAATCTTAAAATCAACCAACAATTTGGAAGGAAATTATTATATTAGTAACACTTTTTAGTAAAAACGACACGTAGGGTTCTTCTCTAAACATAATATGTTTCGCAAGTATTTTTGAGGAAAATTATTTTGTTATGGAATAAATAGCATTAATAAAGAAAGAACAAAATAAAGGGATCCCTTTGAACAAAGAATGTCAGAAATGACAAAATATGAAGTATATAGTTTCATGTAAATAACAATAGCAGTGATATAATCGTACAAGATGGATTAATCATCGATTTATTCATTTAGCATTTAGTAAGATGTAAGAGTAATGTTAACGTGAAATCAGGTAATAACTAAAAAGGAAGGAGAATCTTATATCCAGCTGTATAAGTGTTCATACCCTCATTTATACAAAATTATATGTTACGCATTACAACACCTATTCATTAACATGAGTGATACGTTTAAGTTATCCTGTAAATGTATCAAACGTGAAACTATTTTAGTGTTTTCCAGGATAAGGAAATGAGAGATGCATTAGTATGTACGTAATACGTAAATACTTAATCTTAAATATTATTAGTAAATGGGGATCCTGTGCAAACATATCTTAGAGATACTGTACAATGTATCTAAACACACTTTATTCTTAAGGACTGTATACTTTTTATTTTATTTTGACATTTCCGCGTGATTTTATGCTATCTAAGTAAAATGTATAGTTTTACATATTTACTCACAACGGATTTCAAAGTGTTGTATTCAGCACTATCAGATTTATAGGGAACAAATTTCATGACCTATGTAAGAACGAAGTGTCAGCAATTTATATTTTCTCTTAAAAAAATTGAGGGGCAAATTCGAGGGACAGGTTTCATTTACATTTTTCATATCTGTGTATGCTGAACGAAAATATTTTCCCGGTTTGCATGAAATATCATCATTTATGAAAAAATCTACTTATCCAAAAGGCATTTTGTGGCCGCGTATCACAGATAAAGGTGGACACTTGTAACAAAGGTTTCAATACAGCTTTAGCCTTGTAAAGAATCAGTTGTTCTGTGTCCTCCTGCTGCTTTGCGTATCATTCATTTCTACAAAGAATCGTCGATTGAAAAGAGCCCGGCTGCAGTTCCAGAGCATTCGCAGTTTCATATATGCAGACGACCTCTGCATCGACACAGTACTTCACCTTAGTGTAGTTATACAGTCACAACTTCTGCCATGACAACTCTACAATCTTGCAATCGTGGCGTTGTCGTGAGTAGTTTTCATGATTATTTTCATCATTTTATGGTCCTTGATAAAAAGATTATGAAAACCACTCACAACAACGTCACAGTTGCGAGATTGTGTCATTATTGTGGGCAAATTCGTGACTGTTTAAACCCACACTTAACAACCACCAAACAAACGAGAAACTGATAATCAGATGGGGCAATAAAGAACTGGAAACCCATCCATACCAAGTTTACTTAGGTGTCACTCGTGACAGAAGGTTGTCCTTCAAAGAACATATAAACAAACTAAGAAATAAACCAGCAATTAGAAATAAATTCCTCGGGAAACTAACCAACATTAGCTGGAAGTAGAATATTACTCATCAGTTTAGGCATGGTCTTGCCACATATACAAAGTCGACCCAGAACTGAACAAAACATACAAGTAATCACAGGCACACTATAAGTAACACCCCTACCGGCTCTATACAGACTGGCTGGTATTACACCGTCCCACATACGACGAGATACCAGTGCAAGATTCGAAAGAAAGAAACAAGTAAATGACCCCAGACAACCACTTTACGGACACCTTGAAGTAAAACGACGAATAAAACCTTGTAAATATTTTATAACAACGGAGGGCCTGGAGCAAACACAGCTGGCAGACTACAGAATAGAAAAATGTAGGGAGAGTGACTACTCACAAAAGTAAGTACTACCAAGACCAAATGAAAGCCTATCCATCGGAACAACTATCATCAAGAAAAACTGGGTTATAAACAAAGCGAGAGCCAAAGTGGGCAAAACTGGAGTCAACCTCCACAAGTTGGGACTTGTTACCAGTGATGAGTGTCTCTTTGTCGAAACACTTAAGACCAGTGTCTACATCCTCCGTGGGTAGCTACAAGGACCCACATGCTAAGACCAAAACCTGAAGGAAGTAAACGACAGAAGCAGTAGTGAGATTAGTAGTAGTACTGGTAATACGTGACTTTGTCATATATGAAAATAATAAGACTTGTCGGTGAAGTATGTACTACAACCACAACGGCAATGTCTGGAAGTAGGAGTTGGAGATAAAGTCCGTAGAAATCATAACGATGGATTAACTTGTTGGTCCGGGTTTTTCTTATTAGAGACTTATGTTACTGTCTGGAGAGAGCAAGTTCAGTATGAGGTGTTCTATGGTTGTAAGTGCAGCTTGTTGCCAGGGCAATTCTGTGTTGGTACTGTTTCGATACATTGTAGTAACCTGAATAATGACGTCACATTATCGTAAATATTTTGTGAGAATACTGTTTTTTTTTTTTTCAATTTGCGTTCAATGGGCTGTACTTCGGGGATAGTGTGTCAGGGGCCGAATAGTTTGAAATATCTTGCGTAGAACTGCTTTATCATTGTCATGTGTTGCTTTAAAGGAAGGATTTTTGTCAGGGTGTAGATGTTCTATCTGACAAAAGAATCTATTGTAAATACGGCAGAAAATGCATAAACAAGACGAGAGGGTTAACAAATGCCACTCATTGCATCAGAATTGTTTTTTATAGTTGTCATTATGAAAACGCATTTCCACAGATTAGGTGATATGCCAATAAGGGTGACAAAAATACACTACTGGAGGACCATATATCGAAGGTCAGCAGGTGCAGAATGCTTGACGTTTTTAATGGATAACTATCAACATGGTTTTGAAAAAGGTTTTAAATAATGACTAACAGAAAGCAAGTAAGCATCTTAGTATGAATACTGTTAAATATGAACGAATGCAGTCACATTTCAGAAGACCCAGCAATAGAAAATGCTAATGCGAAGACAGTAGACACTTCCAGTATAGATAAAAAAAAAATGCAAGTGACATTGACTGGCAAGTTACCAGTGATTACGTTGATAGTTAATGCAGTAACAGAAAAGCCAGTGGTGTATGAACATCTGAGATATTGGCAGGTGCACAGGCACCTGAAACATAATTGAAGAAAACACTTGTAACATGGTAATACAGACATCTGTTGTGACAAGAAACAGGCGAATGTCCAAAGAAGATGGTAAAGAGTAATAGCGTTAACGTGTATGATAAGTGAATTCTTAGTAATACAAAGGTAGTTATTGTGAAAACATCCTAACAGGTTGTAAGAGAGGCAGAGGGAAAACACAAGTAGAGCAAGAGTTTATTCTTTGACTAGTTTGCACTGTGGTGCTTTTTCAGAAAGGATGTTTACACTATAGAAAAACTGGCATTAGATACAGGAAGTGTGTGGGGAATGAAATGTTACACAGATAGGTCAATTGGTTCGGGTTCAAGGAGGCTCGAAATCTTATGCATAAGTGTGCAATTAGTCAGATAGAGAGTGGCAACAAGATACAGGAAGTGTGTGGGGAGTGAAATGTTACACAGATAGGTCAATTGGTTCGGGTTCAAGGAGGCTCGAAATCTTATGCATAAGTGTGCAATTAGTCAGATAGAGAGTGGCAACAAGATACAGGAAGTGTGTGGGGAGTGAAATGTTACACAGATAGGTCAATTGGTTCGGGTTCAAGGAGGCTTGAAATCTTATGCATAAGTGTGCAGTTAGTCAGATAGAGAGCGCCAATAAGATAATGAATACAGAAATAATTGTACTTTTCAACAGAACATGCATAACTTACCTGTGCCCTTCAACCTTCTGAAAGTTACAAAGTTCTGTCTAAAATGGTGCAAATTTTGACTCCCGGTATGCCTCTTATTTCAAATAAAATGTGCCAAAGTTTGCCTCATCTAGATCCATTTCTGGCACCTAACCATCAACATTTCCAAGAATTTCACATATTCGTCTATATATCCTCTTTCTCACAGCGATTGCAATTTTGATGTGCTTTACTCCGAAAACTAACGAAGAGTCTTTTTAAATCTTCATTTAAACTAATCCTGCTACTGCTTCCAGTCTAAATGATACCATCCTTATGATTTTTTCTCAAGAATATTTTCTTTACTTATTTCATCTTGGCAATTTTTTTATCATTATTATTATCCAGATGGAATATATTGTTCTTAAAAACTATGATCCGGTTCTGACTCCATGCCAAGGTGAACTGTTTTGTCTCAGCTGTATGTCCACATGAAGCATACTCCAAAGAAAAGTATTAGCCCACAACTCTCCAACTACCGTCGTATAGTTCATTTCCTACATACATAAAGTTTTATCCTTAATAAGAAGCTAAAAAAAAAAACAGAAAAAAAAACTCTCCACTCGTGATCTCTCCGGTTTCTATTATGAATTCCGCAAAGGACAATCTACTGGAGGTCTTCTAACATTTCTGGTTGACTCTTGGGAATTTTCTTTGTAGCATTTTGGTGAGACAAATACTGGTGGACAAGACATACCGAAAACATTTTACACAATCTGGCACATGTCTTTGATTTCCAAGCGACCCTCATATGGTAGTTATCCCTTTCTCTGCTCCTTTTATCTTACTTTCTTTTTGGATCTATACAACAACTACACAAATATTACAAAGCTACAGTAGCAGTTATTAGCAGCTATTGTAGATGATCACTGCTCTTCTCCCATCCTTATAACCTCGAGCATTCCAAATGGTTTTGTTCCATGTCCAACTCTTTTCCTCTTATCCAAATAATATATTTGACCACACATATCTTACAATACTATTATACTGATGACATTTAAATTTTCTACGTAACTTCAGACGCCTTACTCAAACTGAGCACTTTTTTGGTGGGAAATATCACCAAAGAACACCTGATTTCTGACATCTGTACCATAATGGATTGGGGTACCATAAGCCAAGATTAACTTTTCTCACCTGTGTAATCCAAAGTATCTTCAACAAACCTTTTTAAGATGGCACAAACCTTTATTTTTTTCTCCATTTCTTTCGTTTTACCTTTGTATGAAGTACATCCCTCATACTTATTGCAGACAAAATTAAGCCTCCTTGTCCACTTATACTTTGCATCTCTCACTTTCCTATAGCACTTTTCATGGTTATGGCTCTTCAGTATTTGGTAGATGTGTGCAAATACCATGCAACACTATTTCTCAATGTCTTGCCCTCTTTTAACAATTTCTTTTTTCGAGCCAACCAGAATGATCTTCATTTTTCTACTTCCATTAGTAGAATCAAAATACTCAATTTTCAAATGTCTTTCCACATGTCCATGACTATCAAATGTGGGATATCAAAACCCATAAAATACATCTTCACTTGACTTCGAGCTTGATTTTTTCCTTTCTAGACTGGCCATAGAGTGAGCTATATATATGTATATCAGACCTTTTCTAAAAAGACGTTTCTCATCCGGAATATAACAATTCTTCAAGAGTGTGGTGTATGAAGATAATTTACTCAAAGGACATTTCGTAACTCTTCTTACATTTTTAAATTGAATACATAAGTTTGATACAGGGTTATATATACATGAAAAGAAACAACAGGAAATTCCATTGCAGGTAAGCAACTCGAAATATATGTGGTGCTACATGGGGAGCCTTAATGGACGAGTGACACAATGTCCTCTCTGGAGGAGAGGGTCAGGAGATCATCACTCTGGATTCTAATCAAGGGTGATATGTCTTTCATATTAAGGGCTTCCAATAGGGAAAGACGACGGGCGTCATCATTCTGATCCAATACTATGATGCCTTAATGTTCTCTCCTCTGTGAGATCCCATGGTAATGGTTCTTGAGAGATCCTGATTGAAGATGGCAAATAAGGCGTCTTGAAAGGCAAGTAGATGTCATTTCTAGATAAGAAGATCGAGTTACACAGTCTTTGTGTTGACAAGAATTCATGTAGGTGATGTTTCTCCTCTGGAGTGGTTCAAGAGGAGGGAGGGAGTTGTTCTTTGATAAAAAGATGGAAAACTTCTTGGAATGATAAAGAACTATGAAATCTAGATATTAATCTTCAGATATTTGTATTACATTGCGGTGGAGGATATTCTTCATATATTTTTCACAATTTTTATGCCAATGTCATAAGGCTCTTATAAAAAAGTTTTACTGGTATCTTGTTTGGGAAGTTGGTGTAGAGATTGTGTCCGTGGCGCTAACAGTTGATTTTTTCCTCTTTACACTGTAATCTGGAGAACGATTGTTTGTGAGAACTTCAGAGGTCCGTTCAAGTTCATGGTGAACAGATGTCCAGTCTGAACAGTGGGTAAGTGCCCTCCTAACAAAAGCTTTATCGTAGACCTTTTGTATCATACGGGTTACTCACTGTCTATATTTAGACAGCGTTCGTTCTTGCTTTGATATAAATACTGTTTTTGTACCCGGAGTAACAGTGAGAGACCTGTACATCTAGAAAAGGAAAGGAGTCGTTCAAACACACACACACGCACAAACACACACACACACACACACACACACACACACACACACACACACACACACACACACACACACACACACACACACACACACACACACACACACACACACACACACGCACACACACACACACATCAGAATCAGAGAAACTCTCTACGAAAGGTGAAAGATTACCTGTGACTCATTCATGGGGAGTTTCCCTAATTCCCACATTAAACATTCTGAAGACTTCATAAACAAAATTTAGAGAGAAACTATCCCAGAATACAGTAGATTACTCAGTCTCGATATAGTTTTAATATTCACTAACGTAAATGTTGATGATGTTTTTCTAATGTTTCTGGAGACCAAGTTTCAACTACTTCAAGATGAACTTCCTAATTCAAAAATAATTAGTTTAATCCGTCTTTGTGTCACCTTCAGTATTTTCTCTTTCAATGATATTTTTTCAGGCAAAGATACGAATGCACCATAGGTCCTACCCTTACCCCGGTGTTGGCGAATTTGTACATGGAGTACTTTGGATGCGTATTACTACGGTATCTAATATCAAGCCAACCGACATGTTCTTGCTCAGATATGTCGATGAAATATTTACTATCTGGGATGACAAATGGGCCCTTTCCATTTTTTTTTTTTTTTTAACAACCTCACCAATTTAGGACATAATATTCAATTTAAAGCAGAATGAGAAATTGAATGAAGAATACCTTTCTTAGACATATTAGTGATCAGATGTCCGGATCATTTGTCCTTTACGGTCTACAGAAAGCCTACTTGTACGGGCAGTTATCTACACTTTTTTTTAGTTATCACTCTTGTAGCATAAAAAAGTGTTGCTTCGAGCCTAATTTTAAGAGCACTCAGAATCTGTAGCCCGGAATTTTTTAACTTTGAAATTGAATTAGAACATACTTAATTACTAAGCGAGAGCAGGTTATTATAGAATATTAAAATCCAATGGTAAAGATACCTGGAACAAATCAAGTATAACTTCCACATAATGTTTCCATCAATGCCGTTTCAAAATTATTACCTAGTAAACAAATTAAAATCACATTTAGTTAAGCTAGTAGTATTTTTTAGAAAAGTGGTAAATGTCCATCAAAGAGCTCCTGAGAACAGCAACCTCGGAGCATGTAAATTACCATCTTTTGATTGAGATCAAGTGTGCTGGGAACAAATGGGACGTGACCTACCCACAAGGATAAATGAGCATAAAAATTCTGTAAAATACGTCAAAGAAAACTCAGCTGTATTCCTCCATTCGAGTCTGTCAAATTACCGAATAGACTGGAAAAATACAGCCCTAGTGTATAAATCACAATGTAATTTCAAAAGAAAAAAATGAATCTTCATTCATCAAACATTTTACAAATTCTAATACATCAAAATGTCAATGGTCACCAGATTTTATCACCAGATTGTCAGTAAAGAAATTAATTTCTAAGGAACAAAATATCCAATCCTATCAAGGCCATGCGACTTGAGGTTTCCCTAGTTCACTTGTGTTGTAATTTTCTTTGTATGTATCTTCTTGTTTCCCGTTCTACATGTGTATCTCCTGAAGAGGACCAAGGTCAGTTTGCCGAAATATACGGTTTACTCTGTATCTCAGCTTATTTTTCCTCAGAGAGTGGGCTTAAGTTTTATTTTATTCATGTGCTACTACACATATATGTGTGTGTGTGTGTGTGTGTGTATGTGTGTGTGTGTGTGTGTGTGTGTGTGTGTGTGTGTGTGTGTGTGTGTGTGTGTGTGTGTGTGTGTGTGTGTGTGTGTGTGTGTGTGTGTGTGTGTGTGTGTGTGTGTGTGTGTGTGTGTTTGTGTGTGTGTGTGTGTGTGTGTGTGTGTGTGTGTGTGTGTGTGTGTGTGTGTGTGTGTGTGTGTGTGTGTGTGTGTGTGTGTGTGTGTGTGTGTGTGTGTATGTGTGTGTGTGTGTGTGTGTGTATGTGTGTGTGTGTGTGTGTGTGTGTGTGTGTGTGAAGGAAGCTACCAAGTAATTTTGGGAAAGGGACGATATTTTGATCCGCCAAGAAAATAAAGCAGATTTATACCTTCTAATGGATAAGCACTCCTACTTTGAGAAGATGGATACGATCCTGGAAAACCCTGCAAAATTTCAGAGCTTATAAAAAGATGAACTGACTCATCCTGCAAGCCAATGGAACCACCATGCACAAACCCATAGGAGATTTTAAGCCATGATACATCTACGGCACTGTAAAACCTCATAAGTCAGGTAACCCCTTAGACTTATCATTGTTGAAGTTACTATATCAACCTACCATATTGCCATAAAAAACTCAAAAGTCTTTCAACACCCTATGTGCTAACCGGCCATTTAGTCTCTTCTGTCACAAAATTGCTCGACCTCCTACGTACTGCACCACCCTGCCTAGATATTGCATACTCTGGACGTGAAGTCCTTCTTTACAAATGTCCCAGTTTTTGAGACTATCAGCATAATATCAGACCGGGTCTATAGAAGCGACAGACCTGTCACTGATGTTCCTGAACATGTCCTAAAATCTATGGTGGAAACATATACTAAGGAATCCCCTTCCTCTCACATAGAGGAGAACTCTTTAGACAAGTGGATAGTGTAGCAATGGGTTCTCCCCTCGGGGTCCTCTTCGCTATTATGTACATGGTCCGTGTTGAAGAGAAGGATTTCAACCATCAACCTTCCCCTGGAATATATGCCAGGTACATAGACGACATCTTCATCACCACCAAATCCAACCAAGACGTCACCATCCTGATTTCAGTTTTCCAGAACAACTCCCGTCTCTCCTTCACCCATGAAAGCAGTGGAGAGGGACGTCTTCCCTTCCTCAATATGGATATTACCAAAGACGAAAATGGTTTCAGAACTAATGTGTTCACCAAAGATATTAACATTGATCGCTGCCTCAATGCCCGTGGTGAATGTCCTGCTGCTTACAAAAGAGCCGTAGTTGCAGTATACACCAACAGAGCTCTGACCCACTGCAGCAGCTGGAGGGAAACCCATAAAGAATTTGATCATGTCCGTCAACTCTTTACCAACAACAGATTCTCTTACCTAATGATCAAAGGCGTTATAAAGAAGAAATTAGAACAATAAGCCACACCACCCCAGTCTCCAAACCATGGTAGCAACAAAATCACCATTTACCATCGAAATCACTTTCACAACAAGTACAAAGAAGAATTTAAAGCCATTAAAGACATCATAAAATGAGGAGTCACTCCCACTGACATAGACACTTCCAACAACATCAGAATATTGAGAAAGCCAAACCTGACTAGGTCCTTGATAACGAGGAATAACACAGAACCCAAGATCCCGAAAGAGGCCTATATCAAGATAATATATATGTTTTTATGCCAGGAGGGCCGCTGTGACGGCTCCAATCCTTACATCGGTAGGGCCTCCACCACACTGAAAAGACGCCTCTAATACCACCGAAAGCAGATATCTATCTTCAATCACTTCATTGACCATCACGAAATGAAGCCACTTCTGAACACATTAATAAAAAACACCATTATACCCCACAGAGAAGAACGTTTTAAAAGACTGTAAATTGCAGAAGTTGTAGCCATGACTTCCCAGCATCCCACCATCAATGTAGAGCAAGCTGCAGAATTTTTCCTCCCTTCAGACCACCCCCAGGAACACCATGTCCTTTATCACCAGTAGGAACGAAATGCTCCAGAGCACCCACTGGAACACAGCACCCGTCAGAGCTCCCAGGATCACCATGCGCCACAACGCCCAACAGATCTCGGTGCCCTCCAGCAACAACATCAGGCCACAGGACCATGGATCAGAAGTCAAGCCAGAACTTCTTGCATTCACTCTGTGCTGAGACTGACGATTTTCCCTAGTGACCTCTCACAAGGAATCAAATTGATTTCTCCCACTTTCCTCAGTAACCTTACCCAGGGATTCCCATTGCCCTCTCCTACTTCACCTAGTGACCTCACCCAAGAACTCCCATTGACCTCTCCTACTTATCTCGATGACCTCACCCAAGAACTCTCATCAATCTCTACTATTTCTTCCAGTGACCTCATCAAAGACTCCAGATAACCTATCCTACATCTCCCAATAACTTCACTTTATAAGCAGTACAGGTTAGCAGCAGACTTTTTTCTTCACCAGATATTCGCCTACAGTAGCCCTTGAAGATAAATAGTCATAGTTCATCTCACCCTGAAGAAATCCCTACGATAGGCAAAAAAACATAAGTTTTCGGTGTTTGTGTCAACGATTTTATTGTACCGTTACATTTATTTATCATAATCGTTGGCATCCAACAGCGTCTATCAATATACCCTTTCACATAATATTAAAATCATGAATAATCATGTTCAAACCTTGAACTATGAAAATAAAAAGTCATTCTTATACTATAAGATATTGAATATCAAAATAGCCAAAGT
>NC_134798.1:27071048-27076048 GCF_046742065.1 Oratosquilla oratoria
AAAAGAAGGATATATGTATGTATGTAGTACAATATGAGCAAGAATGAAAGAGGGATATTCAGATGTCGTGTTTTATCCTCTTTTTTTTTATCACAAAAATAGGGAACAAATATATAGCTAAATAAAAAAGGTAAAATAAATAAATTTAATTAAACATCTCATGTAAGTGTGTAATTTATTAGGTATATGTAAATAGTTAGTTCGGTGATACTATAGCAACATATGGATTTTTAGGGACTTAGGAATAGGAAAATCGAAATTGGAAGAGTTGTACCATCGTTGTAAGTTTCTATTGTAATTTTTTCAGTAAGGTATATCAAAATGAAAACATGAGAATATAATAGATTTTTCTGATATGACCAATTACCTCCCTCACCATCCCCCCTCCACCCCCTAAAAAAAAAAAAAAAAAAATAGTGGGCACTTAGGTACTAGCGGGGAAGGAGGCAAACTTGAATCATGAACTACAAAAAAGTATCCAGTAACCAAAGTCTTGGCAGAGAAAGGTAGAAGGATCCGGAGGAAGAGAGAAGCAAGCAGAATGACCGGGAGTAGAATTATTGACTGTAGAGTCAGCTACCGAGGCAAGAGGTTACACAAAATGGCGGACGAGCGAGTGAGATCGAGAATACGTCACCCTTCAGATGCGAAGATTGAGATGCAGCGTTTAAAAAAATCCACATAGAAATCGATGAAACTCTGATTGCGAAGAAGTTTCATTACTTTAACAAGAAGGAAACAAAAAATATATTGTCTATCTAAGTATCAGCAGTTGTAATAAGCTTATTCTCAGTGGTTGTGCTGTAATTATGAAATCAAATTTCTATGCTCTGCGATATCTTTGATAAAGAAAAAGAACATTATGAATACATTTGCTTGAAATATTCTGTTAAAGCACTGTACTGATGAGGAGGGAAAGCAAAAGCTTTGCTGCTTTTCCCTCTTCGTAAGACAACAATTGAAACAATAGGTATGTTTACATGAAAAGTTTGTATATTTTTTTATAGCATGAGGTATTTTGAAAAAATTATTCATGAATAAAAATGGATACATGCCTACATAAACCTCATAGTATTAGGAGGGGAAACTGGAAAAAGAATAGACAATGAAATGCATGGTAAAATACTATCACTGGAAAGTAGGTAAAGGACACATGTTTGTAAGCTATGGAATAGAAAATAATAGTAAATAGACTCAGAGAACACATTGAAGGGCATAATTTAATTCGTGATTCACAGCATGGTTTTTCCAAGGGTAAGTCATGTGTGACTAATCTTCTATCCTTTTACACTAAAGTATATAAGGCGTCAGACAACAATGAAAATTACGATGTTATTTACCTTGACTTTAGCAAAGCGTTCGACAAGGTGCCACACCAGAGACTACTAAATAAAATCAAAGCCCATGGCATAGGAGGAAAAGTGTTAGAATGGATTAGAGCTTGGATTAGTAACAGAAAACAACGGGTCACCATAAATGGAATAAAATCTAGGTGGGGCAATGTTACTAGCGGGGTCCCCCAGGGCTCGGTTTTGGGTCCCTTGTTGTTCATTATGTGTATAAACGACTTAGACGATGGGTTAAATAGGGATGTTAATAAGTTTGCGGACGACACTAAAATATGATGCCTAATTAGGTCAGAAGACGACGCCCAGATTCTGCAGGATGATCTTAATAAACTGTTAACATGGTCGGTGAAATGGCAAATGAACTTCAATATCTCTAAGTGTAGCAGATTAAACGTAGGGCTACACTCCCGAAAATAGATACAACTTAGATAACACGTTTTTAGACAAATCTGAGTGCGAGAGGGACTTGGGAGTTCTGGTGAGTTCGGACCTTAAAACCAGGAAGCAGTGCATTAGCGCCAGAAATAAAGCTAACAGTGCATTAGGCTTCATTGCTAGGACGGTAACGAATAGAAGTGCAGAGGTAATTATTAAACTCTATCTAGCGATAGTTAGACCCATCCTTGACTATGCGGTACAGTTTTGGTCTCCGTCCTACAGAATGGACATAAATTCACTAGAATCAGTACAGAGAAGAATGACCAAAATGATACAAGGACTCGGAAATTTGCCTTACGATGAGATGCTTAGGCACCTTAACTTACACTCTCTGGAAAGACGCAGAGTGCGGGGTGATCTAATAGAAGTGTTCAATTGGATCAAAGGCTATAACAAGGGTGATGCAAACAAGGTCATAATAAAACAACAGGGCAGGACTCGCAGTAATGGGTATAAACTGGACAAATTTAGATTTAAGAAGGAATTAGGCAAGAATTGGTTTACTAATAGGGTGGTCGATGAATGGAATAAACCATGTAGTAAGCGCTGAAACTATCAGTTGTTTTAAAAACTATTAGACAACTTTATGGATGGGGATGACAGGTGGTGATGGATACGGAGCTGCCTAGTGTAGGCATTATGGTCTCTTGCAGTCTCCTTTATTCTTATGTTCTTATGTTCTAAAATATGAAAACCAAGAGTGACAGAAAAATATTGAAATAAAAGTCCAATATCTCACTTTTTTATTTTTTATTATTTTTTTTTTTATGTGCGGTGTAATTTACATTGCCATGTTGGAACTTGATCCAACAGAAACTTCATTGCACCTCGGACTATAGCTGTGGTACTGCTAATAACATCGATTTTAGGGGAAAATTAGGGGTATGAAACCATTAAAATAACTGCAGCAAGAAAAATATATGTTTGTAAATATATGGTTGTAAATGCCGACAGTTTTAACAAGGTATACACCATTTGACAACGACACCATCAATCACTGGAACTTTTTCATATATTAACATGCAAAATACAAAAATACAAACTCTAGACATATAAAAACAGAGGATGCGGGGGTGTGAGGTGAGAAAGGTGTAGGGAATATCACATGGTCGCATAGATCTTCATGTGACCAAGGACACACACTCTTAAGCATTGTAACGACGTTTGAACTATCATTAGTAACGTGTGTGCAAGACGCTGGAATAATACCAACAACCTAATGGACTAGAAAATTAAAATATCTTAAGTCAACAGGATAAGAAGAAAGTGTCTGGAAGCATCGGTTATTTGATGTTCAAGCACAATAGAACAGATTAATGGAGTCTTCAACAGTGCATTTCCAGTAGTTAATCTAATGGACTAAAAAATGAAAATATCTTAAGTCAACAGGATAAGAAGAAAGTGTCTGGAAGCATCGGTTATTTGATGTTCAAGCACAATAGAACAGATTAATGAAATCTTCAACAGTGCATTTCCAGTAGTTCATCTATTTCGTGAGAAAAAAATTGAAGTCCATCCGTAATTTCACTTACCACGTACCCTCCCACGATCCTTCCATACCCATCCTGTCCCGGTTCCTTCCGTGGCCCTTTATGATTATTTTGTGTCTTTGTACTTGTCAACAATCATACAATCGAAAAGCTGTACATTCACTAATAGCTTTGTCCTCAAATGGTGTTTACTTTGCCAGAAGTACAGATGTCTAAAAACATTAATAATACAGTATGAACAAGAGTAGTAGCAGCAATAATATTAATAGAAGTAACAAAAGAAGTTGTTGTGGCAGTGGCAGTAGAAATCGTAATGCTATTTCGAACGTAGCGTTGGTAACATATATTTATCTTGTAAGGCCATCACTAAGATGGCACTGACCAGACAGTTCACACCGGGTGACTTTCAGCAACAGGACCTGATGCAAATGAGGTAATAATTGACATATCACTGAGCCTTTTTACTACAAAAACGCACTTTATATATTTTATTCAGCCTGACACAAGACAATTATATATAACTTAAACCAGGAACTCCTGATGAAGGAGTTAAATGATTTAATCTGCTGAAGCATCCAACCATGAGTCTTTATCAATAAAATTCCTCTACATAACGTTCTTAGCTGAATGCAGTGCATATGCTGACACCGTCAACTCATAAAAAAAAGAATACCAGGGGAAAGAATTGCAGAACTCCTTATGATGTGCAAAGAGACAGTGACAAATTTAGTCAGAAGAATGACCCTTAGTTCCTCTTTAAAAACTACTTGACATCATCCTGTATGACGCAGGAACTGCACCAGAGAGAAAGCCGTGGCTACCTTAAATATAAGAAATATAAGATATAACAAATATAAGAAAAAGTGATACTATAGAAGTTCTTGGAGTAATCTTCTCTCTGATACAATTCTTGTTAAATTGAATAGCCCCTGACGTTCTGATGATCTGTGTAACTGATCGCTCAAAATTGCGGAAGACCTTTTTTTCCTCATTGTCAGCGGTTATTCAATTTAACAAGACTATGGAAGTTATCACATAATAATGATACAATAAGCAAGGTCTTCCCTAGAAACTTTATCATTACGTGAAGCAGTACACATGTTCTTGAATATTTGAAACAAGCGACTGATGAAACTGAAGGCTGGCAAACACTAAAGAAGGTAAAACAAGTATGAAAAAAACAATGTCAACATAACTATTAGGAGGCACGCAATTATGTGCATAAGTGAAAATTACAAAAGTATTCCTGAAAGATACTACTATGATCCTGCTTGAGTACATGTAGAAGGTTGGGTAGATATGAAGAAAGATTTTTAATTTATTCATATTTATCCGTGACTATTGTTATTATTCTTCTTAGATGAGCGTAAAAAATCAGTATTAAAAATATCCATGATAGTTTGGTTTAAAACCCTTGTCAACTCGGTTACATATTTACTAGGTGCTGATATCTAGACGTTATGAATGAGTCTGAAGGATTCTATTGTCCCACAAACTATATTCCTCATACTGTTTATATGTATATATATATATATATATATATATATATATATATATATATATTTTTTTTCTTACTTCTGCTCCCAGGTAGGCTTTCGGCCTGTCAGTCGGGTCAGCACACTTCTCCAGATTGTCCTCGCAAACCTTCCTTCTTCCCTCAAATCCTCTATTTATCCTAATCCATTTGCCTCTAGGATTTCTTCAACTCCATCTTTCCATCTTT
>NC_134798.1:27086048-27096048 GCF_046742065.1 Oratosquilla oratoria
TTTGAGATAGGGTTGAAGAGTGTTAAGTAAGGGAAGATAAGGTCCCTGTAGTTTGCTCAAGTGCCGGGGGCAATTATATAGGTAAGGTAGGGAGTGAAGAATTGTTTGCGCGGTTCCGGGATGCGCTAAACAAGATTAGAAATAGGGGAGGTGTTCCTGTTGTATGAGGAATCCTTCCGAGGCGTAGAGTTGGAGTCATGTGGCATTCCAGGGCTATTGCAATGGATTGCAGGCTGGTAAAACATCGTAAAGCCAATGGATGGGCATTTGTCGACAACTGGGACAGCTTTTACGGTAGGAATCATCTATATACAAGGGACGGGGTCCACTTGTCGCCGAGAGGATTTCGGCCCCTTACTGAGCGAGAAGCAGGCATCCTACAGTTTTTTTTCGGGTAGATTACGTGGGAGTAGGGGAAGAAGTATCGGAATATAGTTTAGGTAATAGAAACAACTTAGAGAGGGACTGTGAAAAGAATCACAAAAGCAGGTGGAGGGAAGTTAAAGTAAGAGTTTACTATACAAATAGCAGAAGCAAAATTAACAAAATTGATTTACTGCGAGGTAAGGCATGCGAGGAGAATTTCGATATTATAGCTATTTTTGAGTCCTGTATCAACATGGCTAATAAATATTTCCTTCCGGAAATCGAAATAGAAGGATATAAGTTTTTTCACAAGGATAGGGTTGGCAGGAGTGGAGGAGGAGTAGCACTTTTCATAAAAAAAAATACAATAAACTGTATTATCAACAGTTCGATTAAGGTAGAGATTTGTACGGAATTCAATTGGGTAGAGATTATAGACAAGAATAAGAAAGTTATCATTGGCGTCTTTTATAGACCTCCTAACCTCAGCATTGAGCAGAATGATCCCCTGATTTATGAAATCAGAGCGTCCCAGTACAAAGACGTTTTGATCATGGGAAATTTTAATTATAGACACATTGAATGGGAAACTTTAATAGGAGATCAGGAAACAAAGAAATTCCTAGATGTGGTGCAGGATAATTTCCTAAAACAAGTGATTACCGATCCTACGAGGGGAGAAAGTACTCTGGACTTAGTTTTAATTAAGAATGAGCACCTAAGGAGTAACGTAAAAGTGGAAGATAGTCTAGGCTCTAGCAATTATCAAGAAATATGATTTAAAATTATTTGGGAAGAATTAAAAAGTACGAATAAAGTCCACGTACCTGACTTCAGGAGAGCAAACTTTGACAATATAAAAACCTATTTGAAATTGAATATGAAATGTCATTCGGACGTTGAGGACGTTTCAGACATTGTCTAGTCCTGGTGCGTGACCGGGGGTCAGGACATGGCCAGGGGTCGGGTCACGGAGGGTAATATGCATACCTTCGGTCAAGTCAGTTGGGTGCGAGGGCTCAACAGATAGGTCAGCGATTTAGAAGAAACGTATAGCAATCTAACTGATTTAATTATAAATACACAGAATACACTTATCCCTCTGAAGTCAATACGGAAAAAAAAGTAATACTCCCAAATGAATGACGGACAGATTGAAACATGAGATTGGAATGAAAAGAGGACTTTACGTAAAAATAAAAAACGGGGAAACACACCTTAGATCAAGATATAACGAAATGGCAAAGCTAATTAAAAAGAATACACGTACAGTAAAACGTAATTATGAAATTAAGATTGCTAGTCAACCAAGATCCAACCCAAAGGGTTTCTTTCATCTCTATAGAACAAAAAATAAAGAAAGAATTGGACCAATTAGAAACGATGAAAATGTCATGATAGAATCGAAGGAAAAAATGAGTGAGGAGCTTAACAATTGTTTTCAATCGCTGTTTACTAATAAGAGGTTAGATAAAATACCTGACTGCGATCCGATTTTCAGAGGGGATCAAGAAAGTAGTGTATCTAATATCAGCATTAGTAAAGTAGAAGTAGTCAAGCAGATTGAAAGAATTAAAGCTATAAAATCCCCGGGTCTAGACGAAAATTTTCCGAGAATACTACTAAGTATTTCAGCGGCTTTGACCCATCATTTTTCGCTCATATTTCCGAAATAACCATTCACATCAGTATGATATATTAGCACAGCCTAATTCACACCCTGCGCTAATTTTTGACGTTATAGTGCATTCACAAGTGTATTTAATTACGGCGTTTACTCTTGATATTAAGTGTGTCGTAGCCGACACCCGTGAAGTAAATCGAACAGGTGAAGTCGTGACGTCATCACAAACTACCTCGTGTATCCCAACTTCACTTGTTTGATTTACTTCACGGGTGTCGGCTACGACACACATAATATCAAGAGTAAACACCGTAATTAAATACACTTGTGAATGCACTATAACGTCAAAAATTAGCGCAGGGTGTGAATTAGGTTGTGCTAATATACCATGCTGTGAATGATTATTTCGGAAATATGAGCGAAAAACGATGGGTCAAAGGAGTGTAAATTTGAAATCTACGACCAGTTAACTGAAATGTTTAATAAATCAGTAAACACTGGTTTTGTGCCTACTGCTTGGAGGCAAGCAAACGTTGTTCCTGTTCTTAAAAAGGGAGATAGATCGTCTATATGCAACTACAGGCCAATCAATTTGACATCGGTTACACGAAAAATGCTTGAATCAGTAATAGTAAATAGATTCAGAGAACACATCGAAAGACATAATTTAATTCGTGATTCACAGCATGGTTTCTCCAAGGGTAAGTCATGTGTGACTAATCTTCTATCCTATTAAACTAAAGTATATAAGGCGTCAGATAACAATGATAATTACGATGTTATTTACCTTGACTTTAGGAAAGCGTTCGACAAGGTGCCACACCAGAGACTACTAAATAAAATCAAAGCCCATGCCATAGGAGGAAAAGTGTTTGAATGGATTAGAGCTTGAATTAGTAACAGAAAACAGCGGGTCACTATATATGAATTAAAATCTAGGTGGGGCAATATTACTAGTGGGGTCCCCCGGGGCTCGGTGCTGGGTCCCTTGTTGTTCATTATGTACATAAATGACTTAGACGACGGGATAAATAGTGATGTTAGTAAGTTTGCGGACGACACTAAAATAGGACGCCAAATTAGGTCAGGAGACGATGCAGAGATTCTGCAGGATGATCTTAACAAATTGTTCACATGGTCGGTGGAATGACAAATGAACTTCGATATCTCTAAGTGTAGCGTGTTAAACGTAGGGCTACACAACCCAAAAAATAGATACAGCTTAGATAACACGCTTTTAGAGAAAACCGAGTGCGTGAGAGACTTGGGAGTTCTAGTGAGTCCGGACCTTAAAACCAGAAACAGTGCATTAGCGCCAGGAATAAAGCTAACAGAGTATTAGGTTTCATTGCTAGGACGGTAACGAATAGAAGTGCAGAGGTAATGATTAAATTCTATCTAGCGACAGTTAGACCCATCATTGACTATGCGGTACAGTTTTGGTCTCCGTCCTACAGAATGAACATCAATTCACTAGAATAAGTACAGAGAAGAATGGCCAAATTGATACATGGACTCAGAAATTTACCTTACGAAGAGAGGCTTAGGCACCTTAACTTACGCTCTCTGGAAAGACGCAGAGTACGGGTTAATCTAATACAGGTGTTCAAGTGGATCAAAGGCTTTAACAAGGGTGATGCGAACAAGGTCATCATATTAAAACAACAGGGCAGGAGTCGCAGTAATGGCTATAAACTGGACAAATTTAGATTTAAGAAGGAAATAGACAAGAATTGGTTTACTAATAGGGTAGTCGACGAATGGAATAGACTTAGTAACCATGTAGTAAGCGCTGAAACTATCAGTTGTTTTAAAAAACTATTAGACAACTTTATGGATGGGGACGACAGGTGGTGATGCATGCGGAGATGCCTAGTGTAGGCCTTATGGTCTTTTGCAGTCTCCTTTATTCTTATGTTCTTATGTACCTTACAGGTTTAATGAATGTAGATCAAGTGTATAGTCCCGGTTGTTTTTGTATCACCCGGTAATAGAAGTGGGAGGGTAGGGTCCTGGGTATTGACTTCCTTGTGTATGTATATATATATATATATATATATATATATATATATATATATATATATATATATATTGCAGTATTTCACAAATGACACGTGAATATAATATACGGAAAAAAGCACTGGTAAATAAGAAACGTTGTCTGAACGTTTTCGTCTATTTAAGACATCATCCCACTTGAGTCATACAAGGCGAAAAAAAAAAAAAAGGCCGGGGATAAGGACTAGGCATCCTTCTCTTTGTAGCCCCAAGCAGGACATTCCTAAAAAAGATGAAGTCATAAGAGGGTCTAGGAGCTTTCCAAACAGTACCTTAAGGTTTGGGTCTTTTAATGTGTGTAGATGTGGTACAGATGAGAGTAAACAGGAATAGATAGGTAGTATGTTTGTGAGAAGAAACATGGATGTGTTGGCACTGAGTGAAACAAAGTTGAGAGGGAGGGGCAAGTGTGAGTTTGGGAGTGTAGTTGGGAGGTTCTCAGGAGTGAAGAGAGGACGAGGGAGAGAAGGGGTGGCTATGCTAATAGGTGAAGAGATAGGTAAGCATTTAATAGAGTGGAGGGAGGTTTCTTTAAGGTTAATGTGAATGAAGATGAATCCGGGATTTTTTTTTTTTTTTTTTTTTTTTTTTTTTTTTTAATTGCATATGGGCCTGGTAGTGAGAAGAGTGCAGACGATAGGGAGTTTTTTGTTTTGGGATTGCATACAGGGATTAGGGAGAAATATCAATGTAATGGTATTGGGAGACCTTAATGCTAGGGTAGGGAATGAACCAATAGACGGAGTTAATTCGTCCACATTTGGAATATGCTGTTTCCGTATGGTCACCGAATCTCATTAAAGACATTGACAGACTGGAAAAAGTACAACGGCGAGCCACATATCTGATTCCAAATATCAAAAATAAATCATACGAAAATCGACTAAAACATATGAATCTGTTTTACCTAAAAAAGCGTAGACTCAGAGGTAACTTGATACAGGTCTTTAAAAGTCTAAAGGGAATTGACAACGTCTAATACCTGTTAAGTCCGGCTAAAATTGGCATTGCAAAGCATAAGTGCCTAAAAAATAGTTTCTTATTTCACTATAAAAGTTTATATTAACTTATACTGCATTGAATAAGTCAATAGTTGATATTTTAGTCCTATATACAATATCAGGTTTCTACTTTTGATATATTTTTCCAATATAAAATGTTAGGTTACAAAGAAAGTAATGGCCTCCGCTAGCGGAGCCAGGGATCTGGGTGCGCACGTCCTGTGTAATAGTAGTCCTTGATATATATATATATATATATATATATATATATATATATATATATATATATATATATATATATATATATATATATATATATATATATATATGCTTTTCATTCTTTGTCCATAATGAGCAATATCAAAGCACTACATTTTGAGAATTTTAGGTTGACTTCGGGGACGCAGTTTCTAGTAAATGCTGTCTACATTTTTTTCTCTTTCTTTCTCATTTAAGCAATTCAATTTAAACACCTCCCTACCTTCTGTTCTTTTCTGTTTTCTCCATCTATCCTCCACTCTCAACTTACCTTCCATTAAAAAATGATCTGATATTCCCTCACTCTCTCCCATTAGAACATGTACATCCTTAACTGTTCCTGCTATAATCCTGGTTGCCACTATACTTATGCTTGACTTTCTTCCTAAACACTGTGTTTGCTATCATCAACTCTCTTTCTAGACACATCTACACCATCAACTCTCCACTACGATTTTATACTGGAACTACAAAGTATTACAAATGATTACAAAGACGGAGCATGCAAACAAGAGACCTTTTGGTCCATATCTAGGTCGGATTCGAAAACAATCATAATAATAAATGAATAAATAAAAACTATAGCAATATAAATAGCAAATAAAATACATGAATAAATGTATAGGTATAGTTAAACAAAAAACAAACAGCTAAATAGAAAATAATAATAAATTGACATATAAATAATAATAAATGAGAATCAAACAGACAAATAATAACAAAACAAAAACAAATCATATAAAATAAATGACAGTCATTACAGCATCTTGCTTAGGTGCTTATCTAAATGATTCTTAAAGCTTCGAACTGAACTACATTGAACTGCCTCTGCAGGAAGTTTATTCCATTCATTAACTACACGGTTGGCAAAGTTGTTTCTACCCATATCCAAATTAAATCTATTTCCGGACAGTTTGAAATCATTATGTCTTGTCTGATTCTACGCTTTTTTAGGTAAAACAGACTCATATGTTTTAGTCGATTTTCGTATGATTATTTTTTTATATTTGGAATCAGTTTTGTGGCTTGCCGTTGTAATTTTTCCAGTCTGTCAATGTCTTTAATGAGATTCGGTGACCATACGGAAACAGCATATTCCAAATGTGGACGAATTAACTCCGTCTATTGGTTCATTTCCTACCCTAGCATTAAGGTCTCCCAATACCATTACATTGATATTTCTCCCTAATCCCTGTATGCACTCCCAAAAAAACTCCCTATCGTCTGCACTCTTCTCACTACCAGGCCCATATGCACTTACAGAAAAAAAAAGGTTGATTTTTTATAACTTTTAAAAAGATAAAAAAAAAAAAAAAATCGCCAGCCCTGGTGTCCACTAACCTCATATAATAATACCTTTTAAGTCCGGCTAAAATTGGCATTTCAAAGCATAACAGTGCCTTAAAAATAGTTTCTTATTTCACTGTAAAAGTCTATATTAACTTATACTGCATTGAATAATACATAGTTGATATATTTGCCCTATATACAATATTAGGATTCTAGTTTTTATATATTTGTCCAATATAAAATGTTAGGTTACAAAGAAAGCAATAGCCTCCGCTAGCGGAGCCAGAGATCTGGGTGCGCACTTCCTGTGTAATAGTAGTCCTTGATATATATACATATATATATATATATATTTTTTTTTTTTTAATAATACATAAAATGCTAGGCTGTATAAGTGCCAAGAAGTATTAATGAAGCTAGCTGAGGGATGAATTACATTGGTCAACAAAAAGAAAAATTCTAATTGCCCAAAAAGGTTAAGTAGATGAACATAGAGATGTTTCCATGCAAAATTAAAACATGTATTAAAAGATTGTCTATCAGGCATGGTTTTCTTGTGATGTTATGATTTACTTTTATAACAACTGTAAATCTTTTATTAGCATATCAGGAGGATAATACTAATGAACTGACCCTTAAAACGTAGTAGTATTGGATTTTCAGGCAATAAATGTCCTCTAGAACGACTCTTCTAAATATCAGCTAGCATAGAAGGGCTCCATTTTCCTTGGTTCTGAGTTTCCATGTTCAAAATATCCTAATGAAACCTGTCACCATGGTCGTGACTGGCTACACTAAGATTTGTAGGAAAAATGTCCGAGTGAGAGTCCAAGAAGTAGACTTTAGGCTCGTATTATAGGTTTTATGTATGAAATCAGTAAATCTTTTATAATTTCACTGTCATTTTCTGATCTGTGATTCCCCACGTCTGCATATTTTCTTGAATGATAGCATTTTGTTTAACATTTGATCTCATATCTCGTAATATGTGGTTATGTAAAAACATCTTCATCAATATTTGAGTCACTCTAGGATATAATCTCTCGAATATGATCATCTTTCTTCCGTTTTATCCATGCCTTTGGCAAAATTCTTTGCCATACCTTAATATGTAGAGGAGGCAGATAAATTTCCTCATAATCAACAACTGGAGTACTAAGGACACCTGAAGCTAGTGATTACTTTGGCCACACATTCTTTACATGATGACTTCTTTTCACCTCGACTGTCCCAATCATAGAGCAAGCAACAAAATCTACTGTAGCCCATCTGCATTCCAAGTAAATATGCCACATCCATTAGGTCACCACAGATATTCCATTTAACTTCCTCATATTTGATATTTAGCAACAGAAGCTTCATACTATATGATTCCTTCGTGTTAGCTGCACGATCCAGAGAAACATAAAAAAAAATTATTTCTATTATAGAGTAGGATTGCTTGCAAGCTTACATTGGAAGAATTGATAAGCAAGCGCCATTAATTTGTGTTATATTTGGGATCAAGCTCCTCCATAACAGACTGGACATCTTTATAGAATAGTGAGAAAAAATATCAGAAACAATAGCGATTATGAAAAAAAAAACAAAAAAACTTTGATCTCTTTCTATAGACAACTCCAGCCCTTCACCCTAGATCCAAGAAGTTCTGTTTGGTTCTTTAACAAAACTAAATCACGAACAAGGTCATTCAGGCCTCCTTGACTCAATAAATATAATAAACAGCAAGCCTCAGGTGTTTGGTTCATTATCTGTTTTTTTGTCTCCTATCTCATCAACAAACCCACCATCTCTGTAATTTGCCTTCGGGGATCTTGTGCAGGTAAATCTGGATTGTGAAGCGCTGGTCTAATGGCAGGAGATGTTTAGGTTATTACAGTGTTCTTGGTTTTTGATGTTGTGCCACATATGTTGGTCTAGCAGATTAAGCATATATTGTTTACTAAATGCAAACGAAGTGAAAGTGACACAAAGGTAGTGTAAACAAATCTAAAGCGGCCCATACACGATAAATTATATTGCACAAATTCATTGTCAATACTCTGAATTGATAATTAAATTGACCGTGTATGGGCGATATATTGCCCATGCACAATTAAATTGACCGTGTATGGGCAATATATCGCCTACACACGGTCAATTTAATTGTCAATTCAGAGTATTGACAATAAAATTGCGCAATATAATTGATCGTGTATGGGCCGCTTAAGGTAACGCTGGTAAGATCATATAAACCTAAAAATGGAGGAGACTATAAGAGACCATAAGCCCTACATTAGGCAGTTCCATGTCCATTACAACCTATCATCACCACCTATAAAATTAACTAGTCTTCTCTTAAAACATCTAATAGTTTCAGCGCTCACTACGTTGTTACTAAATCTATTTAATTTTTTAACGTTACACTTCATTAGTAAATCAGCTTTCGCCTATTTGCTTCATAAACATAAAATCATCCATTTTCAACTCATTACTCTGAGTCCTACCCTGCTGTAATATTGATATTATGTATATTAGATATAATAAAAATATATAAAAGCAGAAAGAGCATCATGAGAAGTGAACTTTAAGTCAATAAATTTATTCCTAGTAGAATAAAACAGAAGACTAGTAAAACAAAACAGAAATGGTGAAATAGTGTATAAAATAAATTTAGGAATGTTATGAAAAACATCGAGATTAGCCTAAGCAAATCTAAAGTTTAAATAATTTTATCAGTTTAAGATGCATTTAAAGTTAATTTGGTTCATAAAAAATTAAGAATGAAAAGTTATTTCACATGAATATTTTTATTACTCAAGTACATACATATACAATTTAAATGCAGTCACGGAAAGCACATCAACCAGGACGGAAAAATGATGAAACTAAAGTATATAATGATTATTTGTAATATCTACTAAAGAAAGTCACATGAGATAGAATCTGTAAAAACGTCGCATAGGGAACACAACATAATTTAGGTATGAAATATGTTCAGCAAAAGAAAATCAGTGCAAAATGCAAAACAAAATAATTAATTTTGTGAATGATTCCCAGACTGCAAAATCATTATAATAATAAACAATGAAGTTACTAAATGACTAATTAGTACCTGTTTTAAGATATCAGTAGGAATAAGTTACAATCAATTTGCATTTCTTTTGAGAAAAATTCATGTGGTCTCGAGAAACTTGGCCATGGCCACTGGATTAACCCTCAAACCACTTATAATAGAGACTATAAAGATTTGTCCGAATAATTTGAATGTTAACGTAAAACAAAAAGCTCTATTTTGTTAGTCGGATGTAAGTTTCATAATTCTCACGTATACATTTGAGCCAAAAATCTTTTTCCGTTGATCTATGGCTAAATTTTTTAGATCTGAATCTAATAGGCCTCTTGAGGTGCGTTTATTGCAATC
>NC_134798.1:27101048-27111048 GCF_046742065.1 Oratosquilla oratoria
GCTACTGTGCTTGTGCCAATTTATAAGGGAGGTCTTCCTTGTTTCCTCCCTTATAAATTGGCACAATGTTTGCCTTCTTCCTCCAGTCCTGTGGCACTTTTCCTTCTTTAAGTGAGTATTTAATTATATTGTATATTTTATCTGTTAATTCTTCCATTCATTCTTTCAGTATCCAATTTTCAATTCCGTCTGGACCATGTGTGTGTGTGTGTGTGTGTGTGTGTGTGTGTGTGTGTGTGTGTGTGTGTGTGTGTGTGTGTGTGTGTGTGTGTGTGTGTGTGTGTGTGTGTGTGTGTGTGTGTGTGTGTGCGTGTGTGTGTGTATGTGTGTGTGTGCGCGCGCGGTTGGTGGGTATGGATATGGGTTTGTGGGTGTGTGAGTGTGTGGGTGTATATGTGTGCTTATATATATATATATATACATATATATATATATATATATTTATATATATCACATATATATATATATATATATATATATATATATATATATATTAGATGAATGGTTTAGACAGATGAGAGTATGGGTGGAGGAAGAATAAGCGAAGATGGGCTGGAACTCCTATATTGTTCAGACGTTTCGACCGACTCTGTCTTCTTCAGTAAGCTGTCTACAAACTGCTTGAACCTTACAATTATACACTCGAAGACGGGGACACGAACAGGTCATCCCGCTAGTTGTCTGGATATTCCCTTTCTCGTACCATATATATGTTTACCAATCGTATTTATTATCAATTTACTTGCTGCCTTCGATAAACAAACGAAACCTTCCCTGTCATTTCTATTTTCATAAGAATTAATATAGGCAACTTTAACAGTCTTCCTCATGTCTCTTTTTAATCCCGAGTGTAGGACCTCGACCCCTTCCCAGTGGGACAAATGTCCAATCTGGACATTTGCCCCACTGGTATGGAATCGAGGTCCTACACAAGGGTCAGGTCATGGTTATTCAGAAGGTCAGATACCAGGGGAATAGAGGTGAACCAGCTATCGGTTGTCACATTCCGCTTTGACCCATGGTAGGGCCTCGTTAGCTCTTTCGTATAGTTATGGCCAAGCTAAAGGTTTCCCCTATCCACAGCCTCCTGTTTACCCAAGTAGGGGATGCCACCGACTAAGTACTTGGTCTTGCTGTCATTGATTAAGACAAGCTTGATGCCATACTTGGCCGGCTTATTGGGGATATACATACTAAATGGGCACCGACCTCTGAAACCCAATAACTGCTTGTCAACTGTGAGGTTCTCGTGGGGGACATAAAGTCGGCCGCAGTTCCCAATGAAGATGCCCCATACCTCCCTAACGGCCGCGAACTTGCCATCATTCTGCCGAGCCTCCCGTGTTTCAAGGTCGTCAGATCTTAGACAGCAGATGAGGAACTCAGCTGAGACGTACCAAGTGAACAGTGACTTCCTTTATATGTATGTAACTCGAGAATAAAGATATAAGAAACTGTGCTCAACTTATATCTCTCTTGATAACGCAGTGATTTCAGTCACTGTTCATTTGGTACGTTTCAGCTTAGTTCGAGTCCTTGGCTTGACTACGTTTCAGTATCCGTATATGTATATGTATATGTATATGTATATGTATATGTATATGTATATGTATATGTATATGTATATGTATATGTATATGTATATGTATATGTATATGTATATGTTTATGTATATGTATATGTATTTTGAATACAAAGGTTCTATTGTAACAGAACTGTTTTGAAGTAATCATCAGCTAATTATCATATGATCATACACTTAATGTTCACAAAGAACATTATAGAATAAAGTCCTTACGCTTTTGCTCCACAACTGGTTATCTTAAGTTGATCTATAAGCTGTAGTTTTACCTCATTTCTTTTATCTAAGTTTTCTTGTATGTTTGATAAGATTTTGTTCTGCTTCCTTACATTTTCTCTCAATCTTACGTGTAATATGCTTAACCACACATCTTGTTTCCAGCATATAAATCATTTACTGAGTACGACAGACAAGATCTAGTGACTTTGGATTATTTTGAAACTCAATTTCTGTATATTTCTACCTGACGCATCTCTTGACAGTGACAGAATTTTCTCTTCTGCCTCACTAATCTTTTCACCGAGTATTATTAATTCGGCATTTAACGTACCTAATGTCAGACGAATTTATTGAGCCGAAGTAGCCACTCTCCACGACTAAAATGTTTAACACAATCCAAGCCTACTCATTCAACCCTTTTCACTTCTTTTTACAATTTTGTATTTATTTTAGATTTCATACATTCAAAGATTACCCTTCTCTATGAAAGAGATCTTCTTACTCTAGCTTCTTCTAACCAAGTATCTATTATTTGTTAATCCTCTTTCACAGCTGGGTGGGTAGATCCAACCATCTGCATTAACTCCTTATATCTGGGTCTGTTCTGCACCTGTTGCAGGTGCAGTTAGCTCCTGTTGATCATCTACAGCCATTCTGATGGTGATCAAAAACCAGTCTGGCAACGGTTGGTTATTCTGGAGGGAGACGCAGGATATGGCCGCATCATCGAACTCTTCCTGTTTCGGCAAAGCGGAAGACAGGTGTCTTTCAGATCTCCTCCCTGATATCATTTTTGGTTATATGCTGAAACCATTGGATGCCTCCAATCTACCTGAAACCTCTACTTTCTAAGATTCGTAGATAGGGTGTTGTTTAGCATTCAGGTCTTAGATTCATATAAGAGGACAAACACAACCAAACTATTGTCAAAGTGCGGAACTTAGACCTCTAAAGGATGTGCTGATGTCTCCTCAAAGATATTGGTGCCCTTAATTGTGTCTTTGGCAACGTTTGTCGGTTCAAATGCAACTATGACTCTTATTTTCCCTTGTTGATCACGAAGTTAGCGATAAACAGTATAGTCGGTCACTAGTTTCCAGCAAAAATGAGCTTCTTAACCGCAATGGAAGGTCTAGATATAATCCGTAAAAGTAAAGTCCTCATTCGTCATTCAGGCCACTTTAGATGGAGCAGTGGTCTTCAGAGGTGGTTTCTTCTGTTCAAGACCAGCGGACTTCATAAGTATCAAGTAGGGAGGTACTATACCTGGTTAGTTCATGGAAGAGCAATGTTGCATGTCCTGGGCGAAGGAGAGATTGCACACTCCGGGTAGCTATTTGGATTTTTTTTTTTCAGAAGGCTCAGAATTCGTCCTTGGAATCGTACTCACCTGTATAACTTTGCCGAAGTGTGGTAGCTTGTCCCCACTTGGTGTTTGTCCGGGTCTTGTGCATCGGGGACATATAACTTTCGGGGACTCACGACTCCAGCTAGGTACTAATTACCAGTTCTACATAACACGTCAGTGTGCTGCAAGGTAGGAACCCAACCAGCTGATTAGTCATCACTGGACTAACTACCCAGCAAGGCAAAAGCCTACATGTTACGACGCCAAATAGTAAAAACGGGACCGATCATTTTCAAAACTGACACTTGTCTATCCCCAATCGACGCTGGTAATTAAAAAAATATATAATAATAATAATAATAAGTAAATAAATAAAAATAAATAATGATAATAATATATATATATATATATATATATATATATATATATATATATATATATATATGTATATATATATATGTATATGTATATTTGGCTTTACTAAGGAAGCTTTAGTGAAATTAGATAACCATGGAGAAAATAAGATTCTTGTGGTAGAAAAAGCTGATCTACCATCAAACCATTAAATTTATTCGGAGTGCCTCTAAACCTTTACGAAATCTGGTCAGTTACTGGCATTAGACAATGAATATTCTTACTAATATGGAACACACATCTCATATGTGAGGTAAATTATCACCTGTAATGCTTCTGAGAAGCTCAGAGATATTGACTTTATTAACTCCTGTTTACTCCTAAGATACATTTCCTTTTTATCTCGTACCATTTTTGAGATTAATGAGAAAATACTGAAAATATCTAGCCCATGAAACACTTAATTTTCATTTTGAAAATATGTCATAGTTATTAACATGTTTACTTTCTATTTCCTTTGAATGTGAGTCTTATTTTACTTTCATTTTGACATTTGTATACACTCTTGGTCCTTAGATTATTCTATATTTTCTATCTTGGAATCTCATATGCTATTCTCTATTCTTTCTGGATTAATGTTTACTGGACAGCTACATATCTATGACACCTCTTTGGTTCATGCGGAAAACCTGGAGGATAACAATCTCCATGTTCTTCTACCTAAAGTAGAAATGGATTTTTATACTGTATTACTGGTTTCATGGTTGTCTTCTTGCACCCACCCCCCTTTATTTTGTAACACATTTCTCTGAATTTATCTTAGTTCAAATAGAAAGCTTTTTCTATGTAGTTTTATACTGCGTTACTGGTTTCACGTTTGTCTTCTCGCATCCCTCCCCCCCTTTATTTTGTAACACATTTCTCTAAATTTATCTTAGTTCAAATAGAAAGCATTTTCTGTCTTTTTTCAGTTACTTTATCAAACTTCGTAATTTTTTCTAGCTGCGTTGGGCTACTTATATTCGCTGCACATCTTCCTTTTTTGTGTAATTAGGAAGAAATGTAATAATTTTTACTTAATAGTTTTGAATGAGTTTCAAATAATTGTGCTGTATAAGTTGCTCTTTACCCATTTCACTATTTAGAAAATCAATTATATTAATTTAGTTATCACAAGATAACTATCTTATTAAGGGTTTGATCCTTTATTCTTAAGCATAATTTGACGAGTCCTATAACATTCAATAACATTTTACTGATATTTGACTGATGTCAAAATGTTTTATACAGTTAAACAAGTACTAATGGAGCTACGCAAACTATATTGTTAGCCACTTTAATCACACTGGTCAACAAAATTTACTAAAATATCTGACTCTCAAGCAAAAGAAGATAAAATTGATAGATTTTTTTCTGTTGATTTCAAATATGTTTTCAGATTTTTTCTATCAGGTATAGTTTTTCTGTGATAGCATATTAAATTTCAAACGATTATAACTAATAAATGATGCTGATACTTCAATGAAAGTTACCTTTAAATACTAGAAATATATGATTTTCGAGTTAATTTCTCTTTTTTGAGATCCCTTTTTAGTGTCCAACAATAATCAGCCAGCATTCAAGAGCTCCGCTTCCCTTGATACCGGGTTTTCATGTTCAGAATATTCTGAATAAAATTCTCACCGTGCTTGACACTGACGGCTACAAGATTTGCAGAAAAAAGTCCAAGTGAGAGTCTAGGAACTAGATTTTTAGGCTCATACTGCATCCCAACGCCTTGTAGGATGTCAGTAGCACTTTTACTATTTCAGAATTGTTATTTGCTTTGTGATTCCCCAAAAAAACTCTGCGCAAACTTTCTTAAGTGACAGCCATGCAGCTATTTCAAGATCCTTTAGGTCTTCATCAAAATTCTGGTCTCTCAACAGTTCCCTTATATGTAGTCCAACAAAAGTACCTTTGATTTTCGCGTCACGTACGCTAGGAAACTTTTTTTGCAAACATGTGAATCCCTTGGTAGTTTTATCCATACCTTTAAAAAAAAATAATCAACCCTGGCTCAACATGCAAAGGAGGCAAATAAGTTTTCTCTGAATCAAGAAGAGGAGGATTGACAACATTCTTCTCTCCTTGGGTCGGAGATCGTTTCGGCCACACATTCTTTTCATAATGATTATTCTTCTCCCGACTGCCCCACTCATAGAGAAAGCAACAAAACTTTGTGTAACCCAGCTGTATCCCAAGTAAAAGTGCCACAACCCTTAGGTCACCACAGATATTCCATTTATGTTCTTCGTACTTAATTTTTTGCAATAGAAGCTTTCAAACTTTTCCTTCGTGTTAGCTGTATGGGCCAGAGGAACAAAAAGAAACTTATTTCCAATGTGGAGCAAAACAGCTTTCTGGCTCACTTTGAAAAGTCAATAAACAAGCGCCATTAATTCCTGCTATATTTCTGGTTAAGTTTATCCATAACATAATATAAATCATTGTAAAACATCACACCATCCTCAAGTGAGAAAAACTGTTTAGAATCAAAATGCCGCTTACTATAAAAACAAACTTTGGATTCTAGAGAAGATTCCAGCCTTTTAACATGAAAGCAAGAAGTTCAGATTGTTTTTTGTTTTGTTTTTTGACAACTTTAAATCCCGCACAAGATCATTCAGATCTTCTTGACTCAATAAATGTGGTTCACTTGAAGAACGGATTGGCTGAAAATGCATGTCTTCTGTTTCTTTTTCCATACCCTCCTCACTTGACTCATCATCACTTAGTTCAGTTTATTCTGGAGGGTCAGATACAGAAAAGTCTTGCCTGTAGGGTACTGGTCTCATAGCAGATGTTAAGTTAAGATATTTTTTAATATGCTTGGATGTTAATGTTATACTTTTCATATTTCTAATGCAAAAGTAGCAATCTGAAGTATTTCATTTAGTTCTCTCTAAACCATAGGGATTGCAAAAGGCATACGGCGTGAACCTTTCGCCTATGCAGTGAGAAGACTGATACAGGCTACACAACACACATGAGGGGCCCAGTTTTTATCCTGGTCTACCACTTTGCGGCCAAAATTATGTTTATAACATTGTATAATGAATGGTGTGAAACACCGTCTTTGTGAATTGAATGTCATTACACCGCAAATAAAGCAAAACTTGTCTGGATTGTTCATAAAGTTTCTTGGCATTATGAAGGTGAATAGCGGGTACGCTACTGCACAATATCACACACTTATTGTTACACAAATGCGCACTACACAACCTCACACCAACACTTCAATCACAGTACTGCCGAATGTATAACAATCTCAAGCAGTGTTGCCAAGCTCAGTTTGGCATTCGCTTGATGGAAATTAATTCCATGTAACACACGTAATGTAACATACCGTGGAACAAAAAAATGCGGGTGTTGGGAAAAAATTAACATTACTTTTGTATTTCGCATGCAAAAATATATAAGATACAGATATGGTTTTCCTTGGGACAAATTCTTTGTTGACCAGTGTAATAGTTGTTACCCTTTTCCATCCAAGCATGCTTTTCACTTTAGTAGGATGCATGCCAAATGTCACAGTTTCCCCTGTTTCTTTTAACTGATTTCTTCATATACAATATTTTTGTCTCCTTCCTTTTAGTATGCGTGTGTGTGTATGCATGTGTGTGTATGCGTGTGTGTGTGTTTGTATGTGTATGCACACACCCACACACACACACACACACACATACACACACACAAACAAACAAACAAACAAACAAACAAACAAACACACACGCACAAACACACACACACACACACACACATACACACACAAGGCAAAAAATTATTTGATATTACATGCAATACCTTGATGATATTTACATCACATATGGTCAAAACTGCACAGAAATATAGACGGCCTTGACGCCCTTGACGACCTTGACGCCCTCGGGGCAGTACAAAAGTACATCATTCCAGACAAGACAGTATCAATAGCCTAAAAAAAAATATTATTAATAATAAAATAATAATAATGTCGTTGCTATACTATGCCAGTCCAAGATGAGCAAGCTATCTTAGCTTCACAACAACATATATCACAGGTCAAAGAAATCAAGGTATTGAGAATAATGACCAGCTGGACACATACAAAGCCCTGAGTTTTACATTTACACAAATATCTAGACACAACGCTTATTATTTGATATACAAATAGCACAGCACACATAAAGAGCACAGGTTCATGAAATAGATACCGGCAGTTTTACTAGAAAATGATATGCAACATTATCTCGCAATTATCCAACTAACATGAACAAGCACATTCACACAGCTGCCAACAAATTAGAATCTAATCTAAACAGAACAGAGCTTGAGAGCAAAATTCGCTGCAGCCACCATGTGACACTTAAGATATACCAACATAGGCTAAGTAACACAACGATAAGTCATTTATTTTACTAGGCTGCTTCACACACGATAACTCACATAGCTATAGACTGTTAAGCACTGTCAGTACTCCAACATGACCGCAATAGATCCGGGGTGGAGGACTTCCACCAGGAGCCCAAAAGAATACTCAGTGTCCTACTATCTTGATATTATGATTTACTAGCACCAAGGCTCCGCACCAGTAACAACAATCTGCTTTGACTTATTTGTGAGTGCCAGTATACTTCTCAAATCTACTCAAAACCTATTTTTCTTTGTGTATTTAGGTCTTAACTGTTTTTGACAGTATTTGTGAGCAAGAGTCCCCTGAAACATGTTTGTCAAAATATTAAATGCTTCTAAAACTGTATTAGGCCTTTATTATTATTACTACCCCCTTTCAATACAATAAACCTGTTTTACAGTAATCTATATATTCGGGGAAAGGTATTTTATTGTATAAATATATTTAGGAGAAGAGTGGTTTCAGATGCAGGATGCAGTTTTACTAAGAAAAAACATTTGGATCCGTTGCTCAAATTCAGCCATGAAACCCAAATACATAAGTAGAAGTAACTTTGTGAGAATAATCACCGTGTGAGATCGAAACCTTAATTTCTGAAAAACCTCCAGAGTGCATCATCCACCAATGTAAGAAAAAGGCACTTAAAATAATGGAAGGGCGGGAACCAACGGAAGAACCAGCTAGGAGGCTTATCCTTCCAGCCAGCAGCGTCACCACTACCCTCACCCGGACACTTGGGCGTTGCAACATACAGGTAGTGGGCCAGTCCAGCAGAACTATCAAAGAGCTCTGTGATTTGTCGAGAACTGGGATCACTTTTACGGTAAGAATCATCTATAAATAAGGGGCGAAGTGCACTTGTCACCCAAAGGATTTCGGCTCCCTGCTGAATTCCTTGAGAGATAAGTAGGCATCCTGCAGGGTATTTTCCGGTAGATTACGTGAGAGTCCGGGGGAAGTGTCGGGATATAATTTTGGTAATAGAAACAGCTCATAAAGGGACTTTGAAAAGAAACACCTTATCAGGTAGAGCGAGGATAAACTAAAAGTTTACTATGCAAACAGCAGAATTGTAATGTATAAAATTTATTTACTGCGAAGTAAAGCATGCGTAGAGAGGTTTGATATTATAGCTATTACTGAATCCTGGATCAATATAACTGATAGACATTTCCCCCCGGAAATCGAGATAGAAGGATTTTTTTTCTCACAAGGATAGAGTTGGCAGGAGTGGGGGAGAAGAAGCACTTTTCGCTTAAGATACAATAAATTGTATTATCGACAATTTGATTAAGGAAGAGGATAGTACGGAATCTATTTGGTTAGAGATTATAGGCAAGGATAAGAAACTTATTATTGGCGTCGTATATAGACATCCCAACCTCAGCATTTAGCAGATTGATCTCCTGATTCATGAAATTCGCAGGGTGTCCTAGTACAAAAACGTTGTGATCATGGGAGATTTTAACTATAGAAACAATGACTGAAAATTTTAGTACGAGATCAGGAAGCGCAAAATTTCTTAGATGTGGTGCAGGAGAATTTCCTAGAACAGATTATCACCGATCCTACGGGAGGAGAGAATACTCTGGACTTACTTTAAACTAATAATGGGCACCTAACGAGAAACGTAGAAGTAAGAAATAATCTAGGCTCCAGCGATCATTAAAAAATAAGATTTAATATTAAATATTATATGGATAGAATGAAATAGTACGTTTTAGTACCGGACTTCAGGAGAGCCAATTTCAATAAGATGAAAAATATTTAAGACAATTGGTCACTTACGAGATTGATCCAGGCGGCTGTGACGTGGTAAAATACACGGTCAGTCCGGATGTCATTAGCGTAGTCAGGTGTCGAGTCACGGAGGATAATGCCACTACCTTGGGTCAGGTCACTTATAATCGCGAGGTCAACAGCCCGGTCAGCAATTTCGATGAATTGTACAGTAGCCTAACAGCTTTAATTCTAAATGCACAAAATAAATTCATTCCCCTCAAATCAATAGGGAAGAATACTAATACTCCCAAATGGATGACGGATAGGATAAAATGCGAGA
>NC_134798.1:27116048-27128548 GCF_046742065.1 Oratosquilla oratoria
GACTTGCAGTAACGGATTTAAACTGGATAAGTTTAGATTTAAGAAGGAAATAAGGAAGAATTGGTTTTCTAATAGGGTGGTCGACGAATGGAATAGACTTAGTAACCATGTAGTAAGCGTTGAAGCTATCAGTTGTTTTAAGAAACGATAGACAACTTCATGGATGGAGATGACAGGCGGTGATGGATACAGAGCTGCCTAGTGTAGGCCTTATGGTCTCTTGCAGTCTTCTTCATTCTTATGTTTTTATGTTCTTATAATAAAGTATCATTTCTCTATGAATGATTTCCTCTACCAGACACACACACACACACACACACACACACACACCAACACAGACACACACACACACACACACACACACACACACACACACACACACACACACACACACACACACACACACACACACACACACACACACACACACACACACACACACACACACACACACAAACACACACAAAGTCCAAAATCTTATTTCATCACTACATTCTCCAAGTCATACCAAGCAGTGAAGAAGTGTGTCTTCAATCTCTTCTTGAAGATGGTCATAGTTTCAGCCATTCTAACATTTTCAGGAAGTCTATTATAGAGACGGGGAGCACTATTAACAAACGCTCTACGCCCAGATTCTCTATAAAACCTTGGCTCTAATAGTCTATTCACTTCAATACTGTGTCGCAAGGCTATATCAGTATCTATTCGGAAGTCCACGAGCATATCACACAAATAATTAGGCCTCCCAAACTTCAATGCCTGATACACCATAACACACTGTTTATACATGATGCGTGCTTTGACTGGGAGCCAATGCAGTTGTATTAACTGGAGTTATCCGTTCCCTTCAAGACTGACCCTTTATCAGTCTCGCAGCTCTATTCATAATTAATTGAATTTTCTTCAATAAGTAGTTAGGAAGACCATAATATAAAGAGTTGCAGTAGTCCAATTTACCCAACACATGATTATAAATAAGTTTCTCAAATGATAACCAGCTACTTACACCGTCTGATTTATATGTTCTCTCATCATAAGTTCGCTGTGTAGCAGCATCTCGAAACTTTTCACACATTTGCTCACTGTGATGTCTGAATTATTCACATTCAAGACTCGAACACCCAGTCGTTCAAAGTAAATTTTACGGCCAATAAACAAACAATCGGTTTTATTTTCGTTCAATTTAAGTTTTCTAGAGTCCATCTAATGTTTAATGTCAACCAGTACAGCACTAAGATGATCTTCGGCATCATGTATTTTTGTTATAGACATATAAAACTGAGTGTCGTAAGAAAACAGTTTAAACTTAACCCCATGCTTCTTAAGTACTATAGATAAATCAGCAGTGTACGAGTATATACAAAAAAGTACCGGCCCCAGCACACTACCTTGAGGCACTCCCCCAATCAAAGATATCGAGTTAGAAAAATCATTACCTATTTGTACACACACACACACACACACACACACACACACGTACACACACACACACACACTCACACACAAACACACACACACACACACACACACACACACACACACACACACACACACACACACACACACACACACACACACACACACACACACACACACACACACACACACACACACACACACACACACACACACACACACACACACACACACACACAGACACACTCTGAAGTCAATACTGAAGAACAGTAATACTCCCAAATAGATGACGGACAGATTGAAAAATGAGATCGGAATGAAAAGAGGACTTTACGCAAAAAATAAAAAACGGGGAAACACACTTTAGATCACGATATAACGAAATGGCAAAGCTTGTTAAAAACGTAAGCATGAAATTAAGGTTGCCAGTCAGGGAAGATCCAACCGTAAGGGTTTCTTTCATCTCTATAGAACACAAAATAAATTAAGAATAGGCCCAATTAAAAACGATGAAAATTTCATGATAGAATCGGAGGAAAAAATGAGTGAGGAGTTTAACAAATATTTTCTCTCGGTGTTTACTAATGAGGTGTTAGATAAGGTACCTGACTGCGATCAGATTTTCATTTGGGATGAAATAAAGTAGTCCATCTAATATCAGCATTAGTAAATTAGAGGTAGTCAAGCAGATTGAAAGACTTAAAGCTACAAATCCCCCGGGTCTAGACGAGATTTTTCCTAGAGTGATTAAGGATTGTAATTTTGAAATCTGCGACCAGTTAATTGAAATATTTAATAAATAGGTAAACACTGGTTTTGTACCTACTGCTTGCAGGCGCGCAAACGTTGTTCCTATTTTTAAGAAGGGAGATAAATCTTCTATATGCAACTACAGGCCAATCAGTTTGACATCGGTTATAGTTAAAATGCTTGAATCAATAATAGTAAATAAACTCAGAAAACACATCGAAAGACATAATTTAATTCGTGATTCACAGCGTAGTTTCTCCAAGAGTAAGATATGTGTGACTAATCTTCTATCCTTTAACACTAAAGTATATAAGGCGTCAGACAATAATGATAATTACGATGTTATTTACCTTGACTTTAGCAGGAAGTTCGACACGGTGCCATACTAGAAACTACTAAATAAAATCAAAGCCCCTGGCATGGGAGGAAAAGTGTTTGAATGGATTAGAGCTTGGGTTAGTAACAGAAAACAGCGGGTCACCATAGATGGAGTAAAATCTAGGTGGGGCAATGTTACTAGTGGGGTTCCCCAGGGCTCAGTGCTGGGTCTCTTGTTGTTCATTATGTACTTAAACGACTTAGACGATGAGATGAATAGTGATGTTAGTAAGTTTGCAGACGACACTAAAATAGGAGGACGCCTAATTAGGTCAGGAGACGACACAGAAATTCTGCAGGATGATTTTAACAAATTGTTCACACGGTCGGTGAAATGGCAAATGAACTTCAATATCTCTAAGTGTAGCGTATTAAACTTAGGGCTACACAACCCCAAAAATAGATACAGCTTAGATAACACGCTTTTAGAGAAAAATGAGTGCGAGAGAGACTTGTTAGTTCTAGTGAGTTCGGACCTTAAAACCAGGAAACAGTGCATTAGTGCCAGGAATAAAGCTAACAGAGCATTAGGTTTCATTGCTAGGACGGTAACGAATAGAAGCGCAGAGGTAATTATCAAACTCTATGTAGCGATAGTTAGACCCATCCTTGACTATGCGGTACAGTTTTGGTCTCCAACCTAAAGAATGAACATCAATTCACTAGAATCAGTACAGAGAAGAATGACCAAAATGATACATGGACTCAGAAATTTACCTTACGAAGAGAGGCTTAGACACCTTAACTTACACTATCTGGAAAGACGCAGAGTACGGGGTGATCTAATACAGGTGTTCAAATGGATCAAAGGCTTTAACAAGGGTGATGGAAACAAGGTCATCATATTAAAACAACAGGGCAGGACTTGCAGTAACGGATTTAAACTGGATAAGTTTAGATTTAAGAAGGAAATAAGGAAGAATTGGTTTTCTAATAGGGTGGTCGACGAATGGAATAGACTTAGTAACCATGTAGTAAGCGTTGAAGCTATCAGTTGTTTTAAGAAACGATAGACAACTTCATGGATGGAGATGACAGGCGGTGATGGATACAGAGCTGCCTAGTGTAGGCCTTATGGTCTCTTGCAGTCTTCTTCATTCTTATGTTTTTATGTTCTTATAATAAAGTATCATTTCTCTATGAATGATTTCCTCTACCAGAGAAAAAAATAATGCGTGACTCTGGTCCGGAGGGGCGTCCAATATAGACCCTAAAGTATCAGTGATAGTTCTTTCTCCATGTATGTATGTATGTATGTATGTATGTATGTATGTATGTATGTATGTATGTATGTATGTATGTATGTATGTATGTATGTATGTATGTATGTATGTATGTATGTAAGTATGTATGTATGTATATATATATATATATGTATATATATATATATATATATATATATATATATATATATATATGTGTGTATATATATATATATATATATATATATATATATATATATATATATATATATATATATATATATATGTCTGTCTCTGTGTGTATATACATATGTATATATTGCAAAGGATTACAAGTTTGATGTATGCTGACAGAACTTTTGGTTAATAACTATGATGCGAAAAAATTATAATAATGATAAATGAACAAATAAATAAAAATTTATATATATATATATATATGTATGTATGTATGTATATACTAATAGATAGAATGATAAATAAATAGGTAAATCTAAATACTAAAGAAACAGGTAAATAATGAATAATAATAAATGGACAGGAAAATAATAATAGACAATAACACTGGGCTGCATTAAAAAAAACTAGCAACAAAGACATCATTGTATACTGAATCCAGAGCTGGGCAGAGCTGGGCACCCGCTATTTTTTCGTTAGTGCGCAAATCACTAATCCACTAATTTTTTTTGCCATTCCGCTATCGCTATTTCCGCTAGTTTCCCACGGTCCGCTAACGCTAATCCGCTAATGCTAATCAATCTACAACATTCCTTTAACTTTTTTTTTTTTTTTTAGCTAAATTCCCAAAAACAGAATTTCTAATGAAATGAATAAAATGATGCTACCTTATATACAGAGTTTAAGTTTTATTTCAGTATCAAAAGAGATAAAAATCAGGCATTTGCAAGTACTGCACATTCTCTTCCTCCTCCCCCTTCTTTATCTGGGATACTCCTCACGATGCTGCCTTTCGTAGTGGCTCTTGATGTTGTAGTTGGAGGTCGCCGAGTAGGTGATCTCTTTGTTGCAGATTGTGCATTTCACCTTTCCATTCGTTTTGCCTGGGCCATAGTAAGTTTTTATGTGCTGGAAGATCGGCGGCAGGCTGTCCACGGGCACGTTGTCCTGGGCTCGCCTGCTGTCTCCCTGGCGGCTGGAAGTGCCAGGCCTTGAGATCTGTTCTTCCTCACTCGGCCTCGTGGAGGTTGCACTACCACGCCGACTTGAAGGCGACGGCATCAGAAATGTGTCCATTTTAATTTTCAATTTTACTCTATCTGTTAGATTCAAAGTGCTGAAAGTAGAAAAATGTATATTGTAACGATATTAATCTATCAGTAATAAGCTAGGGGTCTTTACTTACAGATCATTACACCCCAAGTTCGTTTTAACAATCTTTTACTGTATAGCACAGTTATAACTGCCGATAATCAGATCAGACCAATAAATAATGGATAGAGAAACTGCTCACACGTACCAATCTCACTTTAATTCTTCTGTAAGAGCGCAAATCCTTCACTTTCCTTCGACTTGTGCTTTTCACTCGGAGCGCTACCATACAGACTACTCTGTCGCCGACAAATTCACACTGACTCACTCTATGGTATGTGTGTGTATAATTCGGGAGTGAAGCTCCCACGGGCTTTTAGTTTGAGCCCGTTTGGAGGGTGATTGATTTACGAGTGTGTGTTGTTTCTGGCAGATTAAAAGTAACCCAACACCTGAAGAAAGAAGATGCCGCCACTGGAACCACCCTGAAGCCACCCTCAAGCATTACCTCAAGCATTGCCCCGCAACTGCTTTTCTGAGGAGAGGGCCTCCGACAACATCTGAGGGTCTTGTGCGTCGCCTATGCCGCCACTCACTCTGTGGGGTATCGCCGCCTTCTATATGAACCATATCTCACGAAAATACCAGAAGATTCGAGATTTTATGTACTCCGTATAAACGTTCATATTCAATCATTCGTAACATTAAACAAACTTAAATATACACAATTCCATTAGAACATATTCAAGGTTTTTAATTAAAATGACAATTCCCCAATCACACTAGGTCTATAATCCCTTCAATTTGTAACATATTCGGCGTTCACTAGAAGGAGTTCTGGTTCCTTCACGTTCGATAAAATATTCGAAAGAATACTCACGCAAAAAGTCACGTATTAGCCTACGCAAATTCTATACAATGAACACAAAAAACTTCGTACGTACAAATAAAAATCAAATGCATTTATCATTAACATCTATATGCACTACTATATGCGTATACGTATAAATTATCGGAGCATACCTTTACTATATACATATATATATAATCATATATTAACTAGCATTTCGTATCTTATATATGGCACAATTATTTAAAATTCAGGGACTTTGGTATTTGATAAAATTAAAAAAACTTTTTTTAATGAAAGTTAGATCTTTACGGAATTACAATTTTGGCATTCCGCTAATCACTAATCCGCAAATTTTTCAATTCGCTAATCCGCTAATTTTTTCTTAGTCAGCTAATTAGCGGACTTCATATGCGGAATGCCCACCTTCTGATATATATATATATATATATATATATATATATATATATATATATATATGTGTATATATATGTGTATATATATATGTATATATATGCATATATATGTATATATATATGTATATATATATATGTATATATATATATGTATATATGTATATATATATATATATATATATATATATATATATAATGTGTCTGTGTGTGTGTTTATGTGTGTAAATATTGTAATACCCGAAACTAAATGATTCAGGTTTATCACGTAGAAATGCGTCCGAGCCAGGTCTATAAAATTCCTGTAAATTTATATAGGTAAGTAAAGGCAAGCAGAGGTTGACAGGTCATTTTTTTTATTGAGAAGAAAGAAAATCATGATATATGTACGTTACATAGAGACAGACATGAACATATATGTTTACGAAAATCACAATTGTATTAAAATATTTTAATGTTGAGGGTACCTATTCTCCCTGAAAGGCACTCTTTCGAGATTTTCTCTTGTGTGCCGGTGTATCAGTAGTGTTGCCAGGCTTCTTTGAAGCGACCAGCAGAAATCAGCCATCAACGTCACGCTCCATTTGCCTTGATAGCGGTGCTCCATTTCGAATATATCTTGATGGAACCTCTCGCCCTGTTCCTCACTGAAGTCACCTAAATTGTCATGAAAGTAGTGAAGATGGCTATGAAGGAAATGTATTTCTATGCTCATCCGTATGCCAGTCGTCTCATATGTGTAAAGCATGTTCCCAACTCTTTCTTTGTAATCATCAGCTTTTGTGTTCCCCAAGAAGCCTGTTACAACTGACTTTAAACTATTCCAAGATATTCTTTCGGAAGGTGTTAATGCTTCAGTAAAGCCGGTATCTTAAAGAAGCTCACGAATCTGTGGTTCAACCAATATGCCGACTTTCATTTTAGCATCACTTAAAGAATGGATTTTGTGAGACAGGTACTTAAACCCCTCTCCATCTTTCGAAAGTGCTTTTACAAAGTTCTTCATCAATCCCAGCTTTATGTGAAGTGGAGGTAGAAGCACTCTGTCCGTTGGTACAAATGGTATAGCTTTGACGTTATGGCGGCCAGGTACAATTTCCGTCCATTGTGGCCATTGCACTTGTTGCTATTGTACGGAATCTGCACGGCTGTCCCACAAGCATAGAAAGCATGGGTGTTTTGTGTAGCCATCCTGCTGCCCTAACAAAATACTTAGGACATTGAGGTCACCACGAAGAAGCCAGTTGTGATCCTGATATTGTATATGTTGATAAGAAGAAGTGACATGGTAGCATAGGTTTCTTTCAGGGTAACGGAATGCGCAATGGTCAATGATGCTACTTTACAAAGAATTACAAAGGCGGAGCATGCCGACAGGAGACCTTTTGGTCCATATCTAGGTAGGATACGAAAAATTATAATAATGATGAATAAATGAACAAATAAATAAATGAATAAATAAATAAACGAATAAATGAAAACTATAATGTATATAACAATAAATAGAATACATAGATAAATGCATAGCTATAGTTAAATAATAAACAAACAGGTAGATAGTAAATGATAATAAATTGACATATAACTAATAATAAATGAGAATCAAGCAAATGATAATAAACAGACAAATGCTAACAAAAAAAAAATAATATAAAATAAATTATAGTCATTACAGCATCTTGCTTAAGTGCTTATCTAAATGATTCTTAAAGCTTCGAAATAAACTATATTGCACTGCCTCTGCAGAAAGTTTATTCCATTCATTAACTACACGGTTGGAGAAGTTGCTTCTACCCACTTCCAAATTAAATCTATTTCCTGACAGTTTGAGACCATTGTTTCTTATCTGATTCTCATTCAGTGTAAAAATGTTGTCACTTTTGATGTTGTCAATTCCCTTTAGAATCTTAAAATCCTGTATCAAGTCACCTCTGAGTCTACGCTTTTTTAAAGAAAACAGATTCATATGTTTTAATCGATTTTCGTATGTTTTATTTTTTATATTTGGAGTCAGTTTTGTGGCTCACCGTTGTACTTTTTCCAGTCTGTCAATGTCTTTAATGAGATTCGGTGACCATACGGAAACAGCATATTCCAAATGTGAACCAACTAAAGATTTATATAACTTATTAATGAGTGATAGACTTTTGAAGTCAAAAGATCGCGCAATCAGGCCTAGAATCTTATTTGCTTTCTCAGAGGCTGAAATACACTGCTTGGATGATTTGAGATTGTTACTGATAATTATGCTGAGATCATTTTCACTATCCATTTTTGTTAACGAATTTCCAAATAACTTGTAATCGTACTTACTGATATTTTTACCTATGTGCATTACTTTGCATTTATTTGTGTTAAATTTCATTAGCCACTTTCAAATCATTGCTGTAATTTATCTAAAGCTTCTTGAATATCTAATTGGTTTAAGTGATCATTTGGCATTCCGCGTAGTTTTGTATAATCAGCAAATTTGGAAACAATAGATTAGTCCGTTTTCTATGTTATTTATATACACTATGAATAGCGGTGGCCCAAGAACGGAACTCTGAAGAACTCCTCTCGTAACATTTTATCTTCCAGAAGTTTTTTCCATTTAAAACAGCTCCCCGTTTTCGATCATTCAATCAATTACTAGTCCAACTTAATAGGCTACCACTTATTCCGTGTGAGGCTAATCTAGTAAGTAGTCATTCGTAGGGGACGATATCAAAAGCTTTTGCAAAGTCTAGGCATATTGAATATATATATATATATATATATATATATATATATATAAATATATATATATATATATATATATATATATATATATATATATATATATATATATATATATATATATATATATATATATATATATGTATTGGTCATAGTTCGAGATAATTGTGTTGTAGAATTCGAGTGAGTCACGTAAGAACGTTTTCGTCTGAAACCATGCTGGCTATCATTTATCAAACAGTTACTTTCTAAATGATGTTCGATAGCATCTCTGATGATAGTTTCCATAATTTTTCCTATGATTGAAGTCAAAATTATAGCCTTGTAGTTATTTGATTTGCTTTTTGTCACATTTTTTGAATATGGGAGTAACGTTAGCTAGCTTCCCTTCTCTTAGGACATATCCGGATATGATGGATTTCTTGAAAATAATTTCTAATGGAACAACAATCTCATTTTTCATTTCCTTTAAGATTCTTGGATGCCAACCGAGGCCCTGGTGTTTTATGAACTTTGAGTGACTATACACGTTTTAATTTTTCTTTTGTTATATTTACCGATGTAAGTAAGCTTACCCTAGACTTTTCACAGGTTTCAGTTTGGAGTTTACTTTGAGGTGTTTAGCTTACGAATAATGAACTAAAATAATTGTTTGAAATATCACACATTCCCTCATTTGAATATTCAAGTTGACCGTCAGCAGATTATAGTGGAGCAATGTGATTCCTAATAACCTTTTTTTTTTCTATCTCTAATGTAGCTATAGAATTCCTTGTGATTCTCTGGATTTATCAGCAATATTCATTTCATATTGTCATTTTTTTTTTTGTCTTTTCTAAATCTCTCTGAATTAATAAATAGCTTTGATAGTCATTAGATGAAACCGAGCACTTGTATTTCTTATAAGCCTGTCTCTTTTTTAGCAATACTTTTTTTTTTGTGGGGGCGTCTGTCCTTAAAAGGGATATAAGTTTAAATCATCATAGTAAGAGTATTTTGAAATATTTCCCACATCTGATCCATGTCTTTTGCTTAATTTTGCCTCCCAATCTGTAAGCTGAAACTCCTGACGTAGTCCTATGAACTGAGCTTTACTGAAATCGGGTATTTTGGGAACATAAGTATGTATTCAATTCTTTTTTAGTAGTTTGAATCTAACTAAGTTGTGATCGCTATTTGCAACAGTTTCACCGACTTCTACATCGGTTATCATGCTTTCGCGGCTAGTGATCAATAGATCGAGTAAGTTTCCATGTCTTGTGGGCTCTTTTACATGCTGAACTAAGTAATTGTCACCGAGAAAATCTACCAAGCGACTACCTATATAGTCATATTGTAGGGTCATCTAATCGATGTCATTAAAATTGAAATCACTCATTATCAATGAGTCCTGGTTGCAGAAATTAGACAGTTCTTGAAACAACAGTTTGTCGTCTGCTAGTGGTAATGCATTTGGCCTATATATTACACCTACATTTTTTTTTGTCCATTTGTTTGGGTTAATTCTACCCACAAACTATCATATGCATCCTGTTTCACTTTCTCTAAAACACAAACTTGGACATTGTTTTTAACGTACAACAGAACACCCCACCTTTCTTGTGGTTTCGATCCTGATGAAAGTGTTTAAATCCCGCAATATTAAGTTCAGTTCAAATTCTCCACCTTTTAACCATGTCTCGGTTATTCATATCATATCCATATATTCTCTTTTGACATACGCCCGTATTTCTTAGAATTTGTTCTTAATATTACAAGCATTAAAGTTCATGGTTTTAATAATCTCGTAATTATTTCTTTTTGACACGTTTTAAGTTGATATTTGGTCCTTCATTGACATTCAATGCCATTAACATTCAATGACATTAACTCACACACCCGTGCCATTAAAACGTAGCACGGGTTTCAGTCTCCTTTTAGAGGAGTAAATAAAAAAATTCCATTCTTCAGGATGATATTTCTTGCCCATACGTCCTACAAGACCTGAAACATCATGGCAATATACCATGTCATCTGTCTTAGTAAAGTACCGCACAAATTCCTACTGTCGATGCCTATACCTTGCAAAGCGTGTGCTGCTTCCCAAAAGATTTTTCTCTGCTAATCTTGAGCGTAGCAATTGTGCAGATTCTTTTGACAGGCCAAGATTTCGAACATGGTCATCTAACTTACTTTGTTCAAACAATTGAGGGCTTTTCCCAGGGATCCTGGTTACTACTTCAAGAGTTAATTGAACTGCTATGATGTACATTCTCAGGAGAAACTGGTACTGGGACGTCATCACTGTGTAGTACAGGTCACATAGGTGATGGAATATTTGGATATTTAATGTCTTTCGTGTTTTTATCATTTCTCCCTAGCAGTTTCACCATAAAGAAATAACAGTCATCATAGTAATTTTTCGATTCCCACCAAACTATTGGTTTACCAAATGGCATTGACTTACGTTTCCCTTTACTCCAATGGCTGAACCCAGAAATACAGTTCAAACAGGCAATGTGAGGAGGCCAGGGCTTGTCCTGATCTTCTATTTCAATGACAAAGTAGGCATGAAGCAGAGGTTTAACTGAAAATGTGATTGTGTGTTTCTGTTTTGAGATTGTGTACTTTTCGCATATGTAGCAGAACGAGTCAGAACAGTTCTTGCCATCTTCGGCATCTTTCAATTAATCTGAAACAAAAGAAATAAACATAAGACACAGTCAATGATCACACGCGGACATTACACAGTAATAATTCATACATAGCTGCCTGTAAACCTAGCTCTATAACACATCCAGTGTAAGAAAAAACTACAACCCTATGAGCAAAAAGAACACCACCAGCGTTCAGCACGCAAAATCACATTGTCATTTATGTTGCATTGTTTTTATGCAGACTAGTGAATAAAAAAATAAAAATACACAAATAGACAAATAATAAAAAACAAATAAACAACAAATGTAAAATAATGGCAGGCATTACAGCATTTTGCTTACGTGTTTATCTAAACTAATCTTAAAGCTTCGAAATAAACGACATTACACTGCCGCTGCAGGAAGTTTATTCTCTTCATTAACTACACGGTTGGCGAAGTTGTTTCTACCCACTTTCAAATTGAATCTATTTCCTGACAATTTGAGATAATTTTTTTCTGATTCTCATTCAATGTGAAATTTTAATCAATTTTAATTTTGTCAGTTTCCTTTAGAATCTTAAAGATCATGCATCAAGTGACATTAGATTCCACGCTTTTTTTAGGGAAAATGTATTCATATGTTTTGGTTGACTTTTGTATGATTTATTTTTGGTATTTGGAATAAGTTTTGTGTCTCGCCGTTGTACTATTTCCAATCTGTCAATATCTTTAATGAGACTCGGTTACCATACGGAAACAGCATACTCCAAATGTGGACCAACTAACGATTTATATAGCTATTTAATAAAAAATCGACGTTTTAATTCAAAGGATCGCGCAATCAGTCCTTTAATCTTATTTACTTTCTTAGAGGCTGAAACACACTA
>NC_134798.1:27141048-27143548 GCF_046742065.1 Oratosquilla oratoria
GAAAAATATTTAAGAAACATAATAATATTCGTAATAATCTCAGTGTCGTTTACCGTATTCCATGCAACGGTTGTCCATCATCTTACTTCGGTGAGTCAGGTCGAGGGATCAATAAACGCTTGAGTGAGCACAAAAACGATCTCAGGGCTCATAGAACATCTAACTCCCTGGTTCGTCACCTGGACAAATGTGGACATCTACCTGATTGGAACAACACAGAAATTCTACACGAGGGATTTGAGGAGAAAATGAGAAAAACTGTGGAAGCTGCACATATCGCCACCAACAAGAACAACAACGACAGAGACGGATTTAAATGCCTCTCGAAAGCAGCAAGTGTCCTAATAATTAAATCGTTAGCCAAAGGGAAAACATGACGCTCAAAACTTGGCGGGTTCCCTCTCACTACGAATATAAGAATTGTGATCCGTCTGTAATGCTGTAGTCCTCTGAAGAAGACCAAGTTGGTCGCAACGTTAGGGCAATAAACTCTATTCCTAACACATCTTCGTTTGCCCTTCCCCACCCACATTCTCATAGATATATATATATATATATATATATATATATATATATATATATATACATACATACATATACCAAGGCTTTTTCCCCCTTACAAGGAGGGTAGCCAAAAAGAAAAAGGCATAAAATCATTCCCACCCATTCCATCCCTGAATACACTCCACACCCCTCCACCCTCCCTCTTGTCTTAGCACATCCTGAATGACGGGTCATCCCTGCACCTTGTCCACTGCCCTGGGTCAGAGGCAGTGTCGCAAGGCACAGCACATCCACAGCAAAGCCGTTTCATTAAATCGGCGACCCCCCTCCCCGTCCCCCCATTGCATAAAATGAGAGGACGGGGAGAAATCCCTTCGGGCTGCGTCAAATTTTGCTCACACATACTACCTCACCCCCCATCCCCCCGTCCATTCCACCTCATGCAATCACAACATCATCCATATACAACCATTCTCCATTCACCCCTGTCTTCTGTCCTCTCCGTCCTTCCTCAACAGACATTCCCCTCTTCCCCAAAGCCCCCTTCACCCCATCCATCCACCTTATCCTAGGACGTCCCCTCATGTTCACTCCCTCCACATCTGCCTTCCACACCTCTTTTACTAGTCTTTCTTCACTCATTCTTTCCATGTGTCCAAACCATCCTAATATTCTTTCATCAACTCTATCTCCCAGGTCTTTTTCCACCCTTGTTCTCCTCCTCACCTCCTCATTTCTCACTCTATCTAGCCTAGTAACCCCCAGCATACTTCTCAGACACCTCATCTCAAACACATGGAAACTCCTTCTCTCTTCTTCTCTTATGTTTCATGTTTCTGCCCCATACAGTGCTGTTGCCACAATCACTCCTTCATACAGTCTCCTCTTAGCATCCATTCCCAAATGTCTATTCCTCATTACACTCTTTAATCCACCAAGGCATTTACTCGCTTCTCTCAATCTACATTCTACCTCCAGTTTCACTCCACCTTTCCCTGCCACATTTGCACCCAAGTATCTAAAGCTATCCACTTCCTGCAGTCGCTCTCCCTTAATGCTCACTTCCAGTCTATTGCCACTTTCACCCCTTGTACATCTCATAACCTTACTTTTACCCACATTTATCTTTAGCTTTCTTCTATCACATACTCTCCCAAACTCTGCCACCAACTTCCTCAATCCCTCCTCCGATCCTGCCACAAGCGCATTGTCGTCCGCAAACAACAGCTGGCTCACCTCCCGCTTTTCTCCATTTTCTTTAACCATCTCCAACCCTTGCCCATTACCCTTGCATTTACCTCTCGTACCACCCCATCCATGTATATATATATATATATATATATATATATATATATATATATATATATATATATATATATATATATATATATATATATGATATAAGGTGTGGTCTAGGTACAAAAAAGATGAGTATGAAATAACAAAATATGAACCAGAAAAGTTCATACACATTAGTCGCTTCAAAATAAAGCGAGATAGAGCTAATTTATATAGAAATAATTCTTTATATTAGAAATACACTATAAATGTACTGTACACAAGCGTACAAACAGAAAAGCTGTTATATAAACAAGGTAAACAAAAATGAAAGATGAATATATCAACGAAACCTAATGATGAATAGTAAATATAAAGGTATCACCTTCGATATATTTTGGTTGTTAAGAAAACTAGTATTATTTTACATGCAAAGCATGAGTATATAAACTTAACTCTGATTATGTACACGCTGCAGACAGAGCAAAAATTAAATGAAACAATAAGTTTTCAACACATATCCGGAATGGGGATGGTTCAAGGAGGGAGTCTTAAAGTGTGCAAGGATGGTGTGTGGAACAAGAAGGACAGGAGGAAATAGAAGAAAGGGTAGTGAATGGTGGGATGAGGAAACAAAGAAGGCTGTAGAAGAGAAGAAGCGAGCATTCACAGATTGGTTACAAAAGAGGACAGGGGAGTCATATGAGACGTACAAAGA
>NC_134798.1:27151048-27158548 GCF_046742065.1 Oratosquilla oratoria
CTGGATTATTGCAAAAGAGTCGAATAAGTTACCGAGGAACTCTTCCACTAAAAGAATTAAATTTTAACAGTGCCATGTAAATAAGGAAAGAAAGCATTTTTTTTTTTTTTTTTTTTTTAGAACAGACTTATGAAAGTAAAAATAAGGGTAAAAAGCAATTGAAAGTAAAAGTGAAAATAAGTGTATGAAAGCAAAGAATCATGTCCTGAAGATTCACAATTAATTTCAGGAACGCAGGCTGGTAATAAAGTGTTGCTGGTGTAGATGAGTTATACTAAAATCATTAATAAAACTATGTAATCTTTTAAGGTCTTTAGAAATTTTACATCATTAGTCACAGAAGCGCTTATAGCTTTTTAGTAAAGATGAAAATGGCTAAGATCATATAAAGGATATGTAATCTGACTACTTATCTAGGATATTAGAAAGTATCTTGTATTGCAAAACACGAGTATTAGATCCTAACAAAATTATAATAAAACGTAAATTCAAAAGAATGGAAGCGCAAATGAAGGCATTCTTTCAATAAATATAAATTTTAAGTCAATGGGTACTCAAGTGCATCTGTAGATCCATGGGCTTATCACGAAACTTTAAACGAGAAATCCAAAATTACTCTTTTCATACGGCACTTTCTCTTCTTCCACGCATTACTTGCCCTTCTCCCTGTACCCCTCATCAATCTTCCTAGTATCAGATTTCTGTTAGATTAGAACAAATTCTAAATAGTTCTGGCAAAGGAAATATCTAGAAGATGTAATGTCACTTACCTTTAAGATGGCGGGCGACAGACAAACACAGAAAACGTTCGAATCACGATTATTTCATGAAAACCCGGTGCTGCTGCAAAGGGCGGAGTTCTACGACCAATGGTATTGTGAAGAAAATAGGCACAGCCGAATGTGATATGCAAAATCTGAAATCAGAGGAAGAGTTAGTAGAATTTTGGAAAGAGGAGAGGTTATGAATATAAGTCTAATAGTACGTAAGCCACGAAGAATACTGTATCTGTAGGAAGAGTCTGATAGAGACACACATACTCTTTCCTAGAATCTAGATGGTTTAAAGACAAATGAAAGAGTGTAGGTGGGAAAGAGTAAATGAAACAAAGAGTGTTCGTAATAACATTAGTAGAAGTTAAGAAATTAAAAACAGCGACGGTTGTAACAAGGTGAGACAAATATAGTGTCTGTATGGGCAATGGAAATAGGAACAATATTAGCAGAAGAAGAGGACACAGTTGATACATATAAACAATAATTGATAGCAATAGAGATAACAGCTCCTGTAGTAGCGAATAACTAAATTTGCAGTATTGGAAATAACAGGACCGGAGCTGAAAGTGACAAACGTTATAAAGAAAGTATTTCCGCAGTAAGAGTGATTTTGGAATAAATCATACAACATATTTTGCATCTTTAGTATTTGTGTCATCTCATATAACAAAGTAGTCTAAATAAAATTTGCCAAATACCATGAAAAAATCCAATTAAAATTTTTCTAAAAAATTCAGTAGAATACTATCATCAACTGAAATGGAATATAAATAGAATAAAACATATCTTGTCATTTCTTGAAATTGTCTCACATTTGAACATACTAGTATGGTCTATAGGAACATTGGAATTTGCTGAGACTGACAATGGCTAATTAAAGAATATCAGAAACTGTGTGTAAGTAAAAAAGTGCATGGGATATGAGGTAAAAGATAAAATAGCCCAAGTTCCCATCTCAGGTAACCGAGATTATGATAATGATATCTCAGTGAATTCAAATACTATGGTTAAAAAAAAAATGGTAGTCTTTCAAGGCTGAGGAAAATCGGAAACCAACGTGGCATAGCCTACAGTGGTTCCCGGAAATCGATCTCACCCCCACCTAATCATTGGTTTGACACGGAATCCACTGGGTTACCAAACGGCTCACCTGTATACATATATATAAATATAAAACGTATATATCTATCTAATTCCATTGGATATCTACCGTCACCTCACGTCAGTAATGTGCGGTCCCTCTACAGTCTGCTTGCTCTACTGGGTACATAGACCTCGGGAAATCTCCTCGACATTACAACCAGGTATAAAATCTATTCTTCGAAATCAGCCTTAGCTTAGACATTGTGCATGGAACGTACGAACTATGACTCCAGGCTTCACTGAAGACTTAGAAGACACGAGCGACGCGCAAAGGACGGCAGTCGTCAACCACAAACTAAGTCAGCTACAGATGGACTTGTTTTCTTTCCAGAAACCAGGCCATTTTCCTCATGTTTCCTGAGAGAAAAAAACAAGACCTTCTTCTGGGAGGGTAAGCCACCTAAGAAAAGCAAGGAGCATGGAGTCATCCTAGTAATTAAAAATACCTTTGTTGGTTCTGCTATCCCGCCTACTGAGAAACTACTGAAGATACAATTCAAGATCTCTATGGACATTGTTAGTATTCTAAGTGCATACCCACCAACACTTATATTTTCTCAACGTTCTAAAGATTAGTTCTTTGGTGAACTTATAAGGACCGACCGACATCTCTCAGGAACCTCTTTTCATTCTGTGAGATTTCAAAGCTTGTCTGCAGGGAGTTCTTTAGTTGGTCTTTTTGTATTGATCAGCCTGAGACAGGAAAAATTAATGAAAATGGACAGAGGGTGCTAGAGCTTTGCTGTCAATATTATCTTTGTATCAGAATTTTTTTTTCAACACAAAGCCTGAGCACAAAGTATCATAACATCACCCACATTCTAATCATTGGCACCAACATGACATCTTGAAAAGATGTGGCAGTCTACGAAACGTCAAGTTGATTTGTTGATTTTAGAATGATGACTGCGACACTGATCACTAACTTGTGGTCAACAGAGTGACCTTGTAGCCTAGGAGGCTTCATCGCTTCAAGAATGCAGGTAGGCCATGCATCGATATAGACAAGGTCCACCACCCTATCGAAGTGTGTGAGCTCACACTAGCTTTTGAGGAAGCTCTTCCCAGCCTTGGCTGCACAGATTCTCAAACGACATGGCATCGTCTAAATACTATTTACAACACAGCTATGCTGACCTTAGGCAAAAGGACTGCCAAATCTATAGACATGTTTGAGGCTCACTTTGAAGTGATTTTCCCAATGATTGAAGAGAAGGAACTCATACATGAACTCATAGCCCATAAGTCATTGCTTAGTGACCTCAGCTAGTGAACTCGTTTTGCTGCGAGACACCAGCTAGTAAATACCTCTTGCGAAATCTATATCTTAGACGAGTGACAAATGATTGTGTTGTGTTTCTTGTAATTGTATACAAATAGCGTTATACAGTTACAGTTATAAGATCAAGTGCCGTGTTCTAGTGACTTAGAATCAAAACAGTAGTCTGTCACTGTACTCCAAAGGTAGGGGTAGTAATATAAGGTAAGCAAAGTAAACTTCGTGTACTTATCTTATTAAGTGACTGTTTTTGTTTCTTTTGATGAATCATATTTTTTCTTTGCCACTTGTATTGCCGAAAAAGATGGCTTTTGAAGGTTGTGTGAACCTGAAGGACCGTCTCAAGATGTGTGAAGAGGAAATTCGTCTTTAAGTGTGTGTGCTCTGGGAGAGGTGTGAATCCTCCCCACAACGGGACCCCAAGTGAACGAGTGGTGCTCCGTGGAGTCCCGTTTGTAGAGCCAGCGTTAGATAAACTGGTGTCCTGTGAAGCAACCACTAGCTCTAGCCAATCATTTTGCTCTGCTGAAAGATGAGGCGGCTGAAAACCAGGAGTTCTTGGTGGTGGGTGACTCCATGGTGCAAGACTATGACGACATCCTGGAGCGGAAGACTAAACGACTTTGCAAGCTTGTATTTCAATCGGGCCGTGAGGTCCTGGTGCCACAGCGTCTTCGTCGTTGGACCACCCCCCATCTTCAAGAGTTGGGGGCCAAACAGCGACAGACATCCCTGGCCACCGGCGCTACGCAGGTGGTACCTATCCCTAAGAGGGGATTTGGTCGCCTGGGCGAGTACATAAGAACATAAGAATAAAGGAAACTGCAAAAGACCATAAGGGCTATACTAGGCAGCTCCGTATCCATCGCCACCTGCCGTCCCCATCCATAAAGTTGTCTAATCGTTTTTTAAAACAACTGATAATTTCAGCGCTTACTGCATGGTTACTATGTTTATTCCATTCATCGACCACCCTATTAGTAAACCAATTCTTGCCTATTTCCTTCTTAAATCTAAATTTGTCCAGTTTATACCCATTACTACGACTCCTGCCCTGTTGTTTTATTATGATGACCTTGTTTGCATCTCCCTTGTTATAGCCTTTGATCCACTTGAACACTTCTATTACATTACCCCGCACTCTGCGTCTTTCCAGAGAGTGTAAGTTAAGGTGCCTAAGCCTCTCTTCGTAAGGCAAATTTCCGAGTCCATGTATCATTTTGGTCATTCTTCTCTATACTGATTCTAGTGAATTTATGTCCATTCTGTAGGACGGAGACCAAAACTGTACCGCATAGTCAAGGATAGGTCTAACTACCGCTAGAGTTTGATAATTACCTCTGCCTTTCTATTCACTACCGTCCTAGCAATGAAACCACATTTCTTTCACAACATGCACTGTTACATTTTTTCTGCACTGAGGAGTGTTTTTCCGGCGTTCACCCCTCTTCTTCTACTATTAGCCGGAGATGTAGAGAGCAATCCTGGGCCCACCACAACATACACATGTCCAACATGCTCCAAACCCATCACTTCGAGCAGACAGACAACGAGCTCAGTTCAGTGCAATACATGGACAAACTGGGCCTACTTCACTTGTACAACACACGCAAAAACAAACAAATACACAAACACTTGGACATATTCCACCTGCCCTTCAATAACCTCACTCCCATCTTCCCAACCACAGCCTGCACCCTTGCCCACACCCAGTCTCCCCCCGCCCTTGTCCTCAATCAAACCTCCCCAATTGTCCCTAATCACAACTTTCCCTCCCTCTAACACAGATCCTATATCTTCCCCATCAACACCCCAACACCAGAAGGCAACATACAACACATACAGAACACACAACACCAACATATTACAACACAACGTCGATGGCATCAACACAAAAAACACGAACTCGAACAGTTCCTCAAACAACACGATATACCCGTTGCCATCATAGAAGAAACAAAAGTAAGACACTCACATAAAACACCAACAATTCACAACTTCACTACCATTAGACAAGACCGGACCGACCGAAATGGCGGTGAACTCATCACCCTGATCCACCAATCCATCTGTTTTGTGGACACAAGCGCCACAACCAAAATCCTCCTCCCTACCACAGATAACACCTCAGAAATCCAATCTATCCTAATCCGTACAAGCAACAAATCAACACTGACAATAGTTAGTATATACACCCCCCCAATCATCTCCCACAGTTCCAAACACCTTCAAGCCTTAACCCAATCAACTATCCACAATACCCAACCTTATCACGGGTGGTGACTTCAACGCCAAGTCGTCGGCCTGGTGTGTCGACAACCCAGACACAGACAGAGGGCTTGATATGCAGACTCAACTCGATTCACTGACCATCATGAACAACACACATAATCATACACATATCCCACACCAAACCCTCTACACCCCTCCTCTCCTGATGTCACCTTCTGTTCCCCCTGCCTAACCACAACAACTTCATGAAGAGTGGTCAGATCCCTTAGATCTGACCACCTTCCAATCATCATCACCACCAAAACAAGATGCACCCCAATTGGCTACAGACACACGTACACCAATTACAAGAGAGCAAACTAGGAAGCTTATAATGAAGAGACAGTACAACATTTTGAAACACTTAACAGTACACCAATCACAAACATAAACAATGCTGTACACACATTTATACAATCATACAAAACGTAGACAAGATATACATCCCTAGAGGCAACAGAAAATCACACAACTCCAATTTCACACCAGAAATCCAAGGCCTCATCAGACAACGAGATAAACTTAAACACAATACCCCCACACCTATCGCTCAAAACAAAACAGACCAAATACAAACACTAAACATAAAGATTACCAATAAAATACATTCCAATCATCATCACCACCAAAACAAGATACGCCCCAGTTGGCTACAGACACACATACATCAATTACAAGAGAGCAAACTGGGAAACTTTTAATGAAGGGACAGAAAACATTTTGAAACACTTAACAGTACACCAATCACAAACATATACAATGTTGTACACACTTTTAATACAATCATACAAAACGTAGACAAAAGATATATCCCTAGAGGCAACAGAAAATCACACAACTCCAATTTCACACCAGAAATCCAAGGCCTCATCAGACAACGAGATAAACTTAAACACAATACCCCCACACCTATCGCTCAAAACAAAACAGACCAAATACAAACACTAAACATAAAGATTACCAATAAAATACATTCCAATCATCATCACCACCAAAACAAGATGCACCTCAGTTGGCTACAGACACACATACACCAATTACAAGAGAGCAAACTGGGAAACTTTTAATGAAGGGACAGAAAACAATTTGAAACACTTAACAGTACATCAATCACAAACATATACAATGTTGTACACACTTTTAATACAATCATACAAAACTTAAACAAGAGATATATCCCTAGAGGTAACAGAAAATCACACAACTCCAATTTCACACCAGAAATCCAAGGCCTCATCAGACAACGAGATAAACTTAAACACAATACCCCCACACTTATCGCTCAAGACATAACAGACCAAATACAAACACTAAACACAAATATTACCAATAAAATACGTGAACAAAAGACACAAAACTGGCAAAAGTTTGTCAATATACTTGATCACAAAACAAACACCAACAGTAACACAACACACTCTCACGCAGCATTAAGCACAACAACAGATAATTTGCCCTCAAACAGACAACAAGTAAATATACTCATAAATCAATTTGCACAAACAAGTCATCTCACTCCTCACCCTAACTATACACCCTTCGTAGACAGTCAGACAAACACATAATACATAACTTCAAGCACTCATCCGCCTGTGGCCCTGACAACACAAGTAACATCCATCTAAAACACATTGGACCACAAGGTATACATGCACTCACAAACATTGGAAATTACAGTTATTCACACAACACTATACCTGATATCTGGAAGCATGAGAAAATAATCACAATCCCAAAACCCAATAAAGACACAACAATCCCAACATCACACCGCCCAATCACATTTCTCTGCACCCCCTCCAAAGTCACTGAACGCCTCATACTTCAACTCATCACACCCTTGCTGAACCACAACACGGTTTTAGGCCACTACTCTCCACAAACACTCTTCTAGTAAGCCTCACGCAAAGAATATTAGATGGCATTAACTTAGTCCCCATCACAGAACACTTCTTATAACATTAGACATAAGTAAAGCTTTTGATGCTATCCCCCGCTACAAACTAACAAACAAAATATATAACACAGACA
>NC_134798.1:27168548-27173548 GCF_046742065.1 Oratosquilla oratoria
TTCATTATAATTTCTAAATATTCAATTTATCTACAGTATATAGTTATTTATTTATTAAACTATTCACGTATTCATTTATTTTGATTCATTAATCTATCTATTCATTCATTTATCTACTTATTTATTTATTAACAAATTAATAGATTAACATATCTTAGGTATTAGCTGCATATTATTATGGGGTTAGAAGCTGCTCAGCAGCATGCAGCTGATGCTTCATGGTCTATATGGGGCGCTCCTACTGACCGGAACCACACATCATTTTGTCTGTGACAGAGGAAATATCTATTCATAAAGAAATTATGCTACTGTCCTTCCGTTATGTTGTCCCCCTAATCTTAATACTGCCCTGTACCACTTCTCTCAATGTTTATTTCTTTCACCGAACACTGTGGTAGGGAGAAAGAATAATGCCACCGAATGTTCCTATTTCAGTCGTAAAAAGCGACAAAATCGGACATTCCTATAAAAAAAAAAAAAAAAAAAAAAAAAAAAAAAAAAAAAAAAAAAAAAAAAAAAAAAAAAAAAATATAAGAGATAGAGAGAGAGAGAGAGAGAGAGAGAGAGAGAGAGAGAGAGAGAGAGAGAGAGAGAGAGAGAGAGAGAGAGAGAGAGTGAGAGAGAGAGAGAGAGAGAGAGAGAGAGAGAGAGAGAGAGAGAGAGAGAGAGAGAGAGAGAGGAGAGAGAGAGAGGAGAGAGAGAGAGAGAGAGAGAGAGAGAGAGAGAGAGAGAGAGGGGGGGGTCTGGAAGGAGTTTTCCAACCAGAATTTGGTGACGAACAACGTGGGTTTAGTACAGGTAGGGGTTGCGTGGATAAGATTTTTGTGCAAGGCCAATATGTGAGAAAACTTTAGGAAAAGGTAAGGATGTTTTTTGGGCTTTCATGCATTTGGAAGTGGGTTTTGACAGGGTAGATAGGAACACGCTGTAAAAGTTGTTGCGGATATATGGGATAGGTGGAAAGCTGTTAAGAGCAGTCAAGAGTTTTTACGAGAGTACTATAGTCTGTGTTATAATTAGAAATGGAGAGAGTGAGTGGTCTGAGGTAAAGGTGGGACTTCGCCAGGGATGCGCTATGTCGCCTTGGCTGTTCAATTTATACATGGATGGAGTGGTGCCAGAGTTAAACGCAAGGGTAATGGGCCGACACTGCGCTTGTGGCTGGATCAGAGGAGGGTTTGAGGAAGTTAGTGACAGAGTGTGGGAAGATAAGAGAAAAAAAAGAAGTTGAAAATAAATGTGGGTAAAAGTAAGGTGATGAGATGTACAAGGTGAGAATGTGGCAGCAAATTGTAAGTGAATGTTAAGGGAGAGAGACCGGAGGAAGTGCATGGCTTTAGATACTTGGGTGCAAATGTGGGGAGAAAGGAAGGAGTGGGAGTGGAAGTAGAATGTAAACTGAGAGAAGCAAGTAAATGCCATAGGGGAATAAAAAGTGTAATAATAAATAGACATATGGGAATGGATGCTAAGAAGAGATTGTATGAAGGAGTGATTGTGACGACAGCACTGTATGGAGCAGAAACACGGAACATAAGAGATGAAGAGAGGAGTTTGAATGTATTTGAGATGATATGACTGAGAAGTATGACAGGGGTATGGTGGGCTGGGTAGAGTGAGGAACGAGGAGGTGAGGAAAAGAACGGGGGTGGAAAGAAAGTTGGGATATAGGGTTGATAAAAGAGTGTTGGGATGTTTTTGGACACGTGCAAAGGATGAATAAAGAAAGAGTGGTAAAAGAGGTGTAGAAGGCAGAGGTGGAAGGAGTGAACATGAAGGGTGACCAAGGATGAAATGGATGGATGAGGTAAAAAGGACATTGTGAAAGAGAGGAATGTCTGTTGAGGGAGGAAGGGAGAGGACGGAAGATAGAGGTGAGTGGAAAATGGCTGTGTATGGATGATGTTGATATACTGTATATGGAAGGGAGTGCGTGGGAGATGGAGGGAGGGAGTATGTTTGCATTATATTTTTGATGAAGCCCCAAGGGATTTCTCACCATCTTCTCTTTTTCTGCGTGATGGAACGGAGAATGGGGATCGCTGATTAAATGAAGTTGCCCTGCTGTTGCTGTGTGTAGCTACACTGCTTCTGACCCAAGGTAGTGGGTGAGATGCAGGGATGACTCGTCAGCCCGGAGGAGCCAAGAAAAGAGGGAAGGGACTGGGGTGAATGGGAGTGGAGTATATGGGGATAGAATGGGTGGGATGGTTATTATGCCTTTGTTTTTTGGCTACCTTCCATGTAATGGGGGATGAAGTCGTTGGTATTTGTATGTATGTATTTATTTATAAATTTATTTGTTTACGTATGTATTGATCTATATATTTATTTATCTATTACCTGTTTATTTTCTATTTATTTATTCATTCATCATTTATCTATCTGTTCATTTATTCAATTTCTTGTTGAATTATTGATTTATATGCTTATTTATTTATCCATTTATTTATTTATATACTTTTTTATTATCTGTTCATACATTTATTCATTCATATATCTATTTCTATTTATTTTCCTATTTATTTATTCATTTATTTATTTATTTGTTTATTCACTTATTCATTTATATATATATATATATATATATATATATATATATATATATATATATATATATATATATATTCTGTTGAAAACGACAGCAAATTCATTAGAAATTAATTTCTTTCTTAAGCTTTCTAGCTTTCGGAAAGTAGATTTCTGGGGGAATGAGAGGGGAAGAAGCAAATTTCCAATTGACATTGGTAATTTATATTAACACAGAAGTCTATGTTATATACAGAATAAATGAAAATAAACAAAACACAGTATAATAAACCCAAGACGTTTCGCAGATCGTTCTGCATCTTCAGTTGGAGTGAAGGGAAGTGTGACCAAGACGAGTATAAATATGTATAAAGGAAAAACTTGGAGAGGTCACTTAATGACTCTCCTCTGTTTGGCTGGCGCTATTTGGTTGGTTCCTAAGCCTAGCCGATCGCCTAAGGCATGACATTTTATCCTCTGTGGGGATATTTTGGACCTTTATGGGTGTTCTCTGATCTGGTGGTTGTATTTTGGTGAGCAAATATATATATATATATATATATATATATATATATATATGTATATATATATAATTCATTTATTTATTGATCCCTTTATTAATTTATTAATTTATGAATTTGTTCGTTTGATCATTCATTCATTCATTCATTCATTCATTCATTCATTCATTCATTCATTCATTCATTCATTCATTCATTCATTCATTCATTCATTCACTTATTCATTCATTCACTTATTCACTTATTCATTTATTCATTTATTCATTTATTCATTTATTCATTTATTCATTTATTCATTTATTCATTTATTCATTTATTCATTTATTCATTTATTCATTTATTCATTTATTCATTTATTCATTTATTCATTCATTCATTCATTCATTCATTTATTCATTTATTCATTTATTCATTTATTCATTTATTCATTTATTCATTTATTCATTTATTCATTTATTCATTTATTCATTTATTCATTTATTCATTTATTCATTTATTCATTTATTCATTTATTCATTTAGTCATTTAGTCATTTAGTCATTTAGTCATTTAGTCATTTAGTCATTTAGTCATTTAGTTATTTAGTCATTTAGTCATTTATACATTTATTCATTTATTCATTTTTTCATTTTTTTTATTTATTCATTTATTCATTTATTCATTTATTCATTTATTCATTTATTCATTTATTCATTTATTCATTTATTCATTTATTCATTTATTCATTTATTCATTTATTCATTTATTCATTTATTCATTTATTCATTTATTCATTTATTCATGTATTCATTTATTCATTTATTCATTTATTCATTTATTCATTTATTCATTTATTCATTTATTCATTTATTCATTTATTCATTTATTCATTTATTCATTTATTCATTTATTCATTTATTCATTTATTCATTTATTCATTTATTCATTTATTCATTTATTCATTAATTCATTTATTCATTTATTCATTTATTCATTTATTCATTTATTCATTTATTCATTTATTCATTTATTCATTTATTCATTTATTCATTTATTCATGTATTCATGTATTCATTTATTCATTTATTCATTTATTCATTTATTCATTTATTCATTTATTCATTTATTCATTTATTCATTTATTCATTTATTCATCTATTCATTTATTCATTTATTCATTTATTCATTTATTCATTTATTCATTTATTCATTTATTCATTTATTCATTTATTCATTTTTCAATTTTAAAATTTTTCATTTTTTCATTTATTCATTTTTTCATTTTTTTCATTTTTTCATTTTTCATTTTTTCATTTTTTCGTTTTTTCGTTTTTTCGTTTTTCGTTTATTCATTTATTCATTTATTCATTTATTCATTTATTCATTTATTCATTTATTCATTTATTTATTTATTCATTTATTCATCTATTCTTTTATTCGTATATTCGTATGTTCATGTAATCATTTATTCATATGTTAATTAATTAATTAATTGATTAATCAATTGATTTTTATTTAATTATTTATTTATGTATTTATTTTTCTATTTATTTATTTTCTTATTCTTTATCTATTTAATTTCATATACCATGTTTTTTAATGGTCTATTTATTCATCTATTTACTTATGTTGTAGAAGGGATATAGAGGGGAAGAGAAGTGAAGGAAGAGGAAAAGCGTTGGAAGGAGAGACGTACTGAGAGTTAAGAAATTGAATGGGAAGGGGAACGGGAAGGATGAGTAGAAGTGAGAGAGGAGTAGGATGTGATGTTCAATAGAAGAGATGTAATAGGAAAATAAGAATAGTTATATGAAAAGAAAGAAGAGGCAAAGTATGCAAAGATGAAATGAGGATAATAAGAGGGAATAGAACGAAGAGTATTAAATGGTAGGATAAAAACAGTAGTAGAAGAGAAGAATCAAGCGTATGTGGATTGGTTGCAAGGTAGAGCTGGGCAAAGAGAAGAGTAGA
>NC_134798.1:27178548-27183548 GCF_046742065.1 Oratosquilla oratoria
GTGTATTTATACTAAAACAGTGAGGTAAGCTAGAAGGGACGGGGGCTCAGGTCACTAGTCCGGCGTGCATGTGTGGATCTTGGTGGCTCAGGTCACGTGCCCGGCGTTGTGTGGACCTTGGTGTCTTTTGTCCACCGTTATTGTAGATGATAACATTTTATTTATAGCAAAAGAGGAAATACAATCTGGTGACCATTGACCATAGGAAATGTTATAATTTGGAAAATTGTTTATTAGGGAGGATTCTACCATTTTTCTTCTGAAACTACATTTGGATTTGTTAATTATTCTAGCATCGTCCCAATTTATCCGGTGGTTTTTGTTGGCGACGTGCTGAAATACCGCGGAATTTTCCTGCCCGTACTTAACAGAGTTCTTGTGCTCCTTGACCCTGGTAGTGAGATCTCTACCTGTCTGTCCCCAATATACATCCTTGCAATCTAAACAAGGTAATTTGTAAACTCCAGGAGTTGTATTACTCTTGGATCTATGATGTATATTGACAACTTTACTGAACAAATTGTTGGGATAATTGAAGATAAAATTTACCTTTTCCTTTGGTATCAAATGAGACAAGTCATTAATTGATTTATTAAAAGGTAACTTTATGTATCTATTATCCCAATTATGATTCAAGGTGGAATGGGAATCTGTTTTATGAAAACTAATTTTGGCCTTACTGAGAGCTTTTTGTAAAAACCACGGCGGGTATCCTAATTTAGTTAGTTGGTTTCTTACTGAATTTAGTTCCAATTCTAAATATTGGGAGCTACAAATTCTCAAAGCCCGTAGGAATAGGCCTGAAGCTACACTATATTTTATTTTGTCAGGATGATGGCTAAAGAAATGTAGGTAGCTCCCTGTGTGTGTGGGCTTCCTATAGACTGTAAAGGACAAAGACTCCGCATTTCTTATTATTAATATATCTAGAAAAGGTAATTTGTGATCTATTTCCCATTCCACCTTGAACTTAATATTGTTCGTTAGGTGATTAAGTTTGTTATGGAATTCTTGGAATGAACCCCATTCATCATCCCAAACCGTAAAGATGTCATCGACATATCTGTGCCAAAACATGGCACGCCGGACTAGTGACCTGAGCTCCCGTCCCTTCTAGCTTACCTCACTGTTTTAGTATAAATACACACTGTTCTCTACTCTGTAATTCATATCTACTGAAGAGGATCACAGTAAGTGATCGAAATATACAGATCTCTATATCTTCGCTTATTCTTCTCCGAAAGTGGGTCATCAGTATTATTTTACAAATGTGCTACGACATAACTTTGTTGACTATTCAAGATTTTAAGAAAAAACTTGATGTTGAAAGAAACAAAGGCGCACCACCACGAGCATAGCTCCCTTCCAGTATAATACAACCAGGTAAATATAACTATATAAATACACACACACACACACACATACACACACACACACACACACACACACACACACACACACACACACACACACACACACACACACACACACACACACACATACACACACACACACACACACACACACACACACACACACACATACACACACACACACGCACACACACACACATACACAAACACACACAAATACACACACACGCACACATACACAGATACATACACACACACACAAAAGCACACACACACACACACACACACACACACACACACACACACACACACACACACACACACACACACACACACACACACACACATACACACGACAGTCGAAGTGACAGCGAAGTTTGGAACTCCATGAAAAGCTCCATATTTCGTGGATCCCAACGACGAGGGAGTACCTGTGTTGTATTAGTAGGGGAGAGGAAACCTCGTGGTGTGGTGGGAAGGTGAAGAATAAGAAGGGAGAAATTACTGAGGAAAATGGAAGGAAATGCGGAAGGGGATGAACGGGCCCCGGAAGTAGGAAGGAATGTCAACAAGAGGTGCGCAGACGACAGCGGTGAAGTCGAAGAGCTTAGTAGAAGAAAAAAAAAATAGAAATATAGATAAGAGCAGCGCAATGGAAGATGAAGATAATTATTTCCATGGATTTAATGAGGGAAGAGATGACAACCTTCTCGGATTAGCAAGTCTAGAGGAAAAACTAGAGAAAATGAACAAACATTGGGAGGTTAGGTTCAGTCAACTTACACTGATTACACAAACAGTTGATAAATTGGAAGAACTAAAGAAAGAGAACCAAAATCTAAATAAAGAAATAGAAGAATTAAAATGGACAGTTAAAAGAAGTAAAAGATGAGAATGAGGCATTAAAGAATAATAATAAAGAGAATAAAGAGTCCATAGCAAAATATGTACAGGGTTGGAGAAAAGTTCAAGAGAACAATATTTTTTTATTTAGATATATAGTAAAACAACAGATGAAAGAAAAACTAAGGACACGGTTATTAAAGTGATGAAGGAGAAGGAGAATATAGTAAGAGACTTGGCGGATAAAAAGAATGTATAATTATGATAGGGATGGAAGAGAAGCATAATACGAATAGGGCTACAAGAGTAAAGGAGGAGAAGGAAAAGTAAACAAGATATTAGAAGAAGTTTAAGAAGATGAACAAGAAACAGGGGAAGAAATTGAAGAAATATATAGACTCGGGAAATACAATTCAGATAAGACTAGACCAATCAAGGTTAAATTCAGGTCACAAACGACAGCAGAGAATAACTTAGCAAAACAGGGAAACTAGCAAAAAGCGAGGTGAATAAAGAGGGAAGAGAGGATGAGAAAACAAAGAGAATGGAAACTAAGAAAAAAAAAACGAGAACAGAACAGTCAGAGAAAGAGAAATTCTATTGGAGGGTAGTGGATATGAAAGTGAGGAAATGGTTCATAGCAGAAAAGAACGGAAGGGAAACAGAAAACACGATGGAGGTAGCAGAAAATTAAAAGTGTCTTACACAAATATAGATGGCTTAGTAACAGTCTTGAATGAACTGAATGATTACCTGAAGGAAAAAGAACTGGACATAATGGGAATTGTAGAGACAAAATTGAAAGGTCCACTACCACCCAACAGTGTAGAACATGGTGCATATAAATACTGGATTAGAAACAGAGAGGTAAAACAAGTGGATGGAGTTATGTTCCTGACTAAGAAGGATATAAATGTGAGGATTGTCACATATGGAAAGAATAGAGATGATTATGATGGAAGTGGAGGACATGGGTGGGAAGAGGAGAAAGTTTGTAGTAAATTATGTGCCTCCTAAAACGTCTTCGTGGAAATAGGGAGAACACAAAAATATGTTAGAAGACACAAGGATAACACCTAATAAGATAGTGGAAGATTGAGGAAGAATAGTTAATATGGGTGATTCTAATTATAAATAAATCTGCTGGGAAGACATGACAGTGAAGGGTGGAGACGACCTATAGGGAAATGTACTACTTGATATGATTAAAGAACATACAATGACGTAATTGATACAAGAGAATACTAGGTATAGAAGTGAGGATGAACCATCGAGACTGGACCTAATAATCATATCAGAACCTGAAATAGTGAAAAAGATTGAATATAAGAAACCAATAAAATTTACCACATATTGGTTGAACTAGAACTGAGGAAAAATACAATATAGAATTTTGATGAAATATGAGAATTCTTTTAAAAAACAGACTGGGAAAGGATGCACAATGAGGAAACAACAGTAGAAGAGAAATGGAATATTTTGAGAAAAAAAATTATCAAGAAGGAGTGGAAAAGTATATTCCAAGAGAAAAAAGAGAAAAAGGATATGTAAAGTGTTGGTACAACAAAAGATGTAGGGAGTTAAAAGACAAAAAGGATTAAGCTTCGACAAAATGGAAGAAAAACAAAAGACCTGAAAAATGGAAAATATATATTAGTTATAGAAATGAATATGTACAAGTGTGCAGAGAAGAAAAGAGAAAATGTAAAAAAGATATAATAGAAAAATGTAAATATCAACCAAAACTATTTTATAGATTTGTAAATAACAAACTGAAAAACAAACAATAATTAGAGAAATTACGACAAGGAAGAGTTGAATACACAGAACAAATAGAAATGGCAGAAATTATGAAGAAAAAAAAATCGGTGTTTATGAGGGAGATCATACAACTTAGAGATGTCGAGTGGGAGGAGAAAGTCCCCCTTATGAAAGAGATAGAAGTAACAAGGAAAGAAATAATGAATCACTCTAGCAATCTCGATGTCAGAAAATCGCATGAACCAGATGAAATGGCAAACTGGATTTTGAGAGAATGCAGAAACGAACTAACAGACAAAATCCATAGCCTAATAAGCAGTTCATTGAAAGAAGGAAAAGTTCCAGAAGATTGAAAAAGAGCAAATATAGTACCAATATATAAAGGGGGAAACAAGGAAGACCCTACTAACTATAGACCTGTCTCTCTTACAAGCACGATAGCTAAAACTTATGAAAGGATTATCCAAATTAGATGGGTAAGGCATTGGAAAAAAAATACTAAATCCAAGGCATTCTGGATTTAGACTTGGACGATCATGCGTCACAAATTTAATGTGTTTCTATATAGTACAAAAAAGAGATGGATGGACTGATTGTGCATTTCTAGACCTGAAAATAGCTTTTGATAAGGTGCCACATAAGAAATTGTTAAAGAAACTAGAAACTGCAGAAGGAATATAGGGCAAACTGCTGAAGTGGATGTAAGACTTCGTGCATGAAAGAAAAATGTGAGTGGTGATAAAAGACAAACACTAATTGTGATGGAGTGATTAATGAAATTCCACAAGGAACAGTTCTGACACCAATAATGTTTGCTATATATATTAATGATATGGATAAAGGAATTGAAAGTTATATGAGCTTCTTTTGCGGACGATGCATATTTGTTGAAAAAATGAACATCGTAGAAGATTGTGAGTGTCTGCAGAATTATCTAAAAAAAGTATGGGAATGAAGTAGGAAGTAGGAGATGGAATCTAATACTAAGAAGTGTAGTATACGGTAATGGAATTTGGATGAAGC
>NC_134798.1:27191048-27193548 GCF_046742065.1 Oratosquilla oratoria
AATGCCTCTCGAAAGCAGCAAGTGTCCTAATAATTAAATCGTTAGCCAAAGGGAAAACATGACGCTCATACCTTGGCGGGTTCCCTCTCACTACGAATATAAGAATTGTGATCAATCTGTAATGCTGTAGTCCTCTGAAGAAGACCAAGTTGGTCGCAACGTTAGGGCAATAAACTCTATTCCTAACACATCTTCGTTTGCCCTTCCCCACCCACATTCTCTCTCATTTGTCTGAAATAATCTTAAATATATATATATATATATATATATGTATATACATATATGTATATATATATATATGTATATACATATATGTATATATGTATGATGGAGAAAATAAACACAGGGGAAGTCTCGGAACCCTATGCACTCTAACGTTTCGTTCGCGTAGAACTTCTTCAGACGTATACAAAATCCCGTGTAATAGTTGCTCAATGGCTTATTTTGGCGAATCGTCAAGAGGATTAGAAAAAAGAATTTATGAACAAAAAAAAACGACATAAAAGCACATAGGACATTTAATTCTTTAGTAGTTCATGCGGAAAAATTCGATCATTTACCAAACTGGAGAGAAGCTGAAGTGCTACATAAAGGTTTTGATAAATTCACTAGAAGAATTGTTGAATCAGCATATATTTCTACTAATAATTCATCGAATCATCGAGGAGGGTTTATCAATTTAGCTAAAGAAACTAGTATTTTAATTCTAAAACACGCCAGAAAAACGACCTTTCCCAAGTATCCGAAAAGATAATTAGATTTAGTACATAAACTCCAATTGCAGTTCTACATACACTCTCTGAAGAAGTTCTACGCGAACGAAACGTTAGAGTGCATAGGGTTCCGAGCCTTCCCCTGTGTTTATGTTCTCCATCATCCAAATAATTTGTCTAAAATACTTATCAATATATATATATATATGTACACATTACAGATTGGGAGGCAAAATTAAACGAAAGGCCTGTAGATCAGATGTGGGAAATATTTCAAAATACGCTCACTAAGATGATTCAAACTTACATTCCTTTTAAGGACAGACGTCCACCAAATCAGGCTCGCCCAAAGTGGCTCGACAAAGAAACTGAAAAAAGTATTGCTAAAAAGAGACAGGCTTATAAGAAATATAAGTGTTCGGGTGCATCTAATGACTATGAAAGTTATGTATCAATACAGAGAGATTTAAAAAAGACAATAAGAAAAAGAAAACGACAATACGAAATGAACATCGCTGATAAATCCAAAGAGAATCCCAAAGAATTCTATAGTTACATTAGAGATAAAAAGGTTGTTAGGAATCACATTGGTCCACTATTATCTGCTGACGGTCAACTTGAATATTCAAATGAAGGAATGTGTAATATCTTAAATAATTATTTTAGCTCGGTATTCGTAAACGAAACACCTCAAAGTGAATTCCAAACTGAAACCTGTGAAAAGTCTGGGGTAAACTTACTCACTACGGTAAATATAACAAAAGAAAAAATTAAAAGGTGTATAGACAAACTCAAAGTTAATAAAACACCAGGGCCTGACGGTTGTCATCCAAGAATCTTAAAGGAAATGAAAAATGAGATTGTTCTTCCATTAGAAATTATTTTCAAGAAATCCATCATATCCGGAGATGTCCCAAGAGAATGGAAGCTAGCTAACGTTACTCCCATATTCAAAAAAGGTGACAAAAAGAAACCAAATAACTATAGGCCTATAAGTTTGACTTCGATCGTAGGAAAAAATAATGGAAACTATCATCAGAGATGCTATCGAATATCATTTAGAAAGTAACCGTTTGATAAATGATAGCCAGCATGGTTTCAGACGGAAACGTTCTTGCGTGACTAACTTACTCGAATTCTACAACACAGTTATCTCGAATTATGACAAAAGAAACAATATAGATTTAATATATCTAGACTTTGCAAAAGCTTTTGATACCGTCCCACACGAAAGACTACTTACTAAATTAGCTTTGCATGGAATAAGTGGTAGCCTATTAGGTTGGACTAGTAATTGGTTGAAAGGTCGAAAACAGAGAGTTGTTTTAAATGGAAAAACTTCTGGATGGAAAAGTGTTGCAAGTGGAGTTCCTCAGGGTTCCGTTCTTGGGCCACTTCTATTCATAGTATATATAAATGATATAGACCATGGACTAAAATCTACTGTTTCCAAATTTGCTGATGATACAAAACTGTGCGGAGTGGCAAATGATCACTCAAACCAATTAGATATTCAAGAAGATTTAGATCAATTACAGCAATGGTCTGAAAAGTGGCTAATGAAATTTAACACAAGTAAATGCAAGGTAATGCACATAGGTAAAAATAACAGTAAGTACGATTACAAGTTATTTGGAAATTCGTTAACAAAAGTGGATAGTGAAAAAGATCTCGGCGTAATTATCAGTAACGACCTCAAATCATCCAAGCAGTGTATATCAGCCTCTGAGAAAGCAAATAAGATTCTGGGATTGAAAGCGCGATCTTTTGATTTCAAAAGTCCATCA
>NC_134798.1:27218548-27221048 GCF_046742065.1 Oratosquilla oratoria
GTCTCCCGACCCACAATCTTCCACTGTCAGAAAATTATGCGAATCGTGACTCATGAGAGATAAGAACAGTTCTCCAAAAGGACACAGGTCTCTCAACCATCTCAACAGCCCAATCCTTTCTGCGCTTGATATTGGCTGGACGAAGGAGTGGTTTCCTTTTTGCAGCTCTGCCATAGTAACCCAGCTTATGAAGATACCTGACAGCTCTTCTGGGACTGACATCAGCTTGTGCACTCTATTAACAGTAAAAATAACTATTGGCAGATTTTCAGATAGTATGCGTTGACTAAGTCTACCTTCATGATGACCCACAATATGACCTTGCAGAAATTCAGGTAGATCTACTCCTCCTTTGGTTTGTGGTATGCTTAATTAATCTTGTATGTAAACTAAAACATAGATTTAGGTAAATATAATATATTAGGTAAATTTGAATAACATTAACCATTAAATAAGACTAGAAATGCAATTTTCTTGGTGTCTGTTGAATTCTGTCATGTCCATATATATATATACATATATATATATGTATGTATATATACATATATAATTTTATATATATACATAATTATGTATACATGTATATATTCATATATATGTATATATATACATATATATATATATATATATATTGACTATATTATGACAAATAAGATTGAAGGTGAAAGAAGTAGACGAGGAGTAATGGGAGAATTTCACGCCTTAACGTTTCGACCCGCAGTTTTGTGATCAAGACCCTGCGGGTCGAAACGATAAGGCGTGAAATTCTCCCAGTACTCCTCGTCTACTTCTTTCACCTTCAATCTTATATATATATATATATATGTGTATATATATATATATATATATATATATATATATATATATATATATATATATATATATATATATATATATATATATCTTTTGGGCAAAGCCTTTCTTGAAACTGAAATACTTGTTGACCGCCTCCAAAAACTCCAGCATGAGGGCAAGGTTGACCTTACTCCCACCGTCATTTACGAGCTTGTGGGAGAAGCGGGTTGTCAACGCTGCTCTTTCTCAAGTAAAATTTTGATCAAGCCGCTTAGGGAAGCTGCTAAGGAACTACGCGAGAGAGAAGATATCATCATTATAAAAGATGATAAGTCAGCTGTCTACGTCATTATGAAGCGAAGTGAATACTTGGAGAAAATGGACCATATCTTAAATGACCCTTCCAAGTTTGAGAGACTGACGAAGGATCCCACAGAAGCCTTGAAGAAGCGTGTTAGCAGCATGGTCACGAGGGCGAATAACCGGCAGCAGGTAATTAAGTTCCCTAAAATCTTTGGAGATTTTAAGCCTGGTTATTGCTATGGGACCGTTAAGACCCATAAACCTGACAATCCCCTTAGGCCCATAATATCACAGATGACTTCACCAACTTACAGTTTAGCTAAAACACTTAATGAAATTTTAACCCCTTACATTCCTCCTGGGCACTCCCTAAAATCTGCCGTTGAGTTTATTGATATCCTGAAGACTACGGCGCCCGACGAAGATATTGCCTCTTTAGACGTGTCCAGCCGCTTTACCCATATTCCTATTCAGGAAACAATTGGAATTATCCTGGATACAGTCTATAGATCTAGCCAGGACCCCCTCCCAATCCTTGAAGCTTTATTAAAAGAAATGATATCTGCTTGTACTATGGAGGCCCCTTTCCTTTCTCATAGAGGGGAGCTCTTCCGCCAGGTTGATGGTGTTGCTATGGGATCGCCTCTTGGTGCTCTTTTCGCCAATATGTACATGGCTGCAGTTGAATCAAGGACCTTCAATAACCACCGGAAGCCGAAGATCTACGCTAGATATATCGATGATATTTTTATTACCACCAAAGAAAGTGACGATGCTGAGAATCTAGCTAACGCCCTTCAAGCCAATTCAGTCCTCAATTTCACTATTGAAAGTAGTAACAATAAGACCCTTCCCTTCCTTGATGTCCTTGTTGAGAAGAATTCGAACCATTACGCGACATCTGTCTGCACGAAAGCCACCAACGTGGGACGCTGCCTAAATGCAAGGGGAGAATACCCAGACTCCTACAAGAGGTCTGTTGTTGGAGCATACGTAAGAAGAGCCTTTTCCCACTGCAATACGTGGAAGGCCGTCCATACCAAACTGGAGCGCGTGAGGCAGATGTTAACTAATAATGGTTTCTCTTGTGATCTCATTGAGGATGTCATAAGGAGGAATATGGAAGAATTCCACACACAAACCCAGACCACTGTCGATAAAAAGAAACATATTACACTATATCATAAAATAGACTATGGAACGGCCTACAGACAGGAAGTAGACACTCTCCGTAGGATTATCACCGATGGAGTTTTACCAAAAGAACCCTACGAGAGAGTTTTGCTGAGAGTCTCCAGCCGTCCCAATCTGCTAGCCTCCTTAATTATGAAAAATAACACCACCCCTGGAGGACCTATGGAATCGAAATCAGGCGTAGTCTACAAATTTAGATGCTCTGAAG
>NC_134798.1:27223548-27253548 GCF_046742065.1 Oratosquilla oratoria
ACATATATATATATATATATATATATATATATATATATTGAAAAACAGTAAACACCAGATTCAATTGAAGGGTTTATTTGCCCGACGTTTCGATTCCCGTCCAGGAATCGTCTTCAGGGGGTATAACGGTTACAAGAATGTGAACTCCTTATGAATCGCTGAAATGGTAAACCTGGGAAAGGTTCACCCTTTCAGTCATTTGTACAACGCATACAATACAATAATAAAATAAAATAAAATAACATACAATAAAAATAATAAAATACATTACAATACCCATTACAATAAAATAAAAATGAAAATAAAAGTTACAATTTTGAACATAAAACAAACGAAGAAAAAGTGACCATAGGTGACACATAGTAAACAACAACAGGACAAAGAGTAAATAGAAGTGGACCAAATGTCCGCACTGAAGAATCAGGAACAAACGACTAAATTAAAAACAAAAATGCACTACACAGCCAAGTATTTTATTTGTATTTTGTAGTGCATTTTTGTTTTTAATTTAGCACCGGGAACTGTGTAGCCCGTCAAACAGCATATATTGGTTTTACTAGATGTAGTCTCAGTAGGAGAATAACTATGCATTTACAAAATGGGGCTATAAAACATCACTTAATGAAATACCATAACCTAACAGCCACCCGTGAATACCTAGTTTCAAACACTAGGATTATAGCAAGCAATAGGGATGTACATAAACTTAAGCTTCTAGAAGCTATGTTTATCAGAGAATGTAGTCCTATCATTAATATCCAATGCAACATGACTTCTGTCATCGCTTTGTTTAGCAGCACGGCCAAGCTACTACCGAGCATGACCTCTCTCCGAAACCCCCCCCTCCACCTCCTCCTACCCACTCCTTCCATCCTCCCCCCAACCGACCCCGCAACCCCCTAACCCCCCAACCCCTCCCCCAACCCTCTTCTTCACGTATTAATGAGATACCACCCCCGCCCCCTCTCCCGCCCTCCACCACCACCCAAGCCGGCTAGGTGCGTATATATGTCACCGAGCGAAGGGTTTTCTTCGTCATTTCATCGAACCTTTTAACTATTGTAAGTAACGGTCCCCATCAGCCCATGTATAGTGTTAATTTGTGTGAATTTGCGCATTTATTGATATTTGCTTCTATATTTGTATAATTGGTTAGATTTACATGTTGTTTTCTATATTTCTGTACGTCATTATTATCTATGTTACAGAATTTCCTGAAGATGTCTCTTTGTTAGACGAAACGTTGAATTAAATTAATCATTTTGGCAACTTGGTCTATGCCCACCCTCTAAATGGCAGAATATTGGTTAGAAAACTGGAGAATACTCACAAGAAGATCAACAACCTCACTAACGCTGTCGATTTTAACAATGCATGCATACAAGAGAATCTGCTCCCCAGATATTCATATATATATATATATATATATATATATATATATATATACATATATATGATATATATATACATATATACATGTATATGTACACATATATATATTTATATATATATATATATATATGTGTGTGTGTGTATTTGTGTATACATATATATGTATATATTTATATATATAAATTCATATATGTATATATATATATGTATATATATATATATAAATATGTATATATATATATATATATATATATATTATATACGTCAATAGTCGTGTGGTCACCTATTAGACAGTTACTTTCTAAGTGACGCTGTATAGTATCTCTTATATTTGTTTCTATTATCGATATGAGAATTATTGGTCTATAATTATGCAGTTTCTAATTTTTAACACAAGAGTAACATTTGCCAATTTTAGGTTTCAGGGTACGTTCGTGACCGTGATAGATTTTGGAAAACAATTTCTGATAGAATATGAATTTAATTTTTATTTATCTATTTTATTGTATATATATATATATATGTATATATATATATATATATATATATATAGATATATATATATATATATTTTTTCTCTCAAAAAAATTGGGTGTCAACCGTCGGACTCTGATGTTTTCATTATTATTATTATTATTATTTTTTTTTTGCTTACCTTCTACTCCATTTTTTGGTCATGATTACAGAAGTTAGTAAATCCCTATTTCGTGTAACACATAACTCAGATATTACCCTAACTTGAGTTGTTAGATTTTGGAATATGGAACTAGAATATCTGTTTAAGATATTGCACATATTTCATTTGAATGTACTAGCTCACCGTTGATGGACAAACAAGGAACGGTATGATTTCTAATTACCATTTCATCTCTAATGCAACTGAAGATTTCTAATTGTCGCTTTTCCTCATCTTCCTCAAATTCCTCTGGGTTGATAAATAATTTGATTGATCATTCAGAGATCTAGAATGCTTGGTTTTCTTAGGAGTCTGCCACATTTTTACAATGCATTTATCTTTTTCTTTATCAAATGATTTCGAACGATATTAATTTGGAGGTGATCTCCCTTATTTGAATGTAGCTATTAACAATTACTATGGTCTTGCATTTTCCCCTAAATTTAATTTTTAGCCTTTAAGTTAGTCATTACAGATATGTAACTGCCTATTCTAAAACAATTATGTAACTTGTACCTAATTAGATTGTGACCATTAGGTGTAAAAATTTAACTAACTTCGACATAAGCTATTATCTTTTGTGGCTAGTAATTATTAAGACGAATTTGCTTCTTAGTCTTGTGGGTACTTTTACAGTACTGTCATCACAATGATTACCCTCAGGATAGTTTATAAAGTGGCTACGCAGCCATGGTTTCAAGTCGAGCAACCTCCTAACGTCATACATCCAAACACTTAAAATCAAAAGCGAAAATACTCAGTGAAGTCTTACTTTGGTAACAGGAAGACAAAGGAGACTAAAGTAATCTGTATTATTTTTTTTCAATACTATATATATTCTTTATTATTATTATTATTACATTATATATGTGTGCTGATGTTTTTCGTGTTTCTGATTTCAAACATCTGGATCGTACTGGCTACCTACTACTAGGTCTTAATATTGGTAGAAACGTAATATTTGTCCTGAAAAATTAAATAAAAAACTGTATTATTAGCTGATGACATAAATATTTGTTTTCTGTACTTGAAGATGAGACCCGTAAAACCGGAAAGCCAACACTACGTTTCAAACATGTGTTGAAAAAATCGTGAACATTGGCGAACTCAAATTTACAATGGAAGAAAACTTGGTCACGTCATTAGCCTAAAATGTCTAGGAAGAGAATTGAAAAACACAAAATTAAATAAATACGATACTAGTAATTTTAAAGCTAAGATAAAAAATTTGGAAATATGAAATGTGATGAAGTAATATAAAATTAAAGAAAGGATGGTGGTTGAAGTCAGCTTAATTTTTAGATTTTTTTTTCTGTCAACACCTTTAAATCACAATCACTAGGCTGCACTCATAGATGAAGAAATAAAGACAAGAGAGGAAAAGGAAAAACAAATTTTTTTCAAATATTTCGTATTGGCAATACTTTTAAAATTTAAATAATTCTCATCTGGGAGACAATAGACCGTGATTAACAATGTAGTTGGGGAACTAGTAGGAAAGTATGAGATAGTGGAAGCACAGAGAAATACTTTTTGAATTCCTGGATTCTTTTGTGTATTCCAATCACAACTAAAATTTTCAACCAAGCTCACCCCTCCCATTTTTTTTTTTTTTTTTTTTTTTTTACCATGGCGCACCTTACCACATTTTTTCCTCAAAATGTGGAATGAATATTAATACGATTTTACTAATGCACAATATAACAATTATATGAAATCATATGTGTGGAGGAGCCAAGATAAAAAGGAGGGAAAGGATTGATTGGGAGTTGATTTTATGCCTTTAATTTTTGTATCTTCCTTGCAAGGGGGAAAAAGCCATTGGTATATGAATGTATGTATGTATATGTGTGATTAGTTGAACATATCTATTAATGATAAATTTTATTGAGTGGATGTACCTGCCAAGCCCAACATTTAAGAATGTATCTAAGATGGCAAATATATGTAGGTGGAGTACAGACTAAATAGTGCAAAAGTTACAAGTTAAATAGCTGCTTGCCTGAGAAGAAATAATTCAAATAATCATGAACGGAACTGGGTCTGGGTGAAAAAATAATAGTAAAGGATGAGTTACATGGGAATGATCTACATGGCAGCATTTGTACTTTGATGAATTAATTAGATATTAAACATTGTATACATAACTATTATAGCTCCTAACAAACATGTTAAGTGTGTGCAGTATTTAATGGTAAAAAAATTGCAATACAAGTTAATGAATACATTGAATAACCTCATTAACACATCACTGAAAAAAATAGATACAAATGGTGTTATAACCCCTATGACGAGCTGAATCGAGTTGAAATTAAAATTGACAAATTCAGAAACATATGCTGTGATTAAATCAAGTGTCCATGTACAAAAAAAAAAAAAAATAATAATTATATAAGACTAACAACTACGAGTTGAAAACCATAACCAAGGTGATCTGTTAAGATAGAAACCAGTCACTGTTACATTAACGGGCATATTGAATCTAAATTGACGCCAATCGACCAAGAAGTAAATGAAAAAGTTGTATATTGTAGTAGTAAAAGAAAATATTCAACATCAACAGTGATATGATGAATATCATTACGTATTGGTAAATCCTGATATGTTTTCAATGCTAATAATGATAAAAGTAAAATCAACATTAACACAAGATAAATTCCCAAGCGCAACATCGGTAGTAAGTTAATAGAAACGCCCGTAAAAATACCACCTAATAATTACATTAAAATCACTAGTGAACATAGGAGATAAACATTGATGAAACCAACAAACACTTCATAATTTAGGGAGTGGTGAACATGGGAAAGGTCATAAAGCTAAAGGTCATAAAGGTCATAAAGATCATAAAGCTAAAGGTCATGAAGTAGATCAAATGGATGACAAAATAATCAATGACAGACAACATCATATTGTAGACTAACGGATTTTGACATTACTCACAAAACTTTGACCCATTGATAATCGAAGCATTTATAGGAAGAATTCCAGGAACTTGAAGGATATTTAGGATTAACACGAAAAATATAATGAAGCAGAAAAAAGAAATAAGGAAAAACAAATGTTATGAGAACCGATTAGATCCAAGTGCTCTGCAACGTTACGGTTAAAAAAAAATGTCATTACTATCCGATTAAGAACTAAAGACTTCTGCAGCAAAACACACTACTAACTAAATCCTTTTGCTGGAAAGATTACGAAACGGTGCATTTCCTATACTAGCTCATACCAGAAAACATACAATGACCTAAACAAAATTACGGTTATGTCTGGATCAGTGTCAAATATATATATATCTGATAGTAAAGGTTGGGGTAGGAGCAGGAGCCCTGTTGATAGTGGATGCTGATATGTTGTACAAAAAAAAGGGCAAATTTTATATAGTTTCAATACAGACAGGCAAGACTTAACAGATTAGCATCTTAGCCCAGGACAGGGTCATATATAAATTTTGTAATTCTATAAAACAGTGCTTTCATGAAAAATCCTGTAAATAACTAATAGATTTTAGCAGTAGATGCGTTTTCGGCAGTAACAGAAGTATAACAAAATAACTACCAGTGGTAGCTTTGAAAAGCTAAGACGACGCTACCACTGAATCAATAAGACCTGGAGCATAAGCCGAATTATTGATACTAACAATATATTTGTAGTAAAGACATCGAAGCATTTGAAATTTCTTACAGTAATTGTTTATTAAACAGTGATTATGTATACATACATGTGTGTATATATATATATGTATATATATATATATATATATATACACATATATATATATATATATATATAAATATATATGTGTGTGTGTATGAATATGTATATATATATGTATATATATATATATGTGTGTATATATACATATATATGTATATATATATATACATATATGTATATATATACATACATATATATATATATATATATATATATATACATATATATATATATATGTATATGTATATACATATTTATATATATATATACATATATATGTAATATATATATATATATATATATTACTTTTATACTGAAAGTGGAATGCAATGGAAGAAAAAAAGATTCAGGCTTAATAACCTGTTCTTAATCAATTACAAATTTACAGAAAAATTAGGCGTCGTGAACTGACATAGGGTCGATGAATGACAGTTAGCACCAGAGTCCTGTGTATGAATGTTACTATCAACGATCATGAATATTACTATAAAGTCAAATCACATTAGGATAAGAGAAAAGTAGATTCTCTTCGTGTAGGATCCAGAGAATATTTAGATATTGTCACTTGTTGTAACATAAATCGTATTCTAAATAATAATAAAAAAGTGAGCATATAAAAATATATTATCTGATTTAGGCAAAACTATGAGAATTTTTAATGTGGTAACAAATAATGTAGGGACATATATGGGGACAAATAAAGACAAGATGTACAAAGCAAATGAATTAGAGTACAAGACAGAAAACATATAGAGGAGAAAAAAAAAATGAAAAAAGGGAAATGATGAAAAAGAGATAGTGGAGGAAAACAACACAAGGAAAAGGAGGATAATAAGATAAAAAAGACATAAAAATAATATTAGAATTAGACAAGTGAAAATGACAAAAAAGGTAATGAGATGGATAATAAAAAAGAAAGATTGAGAAGTATTGAAAGAAGAAGGATTGAAAGAAGAATGAGAAAAAAAAAAGGAAGATGACGGGTTACGGAAGCAAAAGTAGAAAAACAACAAAAACAAAAGGAAAATAAAAAATCAAGAAGAAGAATGAGGAATATAAAACAATGATATAACATAAGAAAAGTATTTTGAAGAAAGGTTAAAAGCAGAAGGTGAAGGAAAAGGAAGAGATGGAGAAAAAGAAGTAGAGTAAGAAAAGGGAAAGAAAGACTAGGAATGAAAGGAAGGACAAAGAGAGAAGGACAAGAAGAAAACGGATAAACGGCATTAGAAAAAGAGAGGGAGAATGAGGAATGAAAGGAATAGAAAACAAAATGAAAATGAAAATGGGAAAATAAGAAAGGACGGGAAGAGAAGGAGAAGGAGAAGGAGAAGGAGAAGGAGAAGAAGAAGGAGAAGGTGAAGGAGAAGTAGAAGGAGAGGAAGGGGGAGAAGTAGAAGGAGGAGAAAGAGAATGAGAATGAGAAGAAGAAGGAGAAATAGAAGGAGAAGAAGAAAAAATAGAAGAAGAAGGAGAAGGAGAAGAAGAAGGAGAAAGAGAAGGACAAGGAGAAGGAGAAGAAGAAGGAGAGGGAGAAGGAGAAGGAGAAGGAAAAGTAAAAAGAGAAGGAGATAAAGAAGAAGAAGAAAAATAAAAAAGGAGAAGGCGAGAAAGAAGGAGAAAAAGGAGAAGAGAGAGAAGAAGAAGGAGGAGAAGAAGAAGGTGAAGGAGGAGGAGAAGCAGAAGGAGAATGAGACGGAAAAGAAAAAAAAGGAGAAAGAGAAGAAAAAAAAGGAGAAGGAGAAGAAGAAGAAGAAGAAGAAAAAGAAGAAGAAGAAGAAGAAGAAGAAGAAGAAGAAGAAGAAGAAGAAGAAGAAGAAGAAGAAGAAGAAGAAGAAGAAGAAGAAGAAGAAAGAAGAAGAAGAAGAAGAAGAAGAAGAAGAAGAAGAAGAAGAAGAAGAAGAAGAAGAAGAAGAAGAAGAAGAAGAAGAAGAAGAAGAAGAAGAAGAAGAAGAAGAAGAAGGAGAAGTAGCAGGATATGGAGAAGGAGAAAAAAAGGAAAAGGAGAAAAAGAAGGAGAAGAAGGAGAAGGAGAAGGGGAAGTAGAAGGAGAAGGAGAAGGAGACAGAGAAGAAGAAGAACAAGGGGAAAGAGAAGGAGAAGGAGACCGAGAAGGAGTAGTAAAAGGACAAGGAGAAAGAGAAGGAGAAGGAGAAGGAAAAGGAGAAGAAGGAATGGGAGAAGGAGAAGGAGAAAAAAAAAGAAGAAGGAGAAGGAGAAGAAGAAAAAGAAAGGAGAAGGTGGAGGAAAAAGATATGTAGAAGAAGAGGGAGATGTAGAAGGAAAAGCAAAAGGAGAAGAAGAAGAAAAAAAGGAAAAAGAGAAGCAGAAGGAAAAAAGAAGAAGTAGAAGTTGAAGGAGAAGGAGAAGAAGAAGGACAAGAAGAAAATGTAGAAAAACAAGAAGGAGAAGGAGAAGAAGAAGGAGAAGGAGAAGGAGAAGAAGAAGGAGAAGGAGACGAAAAAGGAGAAGTAGAAGGAGAAGGAGAAGAAGAAGGAAAAAGAAAATAGAAAGAGAAGGAGAAGGAGAAGGAGAAGCAGAAGGAGAAGGAGAAGGAGAAGGAGAAGGAGAAGGAGAAGGAGAAGGAGAAGGAGAAGGAGAAGGAGAAGGAGAAGGAGAAGGAAAAGGAGAAGGAGAAGGGGAAGGAGAAGGAGAAGGAGAAGGAGAAGGAGAAGGAGAGGGAAAAGGAGAAGGAGAAGAAGAAGGAGAAGGAGAAGGGGAAGGAGCAGGAGAAGGAAAAGGAGAAGAAGTAAAAGGATAAGAAGAAGTAAAAGGATATCAAGAAGAAGAAGGAGAAGGAGTAGGAAAAGGAGAAGGAGAAGTAGTAGGAGAAGGAGAAGGATAAGAAGAAGAAGGAGAAGGAAAAGGAGAAGGAATGAGAATGAGAATGAGAATGAGAATGAAAAAGAGAAGGAGAAAGAGAAGGAGAAGGAGGAGAAGGAGACGGAGAAGGAGAGGGAGAAGGAGAAGGAGAAGGAAGAGAAGGATAAGGAGGAGAAGAAGATGAAGGAGAAAAAGAAGGTGAAAGAGAAGGAGAAGGAAAAGGAGAAGAAGAAGGAGAAGGAGAAGGAGAAAGAGAAGGAGAAGGAGAAGGAGATGGAGAAAGAGAAGGAGAAGGAGAAGGAGAAGGAAAAGGAAAAGGAAAAGGTAAAGGAGAAGGAGAAGAAGAAGAAGGAGAAGGAGAAGGAGTAAGAGAAGAAGAAAGAGAAGGAGAAGGAGAAGGAGGAGAAGGAGAAGAAGAAGGAGAAGGAGAATGAGAAGTAGAAGGAGAGAGGATAAGGAAAAAAAGAAGGAGAAGGAGAAGGAGAAGGAGAAGGAGAAGGAGAAGGAGAAGGAGAAGGAGAAGGAGAAGGAGATGGAGAAGGAGAAGGAGAAGGAGAAGGAGAAGGAGAAGGAAAAGGAGAAGAAGAAGAAGAAGGAGAAGAAGAAGGAGAAGAGGAGGAGGAGAAGGAGAAGGAGAGGGAAAAAAAGGAGAAGGAGCAGGAGAAGAAGAAGAGAGAGCAGAAGAAGAAGTAAAAGAAGAAGGAGAAGGAAATAGAGAAGAACAAGAAGGAGTAGAAGAAGTAGAAAGAGAAGGAGAAGGTGAAGGAGAAAGTGAAGAAGAAGGAAATAGAGAAGGAGAAAGAAAAGGAGGAGAACAAGGAGAAGAAGAAGGAGAAGGAGATGGAGAAGAGGAAGGAGAAGGAGAAAGAGAAGGAGAAGGAGAAGGAGAAGAAGAAGGAGAAGGAAAAGGAGAAGGAGAAGGAGAAGGAAAAGGAGAAGGAGAAGGAGAAGGAGAAGGAGAAGGAGAAGGAGAAGGAGAAGGAGAAGGAAAAGGAGAAGGAGAAGGAGAAGGAGAAAGAAAAGGAGAAGGAAAAGGAGAAGAAGAAGGAGAAGGAAAAGTAGAAGGAGAAGGAGGAGGAGAAGGAGAAAGAGAAAAACAAGGAGAAGGAGAAGGAGAAGGAGAAGGAGAAGGAGAAGGAGAAGGAGAAGGAGAAGGAGAAGGAGAAGGAGAAGGAGAAGGAGAAGGAGAAGGAGAAGGAGAAGGAGAAGGAGAAGGAGAAGGAGAAAAAGGATTATAAAGAGAAAGAGAAGGAGGAGCAGAAGGAGAAAGAAAAGAAGGATAAGGATAAGGAGAAGAGTAATTAGAAGAAGGAGGAAAAGGAGAAATAAAAGGAGATGGAGAAGAAGCAGAAGAAGGAGAAGGAGAAAGAAAAGGAGAAGGAGAAAAAAAACGAGAAGAAGAAGTAGACGGTGATGGAAAAGAAGAAGGAGGAGGAGAAGGAGAAGGAGAAGGAGAAGGAGAAAGAAAAGGAGAATTAGATTTAGAAGAAGAAGGAAAAAAAAGGAGATGTAGAGGAAGAAGGAAAAGGAAAAAAGAAGAAGGAGAAGGAGAAGAATAAGGACAATGAGAAGAAAGAGAAAGAGAAAGAGAAGGAGAAGGTGAAGGAGGAGATGAAGAAGGAGGAGGAGAAGGAAAATATGAAGAAGAAGGAGAAAGAGAAGGGGAAAAGAATGAGAATGAGAATGAGAAGTAGAAGGGGAAGGAGAAAAAAAGAAGAATGCGAAGGAGAAGGATAAGGACAAGGAGAAGGAGAATGAGAAATAGAAGGAGGAGGAGGAGAAGGAGGAGAAGGAGATGGAGAAGGAGAAGGAGAAGGAGAAGGAGAAGGAGAAGGAGAAGGAGAAGGAGAAGGAGAAGGAGAAGGAGATGGAGAAAGAGAAGGAGAAGGAGAAGGAGAAGGAGAAGGAGAAGGAGAAGGAGAAGGAGAAGGAGAAGGAGAAGAAGGAGAAGAAGGAGAACGAGAACGAGAAGGAAAAGGAGGAGAAGGAGAAGGAGAAGGAGAAGGAGAAGGAGAAGGAGAAGGTGAAGAAGATAAAGGAGAAGGTGAAGGAGAAGAAGAAGGAGAACAAGAAGGAGAAGGAGAAGGAGAAAGAGAGGGAGAGGGAAAAAAGGAGAAGGAGAAGGAGAAGAAGATAGATCAGAATAAGAAGTAAAAGAAGAAGGAGAAGGAAATAGAGAAGAACAAGAAGGAGTAGAAGAAGTAGAAAGAGAAGGAGAAGGTGAAGGAGAAAGTGAAGAAGAAGGAAATAGAGAAGGAGAAAGAAAAGGAGGAGAACAAGGAGAAGAAGAAGGAGAAGGAGATGGAGAAGGAGAAGGAGAAAGAGAGGGATAAGGAGAAGGAGAAGTAGAAGGAGAAGGAGAAGGAAAAGTAGAAGGAGAAGGAAAAGTAGAAGGAGAAGGAAAAGTAGAAGGAGAAGGAAAAGTAGAAGGAGAAGGAAAAGTAGAAGGAGAAAGAGAAGGAGAAGGAGAAGGAGAAGGAGAAGGAGAGGGACAAGGACAAAGACGAGACAGAGAATGAGAAGGAGAAGTAGAAGGAGAAGGAGAAGGAGAAGGAGAAGGAGAAGGAGAAGGAGAAGGAGAAGGAGAAGGAGAAGGAGAAGGAGAAGGAGAAGGAGAAGGAGAAAAAGGATTATAAAGAGAAAGAGAAGGAGGAGCAGAAGGAGAAAGAAAAGAAGGATAAGGATAAGGAGAAGAGTAATTAGAAGAAGGAGGAAAAGGAGAAATAAAAGGAGATGGAGAAGAAGCAGAAGAAGGAGAAGGAGAAAGAAAAGGAGAAGGAGAAAAAAAACGAGAAGAAGAAGTAGACGGTGATGGAAAAAGAGAAGGAGAAGGAGAAGGAGAAGGAGAAGGAGAAAGAAAAGGAGAATTAGATTTAGAAGAAGAAGGAAAAAAAGGAGATGTAGAAGAAGAAGGAGAAGGAAAAAAAGAAGAAGGAGAAGGAGACGAATAAGGACAAGGAGAAGGAGAAGGAGAAAAAGAAGGAGAAGGTGAAGGAGGAGAAGAAGGAGAAGGAGAAGGAAAATATATAGAAGAAAGAGAAAGAGGAAGGGGAAAAGAATGAGAAGGAGAAGGAGAAGTAGAAGGAAAAGGAGAAAATAAGAAGAATACGAAAGAGAAGAATAAGGACAAGGAGAAGGAGAAGGAGAAAAAGAAGGAGAAGGAGGAAAAGAAGGAGAAGGAGAAGGAGAAGGAGAAGGAGAAGGAGAAGGAGAAGGAGAAGGAGAAGGAGAAGGAGAAGGAGAAGGAGAAGGAGAAGGAGAAGGAGAAGGAGAAGGAGAAGGAGAAGGAGAAGGAGAAGGAGAAGGAGAAGGAGAAGGAGAAAGAGTAGGAGAAGGAGATGGAGAAGGAGAAGGAGAAGGAGAAGCAAAAGCAGAGGAGAAGGAGAAGAAGAAAGAAAAGGAGAAGAAGAAGGAGAAGGAGACGGAGATGGAGAAGGAGAAGGAAAAGGAGAAGGAGAAGGAAAAAACGAACAAGAAAGAGAGGGAAAAGGAGAAGGAGAAGGAGAAGGAGAAGGAGAAGTAGAAGTAAAAGGACAAGGAGAAGGAGAACGAGAAAGAGAAGGAGATGGAGGAGGAGGAGGAGAAGAAGGAAAAGGAGAAAGAAAAGATGAGGAAGAAGTAGAAGGTAATGGAAAAGGAGTAGGAGAAGTAGAAGGAGAAGGAGAAGGAAAAGGAGAATTAGATTTAGAAGAAGAAGGAAAAAGAGAAGGAGATGTAGAAGAAGAAGGAGAAGAAGAAGTAAAAGGAGAAGAGAAAAAAAAAGAGATAGAGAAGGAGAAGAATAAGGACAAGGAGAAGGAGAAGTAGAAAAAGAAGGAGAAGAAGGAGGAGGAGAAGAAGGAGAAGGAGAAGGAGAAGGAGAAGAAGAAAGAGAAGCAAAAACAAAGGAGAAGGAGAAGGAGAAGGAGAAGGAGAAGGAGAAGGAGAAGGAGAAGGAGAAGGAGAAGGAGAAGGAGAAGGAGAAGGAGAAGGAGAAGGCGAAGGAGAAGCAGAAGGAGAAAGAAAAAACGAACAAAAAAGGTGAGGAAAAGGAGAAGGAGAAGTAGCAGAAGAAGGAGAAGTAGAAGGATATGGAGAAAGAGAAGGACAAGCAGAAGGGGAAGGGGAAGAAAAAAGACAAAGAAGGACAAGAAAAAGGAGAAGGAGAAGGAGAAGCAGAAGGAGAAGGAGAAGGAAAAGGAGAAGGAGAAGGAGAAGAAGAAGAAGGAGAAAGAGAAGGGGAAAAGAAGGAGAAGGAGAAAGAGAAAGAGAAAAAGAAGGAGAAGGAGATGTAGAAGAAGAAGAAGGATAAAGAAAGGAAGAAGGACTAGGAGAAAGAGAAAGATAATAGGAAGGAGAAGAAGGAGAAAGAGAAGGAGAAAGAGATGAAGAAGGAGAAGGAGAATAGAAGGAGAAGGAGAAGGAGAAGGAGAAGGAGAAGGAGAAGGAGAAGGAGAAGGAGAAGGAGAAGGAGAAGGAGAAGGAAAAGGCGAAGGAGAAGGAGAAGGAGAAGGCGAAGGAGAAGGAGAAGGAGAAGGAGAAGGAGAAGGAGAAGGAGAAGGAGAAGAAAATAGAAAAAAAGAAAAAGAAGGACAAGAAGAAGGAGAAGGAGAAAGAGAAGAAGAAGGAGAAGTAGAATGAAAAGGAGAAGGAGAAGGAGAAGAAGAAGAAGGAGAAAGAGAAGGGGAAAAAGAAGGAGAAGGAGAAAGAGAAGTAGAAGGAGAAGGAGATGTAGAAGGAGAAGAAGGATAAAAAAGGGCGCAGGACAAGGAGAAAGAGAAAGAGAATGAAAAGGAGAAGGAGATGTAGAAGGAAAAGGAGAAGGAGATGAAGAAGGAAAAGGAGAATAGAAGGAGAAGGAGAAGGAGAAGGAAAAGGAGAAGTAGAAGTAGAAGGAGATAAAGATGAAGAAGGAGAAGGAGAAAGATAAGGAGAAGGAGAAGGAGAAGGAGAAGGAGAAAGATAAGGAGAAGGAGAAGGAGAAGGAGAAGGAGAAGGAGAAGGAGAAGGAGAAAGAGAAAGAGAAGGAGAAGTAGAAGTAGAAGGAGAAGGAGAAGTATAATGAAAAGTAGAAGGAGACCAAAAAGGAGGAGAAGAAGAAGGAGAAGGAGAAGGAGAAAAAGAAAGAGAAGGAGAAGGAGAAGGAGAAGGAGAAGAAGAAGTTGTGAAGGAGAAGAAGAAGGAGAGGGAGAAGGAGAAGGAAATGGGTAATAAAAAGGAGAAGGAGAAGGACAAGGAACACAAAGGAAGAACAAACAACAGCAGGCCTACTGCCCCAAACGAGGCTGTTTGTGTTAACTAAACTACACTACAGTTAAGGAAACAGGGCAACTAGGCCATAGAAGATGACCTAACACTACTGCTATCACTATCCTATCCAATTAATCCAATTGCGATTAAATGTCTTGTCATATCTTTTATTGCAAAGGATAATATTTTATTTGCGGATTAGATTCCAAGTATTTATCTAAGCGATTTCTAAATGTTGTTATCGTGTTACTTTTAACGACAGTAGAAGGTAACGAGTTCCACACGTTAACAACCCGGTTCATGAAGAAGTGCTTACTTTCGTTCGAAGAGAATATTTTGCCAATTACTTTGAAATCGTAGCGTCTTCTTGTATTTGATTGGTCTAATAAGAAGTAATTTTTGACATTAATGTTGTCAAAGCCTTTGAACATTTTAAAAACCTCAATCAAATCTCCTCGCATTATTCTTTTTGAGAGGGAGAATAAGTTTAGATTTTTGAGTCTTTCTTCATATGGCAGATTTCTCAGCCTTGGTATCATTTTGGTCACTCTCCGTTGTACTCTTTCTGGTTTGTTAATATCTTTCTGGTAGTATGTGGACCAAAATTGTACACAGTATTCAAGATGGGGACGGACCAAGGAATTATAGAGGTTTATCAATATTTTTTCTGATTCATTTTCGAAGACTCTTCCGATGAAGCCAACTAATTTGTTTGCTGTTTTAACAACTTCTGAGCAATGTTGACTTGACTTCAAGTCATTTGATATTAAAACTCCTAGATCTTTTTCTTTAGTTACTGAATCCAGTATTTCGCCATTCATTTGGTATTGGATGTGATCATTATTTCCTCCAATGTGCATGACTTTACATTTGTTAACGTTAAATTTCATTTGCCACTTGCTAGCCCATTTTGATAATTTATCTAGATCGGATTGTAGAGTTTCTTTCTCTTTGGTTGCTGTTACTTTACCGGCAATTTTTGTGTCATCAGCAAATTTTGATACTTTGCAGAGGAGGCCGTCATCTAGATCATTTATATATACAAGCATCCGGCTGACGCCGGCCGTGGCTCCGCCACGGGTGCTTGGCCTGCGGCGCCGCATCGCCTTTTGTCGTCTTGACGGATTTTATTCAGTCTCTTTTGGTCACGGGAGTCTTTCATAGCTTTCCTGATGGCGTATTTGTTTCTTCGTTTTGCCTGGTTGAACGTTTTGAAGGCCTTCTCTAGATAATACATTTGATATGTTTTGTGGTCGGGTTTTCCGCCCGATTTCACAGTTTTTATACCCGACGAAATAATGTTTCGAGAAATTTTAAGAAACGCTGTCTTCAATTTCTCCGTCAAAAAGTTCAAAATTGTCAAACATTTCGTCGGAATACTCGAAATCTTCAACTTCTCGTAGCATCTCGTTGAATTTAAGCACTTTCCGTTGGAATTCTCGAACAGATGCGTTGGCACGGAAGGTTTTAACGTCTCTGTACAGATCCGGGAAAGCTTTTGTGTGTTCGTTACGTAACTGGGCATGCAGGTTCTTGTCATTCTGCAGTTCTGTTTTTTATTTTTTCCGGTTAACCGTAATCCATTTCCAAAAGTGGCGAAGACGCCCTTTCTTGTTAGCGTCGGGTTCCCTGGCGGGCATGGTGCCTATGATACAAAAAAACGACCACTATCTTAAACAACGTGACGTGGCCCAAAAACGCCGGACCCCTTTCCGTTTTCGCTCAAGCTCACTATGGTTTTGTGAAAACTGGCAAATTGAGAAAACTCCGCGCTTTATAGTAAGTAGATTAAGAACAAGACGGGTCCCAAAACTGATCCTTGCGGTACGCCACTTTTAACGTCGAGCCAGCTAGATGATGCCCCGTTAATTACGACCCTCTGTCTTTGCTCTGAGAACCAATCTTTAATTCAGTTGTGGATATTGCCAGAAATACTGTGCACTTTTAATTTGTCGAGCAATCGTTTGTGGGAGACATTATCGAATGCCATCTGAAAATCTAGATAGATTATATCAACAGATTTACATTCCTCGTATTTGTTAAAGACGTCATGAAAGAAGTCAAGGAGATTATTTAGACATGAGCGTTTGCTACGGAAGCCATGTTGCGAATCTTTCATAATCTTATTTCCCTCTAAAAAAAATTCTACACTGTCACGGATAATTGTCTCTAGCAGTTTGCATACAATCGAAGTGAGGCTAATCGGTCTGTAGTTGCCTGGTTGTGATTTCTTGAATATTGGTGTTACGTTAGCACATTTCCAACCTGATGGGACTTTACCAAGTGCTAATGATTTGTTGAGGAGGATGCACAAGGGTTTACTGATTTGATTTTTGACTTCACGCAGAATTATAGGTGAAATTTTGTCAGGTCCAGGGGCTTTATTTATTTTAACCTTATCAATCACTTGTACGACATCCCTTTTAATAAGAAGAAGGAGAAGGAGAAGGAGAAAAAAGAAAAAAGGAGAAGAAGGAGAAGGAGAACGAGAAGGAAATGAAGAAGGAGAAAGAGAAAGAAAAGGAGAAAAAGAAGGAGAAGGAGAAGAAGAATGAGAAGGAGAAGGTTAAGGAAAAGGAGATAGGGAAAGAGAAAGAGATGGACAAAGAAAAGAAGACTAAAAAGTAGAAGGAGAAGAAGAATTAGAAGGATATGGAGAATGAGAAAGAGAAGGAAAAGGAGATGGAGAAGGAGAGGAAGAACGAGAATGAGAATGAGAATGAGAATGAGAATGAGAATGAGAATGAGAATGAGAATGAGAATGAGAATGAGAATGAGAATGAGAATGAGAATGAGAATGAGAATGAGAATGAGAATGAGAATGAGAATGAGATTGAGAATGAGAATGAGAATGAGAATGAGAATGAGAATGAGATTGAGAAGGAGAAGGAGAAGGAGAAGAAGAAAGAGAAGGAGAAGGAGAAGGAGAAAGAGAAGGAGAAGGAAAAAAAATGAGAGAGAAGGCGATAGAAAAGGAGAAATAAAAAGATAAGGGGAAGCAGAAATAAAAAAGAATGAGAAGGAAAAGGAGAAGGAAAAGAAGAATGAGAAGGAGAAGGAGAAGAAGGAGAGAGAAAGGAGAAGGAGAGGGAGAAGTAGAAGGAGAAGGAGAAGGAGAAGCGAAGGAAAAAAAGAAGAATGAGAAGGAGATAAGGGAGTGGAGAAAGATGGAGAAGGAAAAGGAGAAATAAATAAAAAAGAACAAGGAGAGGGAGAAGGAAAAGGAGAAGGTGAAAGAAGAAAAGAAAAAGAAGTACAAGGAGATGGAGAAGATGAAGGAGAAGAGGAAGGTGAAAGAGAAAAAGAAGGAGAAGGAGAAGGAGAAAGATAAGAAGAAGGAGAAAAGGAAGGAGAAGGAGAAGTGGAAGGAGTAGGAGAAGGAGAAGGAGAAGGAGAAGGAGAAGGAGAAGAAGAAGGAGAAGGAGAAGGAGAAGGAGAAGGAGAAGGAGAAGGAAAAAAAGTAGAAGAATGAGAAGGAGAAGAAGTAGAATGAGAAGAAAAAGGAGATAGAGAAGGAGAAGGAGAAGGAGAAGAAGAAAGAGGAGAAGGAGAAGAAGAAAGAGAAGGAGAAGGAGAAGGGAAAGGAGTAGGAGAAAGAGAAACAGAAGAAGAAGTTAAGGAAAATAGAAGGAGAAGGAGAAGGAAAAGGAGAAGTGGAAGGAGAACAAGAAGGAGAACAAGAAGGAGAAAAAGAAGAAGTAGGAGAAGAAGAAGGAGAAAGAGAAGGAGAAGGAGAAGAAAAAGGAAAAGGAGATAAGGAATGAGAAGAAAAAAGAATAGGAGAAAGCGAGAGAGAAAGAGGAGAAAATGGTGAAGGAGAGAGACAAGATCAAGGAGGAGAAGGAGACGGAAAAGGAGGAGGAGAAGAAGAAGGGGAAGGAGAAGAAAAAAAAACGGAAAAAGAGAAATATAAAAAGGTGAAGGAGAAGAAGAAGAAGGAGAAGTAGAAGCATATGGAGAAGGAGAAAAAATAGGAGAAGGAGAAGGAGGAGGAAAAGGGTAAGGAGAAGGAGAAGGAGAAGTAGTAAGGAGAAGGAGAAGGAGACGGAAAAGAAGAAGAATAAGGAGATGGAGAAGAAGAAGGAGAAGGAGAAGGAGAAGGAGAAGGAGAAGGAGAAGGAGAAGGAGAAGGAGAAGTAGAAGGAGAAGGAGAAGGAGAAGGAGAAGGAGAAGGAGAAGGAGAAGGAGAAGGAGAAGGAGAAGGAGAAGGAGAAGAAGGAGAAGAAGGAGAAGGAGAAGGAGAAGGAGAAGGAGAAGGAGAAGGAGAAGGAGAAGGAGAAGGAGAAGGAGAAGGAGAAGGAGAAGGAGAAGGAGAAGTAGAAGGAGAAGGACCCGAAGAAGAAGAAGGACAAGGAGAAGGAGAAGGAGAAGGAGAAGGAGTATTAAAAGGAGAAGAAGAAACAGAAGGAGAAGGAGAAGGAAAAGGAGAACAAGAAGGAATAGGAGAAAAATAAAGAGAAAAATAAGGAGAAGGAGAAGGAGAAAAAGAAGGAGAAGGTGAAGGAAAAAGAGAAGTAGAAGGAGAAGGAGAAGTAGAAGGAGAAGCAAAAAGAGAAGAAGAAGGGAAAAAAAAGAGAAGTAGGAGGAATAGGAGAAGTAGAAGTAGGAGAAAAAGAAGAGGAAGGACTAGAAGAAAAAGAAGGACAACAAGAAGGGGAAAGAGAAGGAGAAGGAGAAGGAGTAGAAGAAGGAGAAGGAAAAGGAAAAGAAGAAAGAAAAGGAGATGGAGAAGGAGAAGAAGAAGGAAACGGAAAATAGAAGGAGAAGAAGTAGGAGAAGGAGAAGGAGAAGGAGAAGGAGAAGGAGAAGGAGAAGGAGAAGGAGAAGGAGAAGGAGAAGGAGAAGGAGAAGGAGAAGGAGAAGGAGAAGGAAATGGAGAAGGAGAAGGAGAAGGAGAAAGAGAAGGAGAAGGAGAAGATGAAAGAGAAGGAGAAGGAGGAGGAGAAGGAGACGAAGAAGTAAAAAGAGATCAAAAAGAAGAAGGAGAAGGAGAAGTAGAAGGAGAAGGGGAAGGAGAAGGAGAATGAGTAGGAAAAGGAGAAGAAGAAGCAGAAAGAGAAGGAGAAGGAGAAGAAGAAGGAGAAGGAGAAGGAGAAGGAGAAGGAGAAGGAGAAGGAGAAGGAGAAGGAAAAGGAGAAGGAGAAGGAGAAGGAGAAGGAGAAGGAGAAGGAGAAAAGGAAGGAGAAGGAGAAGGAGAAGGAGAAGGAGAAGGAGAAGGAGAAGGAGAAGGAGAAAGAGAAGGAGAAGGAAAAGGAAAAGGAAAAAGTAAAGGAGAAGGAGAAGAAGGAGAAGGAGAAGGAGAAGGAGAAGGCGAAGGAGTAGGAAAAGGAGAAGGAGAAGGAGAAGAAGAAGGAGAAGGAGAAGGAGAAGGAGAAGTAGAAGGAGAAGGAAAAGAAGAAGAAGAAGAAGAAGAAGAAGAAGAAGAAGAGAGAGTAGAGGAAGAAGGAAAAGAAGAAGGAGAAGGAAATAAAAAGAACAAGAAGGAGAAGGTGAAAGAGAAAGAGAAGAAGAAGGAAAAGGAGAAGGAGAAAGAAAAGGAGAAGGCGAAGGAGAAGAAGAAGGAGATGGAGAGGGAGAAGAGAAATGAGACGGAGAAGGAGTTAGAGAAGGAGAAGGAGAAGGAGAAGAAGAAGAAGAAGTAAAAGGAAAAGGAGAAGGAGAAGGAGAAGAAGAAGAAGGAGAAGAAGAAGAAGGAGAACGCGAAGGAGAAGTGGAAGGAGAAGGAGAAGAAGAAGGAAAAAGAAAAGGATAAAGAGAAGGAGAAGGAGAAGGAAAAGGAGAAGGAAAAGGAGAAGGAGAAGGAGAAGGAGAAGGAGAAGGAGAAGGAGAAGGAGAAGGAGAAGGAGAAGGAGAAGGAGAAGGAGAAGAAGAAGGAGAAGGAGAAGGAGATGAAGATGGAGAAAAAGTAGGAGAAGGAGAAGGAGAAAGGAAAGGGGAAAAAGAAGTAGACGGTGATGGAAAAGGAGAAGGAGAAGTAGAAGGAGAAGGAGAAAGAAGAGGAGAATTAGTTTTAGAAAAAGAGAGAAAAAAGAGAAGTAGATATACAAGAAGGAGAAGGAGAAGGAGAAGGAGAATTAAAAGGACGAGAAAAAAAGAAGAAGGAGAGGGAAAAGAATAAGGACAAGGAGAAGGAGAAGGAGAAAAGAAGGAGAAGGAGAACGAGGAGAAATAGGAGAAGGAGAAGGAAAAGAAGAAGAAGGAGAAAGAGAAGGGAAAAAAGAAGGAGGAGAAAGAGAAGGAGAAGGAGAAGGAGAAGGAGAAGGAGAAGGAGAAGGAGAAGGAGAAGGAGAAGGAGAAGGAGAAGGAGAAGGAGAAGGAGAAGGAGAAGGAGAACGAAAAGGAGAAAAGAAGGAGAAGAAGAAGCAAAAGCAAAAGCAGAGGAGAAGGAGAAGGAGAAAGAATAGTAGAAGAAGAAGGAGAAGGAGAAGGAGAAGGAGAAGGAGAAGGAAAAGGAGAAGGAGAAGGAGAAGGAGAAGGAGAAGGAGAAAGAGAAGGAGAAGGAGAAGGAGAAGGAGAAGGAGAAGGAGAAGGAGAAGGAGAAGGAGAAGGAGAAGGAGAAGGAGAAGGAAACAACAAACAAGAAAGAGAAGGAAAAGGAGAAGGAGAAGTAGAAGGGGAAATAGAAGTAGAAGGACAAGGAGAAGGAGAACGAGAAAGAGAAGGAGATGGAGAAGGAGAAGGGGAAGGAGAAGGACCAGAATATGGAGAAAGAGAGGAAGGAGCAAAAGGAGAAAAAGGGGTAACAAAATGAGAAACAGAGGGAGAAGAAGAAGGAAAAGAAGGATAAGGATAAGGAGAAGAGTAATTAAAACAAGAAGGAGAAGGAGAAGGAGAAGTATAAGGAGTAAGAGATGGAGAAGGAGAAGGAGAAGGAGAAGGAGGAGAAGAAAGAGGAGAAGGAAAAGGAGAAGGAGAAGGAGAAACAGAAAGAGAATGCTAATAAGAATGAGAAGGAAAAGAAGGAGAAAAAAAAAGGAAAAGAAGAAGTAGAAGGTGACGCAAAAGAAGAAGGAGAAGTAGAAGGAGAAAGAGAAATAAATGAGAATTAGATTTAGAGGCGAAAAAATCATAATAATAATAAATTGATAAATAAAAACATAATAATGTAAATAAATAAAATACACAAATAAATGCATAGGTATAGTTAAATAATAAATAAACAGGTAAATAGTAAATAATAATAAATTGACATATAACTTATAATAAATGAGAATCAAACAGACAAATGATAACAAAACAAAACAAAAATAATATAAAATAAATTATAATTATTACAGCATCTTGCTTAGGTGTTTATCTAAATGATTCTTAAAGCTTTGAACTGAACTACATTGCACTACCTGTGCAGGAAGTTTATTCCATTCATTAACTACATGGTTGGCAAAGTTGTTTCTTCCTACTTCCAAATTGAATCTATTTCCGGACAGATTGAGACCATTGTTTCTTTCTGATTCTCATTCAATGTGAAAATTTTGTCGCTATTGATGTTGTCAATTCCCTTTAGAATTTTAAAGACCTGTTTCAAGTCACTTCTGAGTTTACGCTTTTTTAGGGAAAATAGATTCATATGTTTTAGTCGATTTTCAAATGATTTCTTTTTGATAGTTGGATTCAGTTTTGTGGCTCGCCGTTGTACTTTTTCCAGTCTTTTTTCCAGTTAATGTTAATTATAATTATAATATTAATGTTAATGTTAATGTTAATGTTAATGTTAATGTTAATGTTAATGTTAATGTTAATGTTAATGTTAATGTTAATGTTAATGTTAATGTTAATGACAATGACAATGACAATGACAATGACAATGACAATGACAATGACTGACAATGACAATAACAATGACAATGACAATGACAATGACAATGACTGACAATAACAATAACAATGACAATGACAATGACAATGATGATGAGAATGACGACAATGGCAATGGCAATGAGTATGACAGCAATAGTGACATTTACAGTGACAATGACAATGGCAATGACAATGACAATGACAATGACAATGACAATGACAATGACAATGACAGTGACAGTGACAGTGACAGTGACAGTGACAGTGACAGTGACAGTGACAGTGACAGTGACAGTGACAGTGACAGTGACAGTGACAGTGACAGTGACAGTGACAGTGACAGTGACAGTGACAGTGACAGTGACAGTGACAGTGACAGTGACAGAGACAGAGACAAGGATAGAGGCAGTGACAATGACAGTGACAGTGACAGTTACAGTGACAGTGACAGTGACAGTGACAGTGACAGTGACAGTGACAGTGACAGTGACAGTGACAGTGACAGTGACAGTGACAGTGACAGTGACAGTGACAGTGACAGTGACAGTGACAGAGACAGTGACAGTGACAGTGACAGTGACAGTGACAGTGACAGTGACAGTGACAGTGACAGTGACAGTGACAGTGACAGTGACAGTGACAGTGACAGTGACAGTGACAGTGACAGTGGCAGTGACAGTGACAGTGACAGTGACAGTGATAATCCTACTGCTGCTAATGATAATGGTAAATGGAATTTGACTGAGTTTGATCATTTAAACGTGTACAACAGTGAGAATGGGATTGGGATTGAAAATGAAAATTAGGATCAAAATTAATTTGAAAACAAAGAGAATGAGGATGAAAATGAGAAAAAATGAAAGTGAGACTGAGACTTAGAATTGATAAGAATATGAATAAAAGTGAGAATATGAATGATAATGAATATTAGAAGGAGAATAGAATATTTCCGACAGTCGTCCCCGGATTCGAACCGAGGCTTGCGAGAACGCGGAACCAACGTTCTACTGACTAAGATAGCTCTGTCGGTAGAGCGTCGACTTCGCATTCTCGCAAGCTTCGGTTCGAATCCGGGAACGACTGTCGGAATTATTTGATCAACTACACCGTCACTGTTGATTCTATTCAGGTTGGAAGGAGAAGTTGAAGTAAAGAAAAAAGTATGAGAAGACGAAAAGAAAAAGTAGAGCAAGAAGAACATAAATAATGTAGAGGAAAATGATGAAAGAAAAAAAAAAGGAAACGAGAATGAGAGGAGAGGAGAAAAGGGCAAAAGGAGGAAGATGGGAAAACAAAATTAGAAAGAGAAAGTTAAGGAAAAGGCGAAGGAGAGGAAGAAATTGAGATTGAGAAAAAGTAGACGTAGGAGAGAGACAAGAGAGGAGAAGAAAGGGAGATTGAGAAACATGTAATAAAGGAGAAAAGGAAGGAAAAATCACTAAAGAAGCGTAGTAGCAGGAAAAGGAGAACAAAGATGAGAAGCAGGATAAGTAAAAGGAAATGGAGAATGAGAAAGAGAAAGAATAGTAGAAGTAGAAGGAGAAAGAGGAAAAGATCAAAGGGAAGGAAAAGGATATGAAAGATCAAATGGAAAGGGACAAGGAAAAGTAAAAGGTTAAGAAAATATAAAAGAAAAAAGAAAAGAAGAAAGGTATGATCAGGAACAAGGTATGTAGGGTTAAACAGAGAGAAGTAGAAAGAGAAGACAAAGGACGAGAAGAAATGGAAACAAATTGTTAATGAGAAAAGGAAGACTAATGAAGTAAAAGAAGAGTTTTCAGGGAAGAGTAGGAGCCGAAGAAAAGAATACGACAAGAAGAAGGAGTGGGATATGGAAGGAAAGAAAGTATAAGAAAATGAACAAGGAGATAGAGTAAGAAAATAATAATATGAAAAAAGTTCAGCTGAATAAAACAAGGGGATGATCAAAGTTTACAAAGAGGTAAAGAAGGAGAAAGACAATGAAAAGGAGAAGGAGAAGAAGAAGAAGGAGAAGGAGAAGGAGAAGAAAAAGGAAAAAGAAAAGGAAAAGGAGAAGAAGGAGAAGGAGAAGGAGAAGGGAAAAGGAGAAGGAGAAGGAGAAGAAGAAGGAGAAGGAGAAGGAGGAGAAGGAGAAGGAGAAGGAAAAGGAAAAGGAGAAGGAGAAGGAGAAGGAGAAGGAGAAGGAGAGGGAGAAAAGGAAAGAGAAACAGAAAAAGGAGAAGAAGGAGTATGAAGAGGGGAAGGACGAGAAGAACTAGAATGAGAATGAGAATGAGAATGAGAATGAGAATGAAAATTAGAATAATAATAAGAATGAGAATGAAAATGAGAATGAGAATGAGAATGACAATGAGAATGAGAATGAGAACGAGAACGAGAACGAGAACGAGAACGAGAACGAGAACGAAAACGAGAATGCGAACAAAAATAACAATGACAATGAGTAAGAGAAGAATGAGAATGAGAATGAAAATGAGAATGAGAATCAGAATCAGAATGAGAGCGAGAATGAGAATGAGAATGAGAATGAGAATGAGAATGAGAACGAGAACGAGAACGGGAACGAAAATGACAACGAAAATGAGAATACGAATAAGAATGACAATGAAAATGAGAATAAGAATGGAAGTGAGAATAAGAATGAAAAGGCAAATGATAATGATAATGATAATGAGAATTAGAATAAGAATGAGAAAAAGAATGAGAATGAGAATGAGAATGAAAATTAATTGTAAATGTGAATGAGAATGAGAATAAGAACTAGAAAGAGAACGAAAATGACAAAGACAATGAGTAAGAGAAGAATGAGAATGACAATAACAATAAAAATACAAATGAGAATGAGAAAGAGAACGAGAACGTGAACGAAAACAAGAATGAAATTAAAAAAGAAAATGACAATCATAACGAGAATGAAAATGAGAATGAGAATGAGAATATGACTGAGAGTGAAAATGAGAATGAGAATGAGAATGAGAATGGAAATGATAATAAAAATGAAAAATATAATGATAATGATAATAATAATGAGAATGAGAATGAAAATGAGAATGGAAATAAGAATGGGAAAAAGAATGACAACAATGAGAATGACAATGAGTATAAAAAGGTAAATGAGAACGAAAATGAGAATAAGAACGAAAATAAGAATGAGAAAGAAATTAGCAGGTGAATGGGAATGAGAATTAGAATGAGAGTGAGAATGATATTGAGAATGAGAATGAGAAAAACAGACTGAAAATGAGAATAACAATGAGAATAAAAATGCAAACAAGATAGAGAATGTGAATGAGAAGGAAAATATGAATGAGAATGAGAATGAGAATCAGAATCAGGAGAATGAGAATAAAAATGAGAATGAGAATGAGAATGAGAATGAGAATGAGAATGAGAATGAGAATGAGAATGCGGCTAAGAATGGGAGTGAGAATGAGAAAGAGAATGAGATAGAAAATGAAAATTAGAATATGAGAGAAAGAAAATGGTGATGAGGACGAAGATTAGAATGAGAATGAGAATGCAAATGAGAATGAGAATATGAATGAGAATGAGAATGAGAATGAGAATGTGAATAAGAATGGGAATGAGATTGAGAATGAGAAAGAGAATGAGAATGAGAATGAGAATGAGAATGAAAATGAAAATGAGAATGAGAATGAGAATGAGAATGGGAATGAGAATAGGAATGAGAATAAGAATGAGTATGAGAATGAGAATAAGAATGAAAATGAGAATAAGAATGCGAATAGGAATGAGAATGAGAATGAGAATTAGAATGAGAATGAGAATGAGAATGAGAATGAGAATGAGAATGAGAATGAGAATGAAAATGAAAATGAGAATGAGAATGAGAATGAGAATGAGAATGAGAATGAGAATGAGAATGAGAATGAGAATGAAAATGAGAATAAGAATGAGAATGAGAATGAGAATGGGAATGAGAATAAGAAACAGAATGATAATGAAAATGAAAATGAGAATGATAATTAGAATGAGAACACAGAAGGAGACGTGGAAGAAGGAGAACGAAAAGGAAGGAACATAAAAAAAAAATAAAAAAAAAGGGAGAAAGACAAGAAGAAAAGGAAGACTGAGGTAGAGAAGCAGAAGTAGAAAGACAAGTAAAAGGAGAAGGAGAAGGACATAGAGAAGGAGAAGCAGAAGGAGACGGAGAATGAGAAGTAAAAGGAGAAGGAGAAGAAGGAGAAGGAGAAAGAGAAGGAGAAGGAGAAGGAGAAGGAGAAGGAGAAGAAAAAGAAAAGGAGAAGGAGTAGGAGAAGGAGAAGGAGAAGGAGAAGGAGAAGGAGACGGAGAAGGAGAAGGAGAAGGAGAAGGAGAAGGAGAAGGAGAAGGAGAGGGAGAAGGAGAGGGAGAAGGAAAAGGAGAAAAATAATGCGAAGGAGAAAAGAAAGCAGAAGGAAAAAGAAAGGGAGAAGGAGAAGGAGAAGAACAAGGACAAGGAGAAAAAGAAAAAGAGGGACAATTGAAATACGATGGAGAAGAGAAGGAGAAGGAGTAGGAGAAGGAACAAGGAAAATTGAAAATAAAGAAGATGTATAACAAGAAGCAGATGATTAAGAAGGAGATACAGAAAGAGAAGGAGAAGAAGAAGGAAAAGGAGAAAGAGAAAGACAAGAGGGAGAAAAGAAGGAGAAGGAAGAGGAGAAGAAGAAGGAGAGGAGAAGGAGAGAGAAGGAAGGAAAAGGAGAAGGAGAAGGAGAGAAAGAAGGATAAATGAAAGCCAGCATGGTTTCAGAGGAAAGGAGAAAAAAAAGGACACAGTTATCTCGAATTATGACAATGAAACAAGAAATATACCTAGACTTTGCAAAAGCTTTTGATACCGTCCCACATGAAAGACTACTTACTAAACCCAACTAAACTAGCTTTGCATGGAATAAGTGGTAGCCTATTAGGTTGGACTAGTAATTGGTTGAATGGTCGAAAACAGAGAGTTGTTTTAAATGGAAAAACTTCTGGATGGAAAAGTGTTGCAAGTGGAGTTCCTCAGGGTTCCGTTCTTGGGCCACTTCTATTCATAGTATATATAAATGATATAGACCATGGACTAAAATCTACTGTTTCAAAATTTGCTGATGATACAAAACTGTGCGGAGTGGCAAATGATCACTCAAACCAATTAGATATTCAAGAAGATTTAGATCAATTACAGCAATGGTCTGAAAAGTGGCTAATGAAATTTAACACAAGTAAATGCAAGGTAATGCACATAGGTAAAAATAACAGTAAGTACGATTACAAGTTATTTGGAAATTCGTTAACAAAAGTGGATAGTGAAAAAGATCTCGGCGTAATTATCAGTAACGACCTCAAATCATCCAAGCAGTGTATATCAGCCTCTGAGAAAGCAAATAAGATTCTAGGACTGATTGCGCGATCTTTTGATTTCAAAAGTCCATCACTCATTAACAAGCTATATAAATCGTTAGTTCGTCCACATTTGGAATATGCTGTTTCCGTATGGTCACCGAATCTCATTAAAGACATTGACAGACTGGAAAAAGTACAACGGCGAACCACAAAACTGATTCCAAATATCATAAATAAATCATACGAAAATCGACTAAACCACATAAATCTGTTTTCCCTAAAAAAGCGTAGACTAAGAGGTGACTTGATACAGGTCTTTAAGATTTTAAAGGTAATTGACAACATCAAAAGTGACCAAATTTTCACATTGAATGAGAATCAGACAAGAAACTATGGTTTCAAACTGTCCGGAAATAGATTCAATTTGGAAGTAGGTAGAAACAACTTTGCCAACCATGTAGTTAATGAATGGAATAAACTTCCTGCACAGGTAGTGCAATGTAGTTCAGTTCGAAGCTTTAAGAATCATTTAGATAAATACCTAAGTAAGATGCTGTAATGATTATAATTTATGTTATATTATTTGTTTTTGTTTTGTTATCATTTGTCTGTCTGATTTTCATTTATCATTAGTAATATGTCATTTTATTATTTACTATTTACCTGTTTGTTTATTAATTTAACTATACCTATGCATTCATTTATGTATTTTATTTGTTATTTACATTATTATATTTTTTATTTATTATTTTATTATTAATATTATTTTTTTTTTTTTTTTTTTTTCATCCGACCTAGATATGGATCAAAAGGTCTACTGTCGGCATGCTCCGCCTTTGTAATCCTTTGAAGGAGAAGGAGAAGGGGAAGGAGAAGGAGAAGGAGAAGGAGAAGGAGAAGGAGAAGGAGAAAGGAGAAGGAGAAGGAGAAGGAGAAGGAGAAAGAGAAAGAATAGGAGAAGCAGCAGGAAAAGAAGAAGGAGAAGGAGAAGGAGAACGAGAACAAGAAGGAGAAGAAAAAGGATAATGAAAAGGATAAGGATAAGGATAAATATAAGGAGAAGGAGAAGAAGAAGCAGAAAGAGAAGGAGAAGGAAAAGGAAAAGGAAAAGAAGAATGAGAATGAGAATGAGAATGAGAATGAGAATGAGAATGAGAATGAGAATGAGAATGAGAATGAGAATGAGAATGAGAATGAGAATGAGAATGAGAATGAGAATGAGATGGAGAAGGAGAAGGGGAAGGAGAAGGATAAAGAGAAGGAAAAGGAGAAGAAGCAGGAAATAGAGAACAAGAAGAAGAAGGAGAAGGAGAAGGAGAAGGAGGAGAAGGAGAAGGAGAAGGAGATGGAGAAGTAGAAGGAGAAGGAGAAGGAGAAGGAGAAGGAGAAGGAGAAGGAGGAGGAGAAGGAGAAGGAGAAGGAGAAGGAGAAGGAGAAGGAGAAGGAGAAGGAGAAGGAGAAGGAGAAGGAGAAGGAGAAGGAGAAGGAGAAGGAGAAGGAAAAGGAGAAGGAGAAGGAGAAGGAGAAGGAGAAGGAGAAGGAGAAGGAGAATGAGAAGGAGAAGGAGAAGGAGAAGGAGAAGGAGAAGGAGAAAGGAGAAGGAGAAGGAGAAGGAGAAGGAGAAAGAGAAAGAATAGGAGAAGCAGCAGGAAAAGAAGAAGGAGAAGGAGAAGGAGAACGAGAACAAGAAGGAGAAGAAAAAGGATAAGGAGAGGGAGAAGGAAAAGGAGAAGAAAAAATATAAGGAAAAGGATAAGGAGAAGGATAAATAAAAGGAGAAGGAGAAGAAGAAGCAGAAAGAGAAGGAGAAGGAAAAGGAAAAGGAAAAGAAGAATGAGAATGAGAATGAGAATGAGAATGAGAATGAGAATGAGAATGAGAATGAGAATGAGAATGAGAATGAGAATGAGAATGAGAATGAGAATGAGAATGAGAATGAGAATGAGATGGAGAAGGAGAAGGGGAAGGAGAAAGAGAAAGAGAAGGAAAAGGAGAAGAAGCAGGAAATAGAGAAGGAGAAGGAGAAGGAGAAGGAGAAGAAGAAGAAGGAGAAGGAGAAGGAGAAGGAGATGGAGAAGTAGAAGGAGAAGGAGAAGGAGAAGGAGAAGGAGAAGGAGAAGGAGAAGGAGAAGGAGAAGGAGAAGGAGAAGGAGAAGGAGAAGGAGAAGGAGAAGGAGAAGGAGAAGGAGAAGGAGAAGTAAAAGGAGAAGGAGAAGGAGAAGGAGAAGGAGAAGGAGAAGGAGAATTTGAAGGAGAAGGAGAAGGAGAAGGAGAAGGAGAAGGAGAAGGAGAAGGAGAAGGAGAAGGAGAAGGAGAAAGAGAAGGAGAAGGAGAAGTAGAAACAGAAACAGAAGGAAAAAGGATAAGGAGAAGGAGAAGGAGAAGGTGAAGGAGAAGGAGAAGGATAAGGAAAAGGAGAAGGAGAAAGAGAAAAAGAAGGAGAAGGAAAAAAAGGAAAAAGAGAAAGAGAAGGAGAAGGAGAAGGAGAAGGAGAAGGAGAAGGAGAAGGAGAAGGAGAAGGAGAAGGAGAAAGAGAATGAAAAGGAGAAGGAGAAGTACAAGGAGAAGGAGAATGAGAATGAGAAGGAGAAGGAGAGGTAGAAGGAAAAAGAGAAGGTGAAGTAGAAGGAGAACGTGAAGGACAAAGAGAAGGAGATGGAGAGGAAGAAAGAAAAGGAGATAATGAGAAGGAGAAGGAGAAAGAGAAGAAGAAGGAGAAGGAAAAGGAGTAGGAGAAGGAGAAACAGAACGAGAAAGATGAAGGTAAAGGGGAAAGAAGAGGACAAGGAGAAAAAGAAGGACAAAGAGAAGTAGAATGAAAAGGAGAAGGAAAAAGAGAAGTAGAGGGAGAAAGAGAAGGGAAAGAAGGAGAAGGAGAAGGAGAAGGAGAAGGAGAAGGAGAAGGAGAAGGAGAAGGAGAAGGAGAAGGAGAAGGAGAAGGAGAAGGAGAAGGAGAAGGAGTAGATGAAGGAGAAGGAGAATGAAATGGAGGAGGAGAAGCAGAAGGAAAAGGTGAAGGAGAAGGTGAAGGAGAAAGAGAAAGACAAGGGAAAGGA
>NC_134798.1:27263548-27266048 GCF_046742065.1 Oratosquilla oratoria
ATGAGAATGAGAATGAGAATGAGAATGAGAATGAGAATGAGAATGAGAATGAGAATGAGAATGAGAATGAGAATGAGAATGAGAATGTGAATGAAAATGAGAATGAGAATGAGAATGAGAATGAGAATGAGAATGAGAATGAGAATGAGAATGAGAATGAGAATGAGAATGAGAATGAGAATGAGAATAAGAATGAGACTGAGAATGAGAATAAGAATAAGAATGAGAATGAGAATAAGAATGAGAGTAGGAATGCGAATGAGAATGAGAATGAAAATGAGAATGTGAATGAGAATGAGAATGAGAATGAGAGTGAGAGTGAGAATGAGAATGAGAATGAAAATGAGAATGAGAATGAGAATGAGAATGAGAATGAGAATGAGAATGAGAATGAGAATGAGAATGAGAATGAGAATGAGAATGAGAATGAGAATAAGAATGTGAATGTGAATGAGAATGAAAATGAAAATGAAAATAAAAATGATAATGAGAATGAGAATGAGAATGAGAATGAGAATGAGAAGAAAAGGATAGGTAGAAGGAGAAGGAGAAGGAGAAGGAGAAGGAGACGGAGAAGGAGAAGTAGAAGGAGAAGGAGAAGGAGAAGGAGAAGGAGAAGGAGAAGGAGAAGGAGAAGGAGAAGGAGAAGGAGAAGGAGAAGGAGAAGGAGAAGGAGAAGGAGAAGGAGAAGGAGAAGATGAAGCGGAAGAAGGAGAAGGAGAAGGAGAAGGAGAAGAAGAAGAAGAAGGAGAAGGAGAATAAAAATGAGAGATACTTAGAAGGATAAGAAGAAGTGGAAGGAGAAGGAGAAGGAGAAGGAGAAGGAGAAGGAGAAGGAGAAGGAGAAGGAGAAGGAGAAGGAGAAGGAGAAGGAGAAGGAGTAGGAGAAGGAGGAGAAGCGGAAGAAGAGAGAGAAGGAGAATGAGAAAGAGAATTAGAAGGAGAAAGGGAAAGAAGAATAGGAGAAGGAGAAGGAGAAGGAGAAGGAGAAGGTGCAGGAGAAGGTGAAGGAGAAGGAGAAGGAGAAGGAGAAGGAGAAGGAGAAGGAGAAGGAGAAGGAGAAGGAGAAGGAGAAGGAGAAGGAGAAGGAGAAGGAGAAGGAGAAGGAGAAGGAGAAGGAGAAGGAGAAGGAGAAGGGGAAGGAGAAGGAGAAGGAGAAGGAGAAGGGGAAGGAAAAGAAGAAAGTGTAGGAAAAGGAGGAGAAGATAAAGGAGAAGAAGAGGGAGATGAACAAGGAGGAAGAAATGGTTAAAAAAAGGGAGGAGCAAGATAAAGACGAAGAGAAAGTATAGGAGATGGAGATGGAGAAGGAGAAGGAGATGGAGAAGGAGAAGGAGAAGGAGAAGGAGAAGGAGAAGGAGAAGGAGAAGGAGAAGGAGAAGGAGAAGGAGAAGGAGAAGGAGAAGGAGAAGGAGAAGGAGAAGGAGAAGTAGAAGGAGAAGGAGAAGGAGAAGGAGAAGGAGAAGAAGAAGGAGAAGGAGAAGGAGAAGGAGAAGGAGAAGGAGTAGGAGAAGGAGAAAGAAAAGGAGATGGAGAAGGAGAAGGAAAAGGAGAAGGAGAAGGAGAAGGAGAAGGAGAAGGAGAAGGAGAAGAAGAAAATAATGAAGAAGGAGAAGGAGAAGGAGAAAGAAAAGGAGATAGAGAAGGAGAAAGAAAAAGAGAAGGAGAAGGAGAAGGAGAAGGAGAAGGAGAAGGAGAAGGAGAAGGAGAAGGAGAAGGAGAAGGAGAAGGAGAAGGAGAAGGAATAGAAGGAGAAGGCGAAGCAGAAGGAGAAGGAGAAGGAGAAGGAGAAGGAGAAGGAGAAGGAGAAGGAGAAGGAGAAGGAGAAGGAGAAGGAGAAGGAGAAGGAGAAGAAGGAGAAGGAGAAGGAGAAGAAGAAGGAGAAAGAGAAGGAGAAAGAGAAGGAGAAGGAGAATGTAAAGGAAAAGGAGAAGTAGATGGGGGAGAAGGAGAGGGAGAAGAACAAGGAGGAATGCAAGGTGAAAGAAAGGTAGGAGAAGAAGATAGACAAAGAGAAAGAAAAGGAAATGGAGAAGGAGAAAGATAAGGAGATGGAGAAGGAGAAGGAGAAGGAGAAGGTGAAGGAGAAGGAGAAGGAGAAGGAGAAGGAGAAGGAGAAGGAGAAGGAGAAGGAGAAGGAGAAGGAGAAGGAGAAGGAGAATGAGAAGGAGAAGGAGAAAGAGGAGAAAGAGAAGGAGAAGGAGAAGGAGAAGGAGAAGGAGAAGGAGAAGGAAACGGAGAAAGAGAAGGAGAAGGAGAAGAAAAAGGAAAAGGAAAAGGAGAAGGAGAAAGAGGAGGAGAAGGAGAGGGAGAAGGAGAAGGAGAAGGAGAAAGAGAAGGAGAAGGAGAAGGAGAAGGATAAGGAAAAGGAGAAGAAGGAGAACGAGAAGGTGAAGGAGAAGAAGGAGAAGGAGAAGGAGAAGGAGAAGTACAGTTAGACGGAGTAGTAGGAGAAGGAGGAGAGGGAGAAGGACAAGGAGATAGAAATGGAGAAAGATAA
>NC_134798.1:27276048-27283548 GCF_046742065.1 Oratosquilla oratoria
GAATATTAGGATGGTTTGGACACATGGAAAGAATGAGTGAAGAAAGACTAGTAAAAGAGGTATGGAAGGCAGATATGGAGGGAGTGAACATGAGGGGACGTCCTAGGATGAGGTGGGTGGATGGGGTGAAGGGGGCTTTGGGGAAGAGGGGAATGTCTGTTGAGGAAGGAAGGGAGAGGACGGAAGACAGAGGTGAGTGGAGAATGGTTGTATATGGATGATGTTGTGACTGCATGAGGAGGAAGGGGCGGGGGGGTGGGGTAGTATGTGTGAGTAAATTTTGACGCAGCCCGAAGGGATTTCTCCCCGTCCTCGCCTTATATGCAAAGGGGGACGGAGAGGGGGGGTCGCCGATTAAATGAAGCGGCCTTGCTGTGGATGTACTGTGTCTTGCGACACTGCTTCTGACCCAGGGCGGTGGGCAGGGTGCAGGGATGACCCGTCATCCAGGAGGTGCTCAGATGAGAGGAAGGGTGGGAGGGGTGTGGAGTGTATTTAGGGATGAAATGGGTGGGAGTGTTTTTATGCCTTTCCCTTTTTGGCTACCTCCCTTGGAAGGGGGAAAAAGCCTTGGTATATGTATGTATGTATGTATGTACATATGATCCGTATATTTCGAATACTATCTGTAGTCCTCTTCAGCAGAATGATTACAAGAAGGTAGGGTACAGGTATAAAAGAGGTAGTGAGTAGTACAGAAAGGGGACGGGGAAAAGTGGGGGCGGGGTGACTCAGATAACATGCCCTTGATGTGGTTGGGTCGGTCAAGTATGGACAATTTGTGGTATTTTGTCCGACTGTTTTTGACATTATCTTCTTGACTGCTAATCTCGTAATGCAATCTGTGGGCCACTGTCTTTTTAAGATACTGAAGTTAGGAAAATGTTTTATTGAAGAAGATTCCACAATTTTCCAACGAAAGCTACAATGGGATTTGAATATGATAGCGGCATTATCCCAACCCATTCTGTGGTCTTTTTGGCTGGCATGAAGGAACACGGCGGAGTTAACTTGTCCATATTTAATGAAGTTTTTTGTTCCTTGATTCTTGTGTACAAATTCCTAACGGTTTGGCCCCAGTAGACGTCATCACGGTTTTTGCTAGGCAATTTGTATACCCCAAAATTATGGTCCACATAATTTTTTCAATATACAATTACTACCTTTCTGGAAATACTATTTGGGTAACTGTAAATAATCTTAATTTGATTGTTAGATAGTAGTTTTGAGACGGAGTTTATGGATTCATTATATGGTAATATGATGTTACTGTTACTCCATTTGAAATTCTCGCGGGAGTTATTTGGTTTATGATAATTATATTTAGCTTTGCGTAGGGCTTTCTTCAAAAACCCTTCCGGATAGCCTACATTTGAGAGGTTTTTTTTCTTCTAATTAATTCAAATTCATTTTCCAAAAAATCATGGACTACAAATCCTAAGGTGTCTTAGATATAGGCCTGATGCAACACTATATCTTATGTCATCCGGATGGTGGCTAATTTTTTTTGGCAATTTCCTGTGTGGGTAGGCTTTCTATACACAGAAAAGGACAATTGGTCTGGGTCTCTTGTAACCAAAATATCCAGAAATGGGATCCTACCTTTCTTCCCATTCCACTTTAAAATTAATACTCCATGTTAAATTGTTTAATTTAAAAAATAATTCATAAAAAGAGCTCCATAATCCCATAATGTGAAAATATCATTAACATACCTGTACCAAAACATGTCAGGTGGCTTAATCTCGGGAAATAAAGTACATTTAAAGTATTCCATGTATAGATTAGCTAACACGGGTGAAAGGTTAGAACCCATGCTACAACCATACCTTTGTCTGAAATATGAATTATTGAAGGTAAAGACATTAGTATTAATACATAAGTAAGTGAAGCTAATAATTTTTGAAACTGAAAGTGGGAGTTTGTATTGATATTAGTGCAGTTTGGTTTCCAAAAATTTTAAGATACCTTCCGTGTTGAAATTTTTAGATAAGGAAACTATATCAAAACTTAGTAGTTTGCTGTTTGTAGGTATGACATGTCTATTAATTTTGCTCACAAAATCTTCTAAGTGTTAAATATGAGAGTTTGAGAAACTTCCCACAGAAGGTGACAAAATCCCTGTGAGCCATTTTGATACCTTGCTAGTGCATGAATTCCAATTGGAGATGTAACTTAGGAAGACCATAGAATGAGGTTAATGAGGGTTAATAACTCTTAAATTATCAAACAATTTATCTCCTACTATTTGTCGAGCTCTCTTATTAAATTCTACGGAGGTGTTCTTGAAGGGATTTTTAGTAAGACTTTCATAAATTTCCTTATGAGCTGACATGAGGGCTTTGGTTTTATAGTCTTTTTGGTTAAGAATTACTATCTTACCTCCTTTATCAGCTCTTATAAAAATTATATTTTTACGTTTAGTAAGATGTTCAACTGCTAGTTTCCATCTCTGAGGTGAACCACTGTCTCCATTACCGCAGTCCATAATACCTTGCAAAAGGACTCCTTTTAAACACTCTAGGTCTTGGTCATAATAATTGGCTGCCATGAATTTATCAAATCCCAATATATAATCCAAGGTATTACTTTTTATATGGTAAAGTTAACACTTCTTGTTCGTATCTTGACAGAGTCTCATCCGAGAGGTTAGTCACATTATTCGCTGGAGAGAACTTAATCCAAGCACTATTATTGCACAGTCTGATTAATTTCTTATTAAGCCTATTTTTATGTTTTTCACTTACGTGAAAGGCCTTTCCAAGGGTCAACCTATGAACTGCTTTAATGGAGATATTGGTTTGAACTTTCGTGTTGAATATTACTTTGATTTTACTCTTATTCATTTTTTAATCTAGTTTGAGACTTTCCTTGTTCAAATCACTCAGCATATCTTCCAAGTCTTCTGCTCTTTCTGAAATAATGATAATGTCATCCGCAAATCTTAGGTGGTTCAAATATTCGCCATTAATATTCAAATCCTTCTCTTCCCATCTCAACCTTCTGAAAATATCCTCCAAGCAAGCTGTAGATAATTTGAGTGAAATTGTATCGCCTTGCCGTACTCCTTTCTCAGTCTTGATCTTTTCTGTACATTTATATAGTCGAATTATAGCGGTACATTTCGCATAAATATTTTAAAAACCCTTATGGTCTGTTCGTTTGTACCCTGCTTGCGTAGTGAGTTTAGTATTGGTATTTGTTCTATCGAGTCAAAGGCCTTCTCGTCATCTTCAAAAGCTAAACAGAGTTGTATTCTCTCGTTTTCTTGATTAGTTGGTTCATCGCTTGCAAATAGTTTGTTTCCTTCTAAAACTTGATATAGCGTATTTGCAAGGATCTTGGAGAATACTTTATGTACATTCGATAGCAAGCTAATCGGTCGAGATCTACTAAGGTCCTTCTGGTCTCCTTTTTTATGAAGTAAAATCACTATAGCATTGCACCACGATTCAGGAACGCTTTCCAAACGTAAGCACTGGGTGTACAATTGAGCTAACTTAATATGAACTTTTTTCCTGACGTCTCTCAAGAGATCTATCGGTATACCATCCTCCCCAGCTGCTTTTCCTCGTTTCATATTTTTAGAGCAAATTCTACTTCTTTCTTTGTAATCTCTGGTACACTACTAACGTCTACACATGAATTTACTTACTCAACTACGGTCTTCGACGAGTAAAGCTCCTGGTAAAATTCTTCTATTCTTCTTATCATTATGTCTCTTCATGTAATAATCACTCTGTTTCTGTCTTTTAAACGTATCATTTGCTGTCTTTTTAAAGCATGTGTGAGCTCGGTCCATTTGATACTTTTACCTTTCCGAATAGTTCCCTCTATTTCATCTATGTTTCTCTATATTTTCTATGATCTCTGCCTTTTGTTGATAAGCTTGTTCAGTTCTACTCTTTCTAATTCGTCTCTCCTGCTTTTAATCTGCATGGTCTTTCTTCTTTTAATTAGGTCATTTGCAACTTTTGAGTATTTATTTTCTCTAATAATTGTTGTACTTCCTACTTTCTCTGACGATTCCCTAATGATATTCAATAAATTCAAATTCATATCTTCCACGGTGTCCTCGTTAGTTTTTAGAGCTTCGAATCTATTTTTAATTTCTAACTGAAAATTCTTATTATCCATAACATTTGCAAGACTGAATTTCTTTTTTAAAACTAGTTTACTTCTCTCGGCTCTGAAATTGAATTTAGCTGTGCAACCTACCATTCTTTGGTCACTATCTATGTTGAATTTATTTATCACCGTAACATTGCTAATGCTTTTGCTCTCATCTCCTAATATGAAGTCTACTTGGTTCTTCGTTGTTCCATTTGGACTTGTCCAGGTCCATTTACGACCTACACGCTTTTGGAATAAAGTATTCATTATCCTCATGCTGTAGTTTTCTGCAAAATTGACTAACAACTCGCCTCTGTCATTTCTTTTACCTACTTCAAACTTCCCAATGCACGACTTGTCTCCTATCTTCCTATTACCAACCTGTACTTACTTTTTCCTTGAACCGTTACCTGACTTAAATCGTCTGAACTCTGTGAATTTGGTGCATAAACCTGAACTATTTTTACAGTTTACCCAAGCAACCCTGCCTGATAAAGTACTGGACTTGACTACGTTACCAGCAACCTCTCTGATTATTAAGAATCCTACTCTATAGTAGAACAGGTGGTGACTATCATGTAATTGTATCAGCTTTTCTTCCACTCTTCGGACTTCGCTCAGTCACTTGATGTTGTATAGCTCTGTTAATTAAGGTCTCTAGACTGTGGTCTTTTGGGAGAATTCTTACGCTGTAAGTATAGATATTCATTTTCTTCGTGCTATTTAATGTCCAACGCTTTGATATGCTTGGGTAGTGCTTTATCACATTCGGTGGCACACTGCCCGTAAAATCACGAGGCAATGCAGTTGGACCTTTAGGAGACGATAATTCAACAAGAACGCCCGGTTCTCTTTTGGTTGTACTATTCATGGTTGCTATGAAGGGGTTTTGGCAGTGATCTCACCTCCCTGCCAACAGGTTTCTGGAGAGATATTTCTCTGGTGTCACCTTATTCATTATATTCAGTGATTCCCTATATCTACAATGTGTCCAATGGTCCACGCCCTCATTATGACGGTATCCCAAATATCTATGAGGAATTTCCCTGATCGCTTATACATACATACATACATACATACATACATACATACATACATACATACATACATACATACATAAATACATATATATATATATACATATATATACATATATATACATATATATATATATATACATGTATACATATATATATATACATAATTATATATATGTATATATATATATAAGTGTGTGTGTGTGTGTATTCACCTCACCTCGGATCTGCTGCAGTCTCTGTCGAGACAGCCAGACACCACCCTACGGCAGTGAGCTCAAAGCTCCTTATTAGCCGATCTCTGGATAGGTCTGAGACCACTCACACACCACACACCGGGACAGCAATGTCACAACTCCTCGACTAACGTCCCGTACCTACTCGCTGCTAGGTGAACAGGGGCTACACGTGAAAGGAGACAAACCCAACTTATCTCCGTCCGACCGGGGAGTCGAACCCCGGTTCTCTGGCTTGTGAGGCCAGTGCTTTACCAATCCGCCACCGAGCCGTGTGTGTGTGTGTGTGTGTGTGTGTGTGTGTGTGTGTGTGTGTGTGTGTGTGTGTGTGTGTGTGTGTGTGTGAGTGTTTGTGTGTGTGTGTGTGTACACACACACACACACACACACACACACACACACACACACACATATATATATATACATATGTATATATATATATATATATACAAATGCATATATATATATATATATATATATATGTATATATATATATATATATATATTATATATATATATATATATATATATATATATATGGGGGGGTAGAAACTCAAAGAGAAGGGAAAATAGTGTACTGGGGAAAACAGAGTATAGCAATAATATAGAACAATATGCATGTGTAGGACAAAATATAATTTTAGGATATAATGTCGGTAAAGGAAAAACTATTACATTAGGATGTAATGTCAAAGGACAAAATATCACGATGGGATGTAATGACAGTGGAGGACAAAATATCACGACGGGATGTAATGATAATGGAGGATATATATCACGATGGGATGTAATGATAGTGGAGGACAAAATTTAACGGTAGGATATAATGTCACTAGAGGACAAATTGTAATTTTAGGAAGGGATGCCGGACAGATTGTGAATGAACGACGGGAGGCCGTGTGGAACGCAGTGACATAGGGGGGCAAAGTGTATATAAGACATCGGATGACCGGATGTTAATGAGGCATTTATTGTCAATGAATGACCAAATATCAATATAGAGCAAGGTGTCAGTGAAGAACGAAATCATAATGTAAGGCATGATATTGAAACTCTAAACGGGTCAAAAAAGAAATAATCACGAGTTTCTTAAAACCATGTACTTTACATGCTCTTAGTATAAGGAACACATTCCCAAAAATACAGGCGTATGTCAAAACCGAAAAACTCGATATGATAGGAATAACAGAGACATTGTTAAATGGTGGAGAAACTCTTGTTATTAGCGATCCCAACTTAGATTCAAACTACCAAAAATAATCAGAATAAATACTTGTGTTTCTAAAATACTCGATTTCAGTAAAGCTCAGTTCATAGGACTACGTCAGGAGCTTTAACTTACAGATTGGGAGGCAAAATTAAGCGAAAGACCAGGAATCAGATGTGGGAAATATTTCAAAATACGCTTACTAAGATGATTCATACTTACATCCCATTTAAGGACAGACGTCGCCCAAATCAGGCTTGCCCAAAATGGCTTTATAAAGAAATTGAAAAAAAAACTATTGCTAAAAAGAGACAGGCTTAAAAGAAATACAAGCGCTAGGGGGAACTAATGACTATCAAAGTTATGTATTAATACAGTAGGATTTAAAGGAAACAATAAAAAACGAAAACGACAATATGAAATGAATATCACTGATAGATCCAACGAGAATCCCAAAGAATTCTATTGTTACATTAGAGATAAAAAGGTTATTAGGAATTACATTGGTCCACTATTATCTGCTGACGGTGAACATGATTATTCAACTGAAGGAATGTGTGATAGTTTAGATAATTATTTTAGCTCAGTATTCGTAAACAAAACACCTCAAAGTGAACTCCAAACTGAAACCTGTGAAAAGACGAGGGTGAACTTACTACAGTAAATAAAACAAAAGAAAACGTTAAAAGGTATATAGAGAAACTCAAAGTTAATAAAACACAAGGTCTTTAAGTTTCCAAAGGGAATTGACAACATCAAAAGTGACAAACTTTTCACACTGAATGAGAATCCGACAAGAAATAATGGTCTCAAACTGTCAGGAAATAGATTTAATTTGGATGTGGGTAGAAACAACCTCGCCCACCGGGTAGTTAATGAATGAAATAAACTTCCTGTAGAGGCATTG
>NC_134798.1:27291048-27293548 GCF_046742065.1 Oratosquilla oratoria
ATAATAGTCTTAACCCTTCCAGACTAAAGGCCTATGCTTCTGACTTAAGTAAAAGCTTGGCAATATCCTCTCCCTCACCCCAAGAATGTAGGCTATAATGTTAGCTAACTTAATTTATTTCCTTTCAGCTAAACGGGGCAGACTGAAGTTAATTCTGCCAAATTTTATGAAATTAGCCAGGGCGTTTAGAAAGTTATTGGACAAGGCAAATAGAAATGAAGAACACAGGTTGATCCAACTACATTATTTATTACAAGAACAATTACTAAAGACAATTACAATTACAATTACACCATTATCAGCAGGATGAACAGGCACTGTTAAAAAGGACAATTGAATTTGAGGAAAAAATTGTCATATTAAAATAAATATCTAAAGAAATAAAACCAACTATATATTTACCACAGGAAAATGTTATATCAGTATAGTTAACGTATAGAGCTAGCACTTTAGTTTTCAAGAAACCAAACACAAATTACAGAACTGTGGTGTTGCATTACGACAGAGCTCAAGTGAAAGAAGAAAAAATAAAGCAATTGATTTCCGTTGGTACCTGGAAGTGAGTTGTAAACCATGAGTTTGTACGATCTCAAGAGGGTTTACACAGAAAAAAAAAAGATAAATTCAGGTCTGGTTAACGTGAGCAGTTTTAAAGGTAAAAGAGTAGGAAAATTTGTCACAGATTACTCAACTTCAGAATATTACCCAATAACTCCCTATTAGTAAATAAGGAAGAGAAATGAAATGAATGTCCTTAAACAGTGGCACATATTTCTTTTATATACAATGACGATAATAACATAATAAGATCTTTTAGAGTATCGCAAGTTCAATACGAGCTGAATTTACCATTTTCTGCACTGGATGCGAAATCAGTACGTCGTGAAATTCATTATTAATTTGAACACGTCACTACATAAAAGTAACTTCTTTTTATCATTCACCTCAATCTCCTTTTACTCTTCTTTTTCCTTCTCCATTCTATTCTCTCTTTTCCACGACATTAGCCTTCCTCTTCCTTCACCTTACTGTCTTTCCTCTTCGTCCTCTCTTTCTCTTCCTCCATTTACTTCTCTTTCTCCCAATTTCCCTTCATCGTAAGTAAATCACAAATTATAATTCTCCTTCTCTTTATCCTTCTTCTCCTTCTTCCCTTCCCTTCCTCTTTTTTTTTTTTTTTTTTGCTTTTCTTTTTGTTTTCTCCTTGTTTTTTTTCTTCTTGTTTTCTCCTTTTCTGTTTTTTCTTGTTTTCTCCTCAATTTTCTTATTCTTTTCTCCTCCTTTTTCTTCTTTTTTCTCCTTTTTCTTGTTTTCCCCTCCTTTTTCTTCATGTTGTCGCCCCCCTTTCTTCTTCTTCTTCTTCTTCTTCTTCTTCTTCTTCTTCTTCTTCTTCTTCTTCTTCTTCTTCTTCCTCCTCCTCTTCTTGTTCTTGTTCTTCTTCTTCTTCTTCTTCTTCTTCTTCTTCTTCTTCTTCTTCTTCTTCTTCTTCTTCTTCCTCTTCTTCCTCCTCTTCCTCCTTCTCTTCTTCTTCTTCTTCTTCTTCTTTTTCTTCTTCTTCTTCTTTTCTTCTTCTTCGTAATCAATGATATGTTGTGAGTTGAAATGATTTTAGTGATTTTTTCTTTTGATGGATAAAGCCGTATACTTTCAAAGAAAAGGATAATGCAATGACACATATGAATGAACAGGATATAAACGAAATGACTAGTTATAACGTAGGAAAGGAGTTAATTAAAAATCAGAATAGAGCAAAATACTCGTATAGAGGCGTCGATGAAAATCCTAAGTAACGGAAAAAGTACTTTGAAAATAATTTGGAGTAAGTGTATATCATGATAGTTGTAAAATAGCGACTAACAGAGGATTGAAGAAATATAATTAACTAAAAAAAAATTAAGAGCAAATGTTACAATTGCTGTGGTAGGAGAACTACAAAAAGCAAGAGAAGGGCGGAAAGAAGAATTTTGAGTTGTCTCAAATCTCGCCTTAACAAGAACACTTATTGCGAAAAGGAAAATATAGAAAATAAACTCCTAATAACAGGAAAATTAGATAAACACAGAAATAATAATAGAAATTAGTAGATTTATGTAAATAAATGAACAGATATTTCGTCGTCGATGGACACTGTTTGTATCCTTTTGGACATAACTGCATTGAGGAGGGAGTCAAAGGTGGCAAAGAAGAGAGGGAATGAGGGTCGTGGAAAAAAGAATAGTAGAAATTGAAAGAAGCAATATTTTTTGTTTGAATTGCTTCAGTCAGTAAGGATGTCAATAAAGTTTCTTACAGATTTATTGCATCAGTTCTGTGCCGTCAATAACCCATGTGCAAATGAACACATAAGAACAACGGTGTACAGAGAAAATAAGAGCATAATAATGAGGAAGACCGCAAGAGACCATAAGGTCTACACAAGGCAGTTCCATGTCCTTTACCAAATATCACTCCTATCCATAAAGTTATCTAACCTTTTCTTAAAACAAGCAATATGTTTCAG
>NC_134798.1:27298548-27301048 GCF_046742065.1 Oratosquilla oratoria
GTAGCTCTGGCTGATATTGTACCTGAACAGCATTCTGTTACTACGTGTTGTTGATCTAGAAATGATTAACTTGTCCAGATTAGCCCCACCAGTTTTCAAGATAGCATAAACTAGGGCAGTAACTTGATTATCAGACAAGCCAAGACGATCAGCTGTGTTGCAGATGGCATCACATTCCACGACTCTCCTGGGGAATGTCATAGTCACGGTGTCTTCGTGGTAAGAACATCTATGACGAGGCTGCTGGTAATCCATATCTTCTGTGTTGGCGTCACTGTCACTGGAACCACCTCAGGTAATGCCATCCACGTGAGTAACTTCCTCTTGTTCTGCAACAGCTGCAAAATAACACAATGTGGTAAGTATGTAAAACTGCAAAGTAATACAATATGTTAAGCATGTAAAACTTCAAACTTGTTGTCATATTCAAAAGTATGACTAGTAAAAGTATGAAAGTATTATTACTATTTCTCTCCTCTGCAGTTGCTTCTCAGTCCAGCCTATTTGTTGTTGGGATCTTGTCTCAAAGATCTTGTCATGGCCCTACATACGAGCTTTCTTCTCAGTCCTCTGGTCCTAGTAGAACCTGATGTCCTCATCTTTCTTCTCCCTCGGTAACAATCTATTGTCCTCTTTATCCTGGACAGCATCTGGGGCTCCTATGTTGAACAAGCTTTCCAATTCCATGACAAACGCACTCCTCTTTCCTCCAGGGTCACTTGCTCTTCCTTTCCTCTTCATCAGTGTTCTGTGTTTGTCATGGAGTTTCACGAAGAGCTTCATGCAATTATGTCTGGTCATCATCTTGATCCTAGCCATCAGCCAGAATGGGATGATAGCTTCAACCGTTTCATAGCCGAGGTCTTCAACCAAGGATTTCCCTGTATTTTCTTGTAAACTTTGGAGATAACGGAAGTGCTGGAATGCTTGTCTGTTGACAACCGATGTAAGCTGAAGGGTATGCGACCAGGAAGGTTTCAGTTAGAGATCTGGTGGACGGCCGACTTATGCTTGTTTGTAGATTGCAGGTGCAGGTTCTGAGACACCAAATGTGAGTCCTCGTAGCTCCCTGCTTAATGTCATTGTGAAGTATCTTGTGAATAGTTTTCTGGACTTGGATCGAGTTTCTGTGCGGTTCTTGATTTTGTAATGTTCAGTATTTACCAACATCATTAACAGGTTTCTGCAAATATAAAATATGAAATTAAAGGCTGAAATTATGCATTCATCTTTGTCTAGATTCACTTAAAATTGAATCATCCATACAAAAATCATGTCTCCAGGTTAGTAAAATAGTCAGGATTTTCAACAATTTCATATCTTTTAAAATTCACGGAGAAAAATAAAAAATTCTAACGGTTGTTATATGTAAAGTAGATTCCGTTCTTTTATTTGATATCTAATTTGTTGGTCGGTCCTAAATAGATAAACAATTATATCACAAAATATGCTTAGCAATGACTCAAAATTGGCCCTTTTGGTATTAAAGCAAAATTTTTCAGCCTTCACGGGGCAATGCTTTCATGCATCCTAGAGTAACATGGATATATCTTTTGGCCTTTTCAGGTGAAAACACATGGAGAAAAGTACAGTAACGTATGAAAATATGAAAAAGTTGTTTTTAGAATAGGTTACACAAACACACAAACACACACACACACACACACACACACACACACACACACACACACACACACACACACACACACACACACACACACACACACACACACACACACACACACACACACACACACACACACACACACACACACACACACACACACACACACACACACACACACACACACACACACACACACACACACACACACACACACATATATATATATATATATATATATATATATATATACATATATATATATATATATATATATATATATATATATGCTTGAATTATCAGATCATATCACCCGTCTCTTCGATAATTAACTCAAGGTTCTTCCTCTTCAGGGACTACAGCTAGCACCAACTCAAAGTCACACCCATGTCCCCACTTATTTCAGTGTTGGTGAATGAAGCGGTTATTCAACAGTTAGAGGAACAAATAAGGAAATTAGCACTCTCTATCCTCAAACTGTGGACTAAATATGTCGATGATGTTTTCGCCATACAGGACAGCAAGAATGTAGAACCATTTTTGAGTTACATTGGAAGTATAAACCCAGCCATCCAATTTTCGATGGGATTGGAGACAGATGAACATAAAGGAGGTACCCTATTGACAAGTGTCTATAGGAAATCTACGCACACAGAGAGTCCTGGACTACGACAGCTACCATACAGACTTCCACAAGAAGAATGTGATCAGGACACTTTGAAATAGAGCAGATAGAATTTATTCCACTGTGGAAGCTGAGGAAAAACACCTACTACAAGTCCTGCAATGGCTATCTTTGTATGACCGTACGAAATTGGAAAAAAAACATGACATACCAACCCAGAAGAACAAGACCACATACGACACAAAGAGTCA
>NC_134798.1:27311048-27323548 GCF_046742065.1 Oratosquilla oratoria
ATCCAGCTTATTTACTCTCACCATCTCTCTACCTCACAACATTATCCATTTTTCCTCCACTCTCTTTTTCCCATCTATAATTTTTTTTTATATTCCTTCACTGTTTTCTTTTAGGAACATAAGGACATAAGAATAAAGGAAGCAGCAAGAGACCATAACCCCTACACTAGGCAGTTCCATGTCCATTACCACCTGTAATCCCCATCCATATGTCTAACCGTTTCTTAAAACAACCGATATATTCAGCGCTCACTACATGGTTCCTAAGTCTATTCTAGTGGTTTACCACCTATTAGTAAAGAAATTCTTGCCTATTTCCTTCTTAAGTCTAATTTCGTCCAATCTAAATTAATTAAAGTGAGTCCTGCACTTGAACACCTCTATTAAATCACCCTGTATTCTACGTCTTTCCGGAGAGTGTAAGTTAAGGTGCCAAACCTCATTCTTCGTAAGGTAAATTAGCCATGTATCATTTTGATAATTCTCTTCTGTATTGATTCTAGTGAATCGATGTCCATACTATATGACGAAGACCAAAACTGTACCACATAGTTAAGGATGGGTCTAACTAACGCTGGGTAAAATTTGATAATTACCTCTGCACTTCTATTCGTAACGTCCTAGCATTGAAACCTAACGCTCTGTTAGCTTTATTCCTGGCGCTAATGCACTGTTTCCTGGATTTAAGGTCAGGACTCACTAGAACTCCCAAATATCTCTCGCACTCAGTTGTTTTTAAAAACGTGTTGTCTAAGCTATATATGTTTTCTTAAAACAACCGATAGTTTCAGCGCTCACTACATGGTTATTAAGTCTATTCCATTCGTTGACCACCCTATTAGTAAACAAATTCTTTCCTATTTCCTTCTTAAATCTAAGTCTTGCGCTGTTGTCTTAATATGATGATCTTATTTGCGTCACCCTTGTTAAAGCCTTTTATTCACTTGAACACCTCTATTAGATCACCCCGTACTCTGCGTCTTTCCAGAGAGTGTGAGTTAAGGTGCCGAAACCTCTCTTCGTAAAGTATATTTCTGAGCCATGTATCATATTTGATCATTCTATTTTGTATTGACTAGTGAATTGATGTGCCTTCTTCTATATGACGGAGACCAAAACTGTACCGCATAGTCAAAGATGGGTCTAACTAACGCTAGATACAGTTTAATAATTACCTCTGCACTTCTATTAGTAACGTCCTAGCAATGAAATCTAATGCTCCGTTACTTTATTCCTGGCGCTAATGCACTGTTTCCTGGATTTAAGGTCCGGACTCACTAGAACTCCCAAGTCTCTCTCGCAATCAGTTTTCTCTAAAAAACGTATTATCTAAGCTATATCTGTTTTTGGGGTTATGTAGCTCTACGTCTAACACTCTGCACTTTGAGATATTGAAGTTCATTTGCCATTTCACCGGCCATGCGAGCAATTAAGATCATCCTGCAGAATTTCGGCTTCGTCTCCTGACCTAATTAGGCGTCCGATTTTAGTGACGTTTGCAAACTTACTAAACATCTCTATTAATCCCATTGTTCAAGTCGTTTATTTACATAATGAACAATAAGGAATCCAAAACCGAGCCCTGGGGAACTCCACTAGAAATACTCCCCGATTTGAATTTTTCACCATTTATGGTGACCCACTATTTTCTGTCACTGATCCAAGCTCTAATCTATTCTAACACTTTTCCTTCTATGCCATGGGCTTTGATTTTATGCAGTAGTCTCTGGCGGGACACCTTGTCGAAAGCTTTTCTAGTCAAGGTAAATAACATCGTAACTATCATTGTTATCTAACGCCTTATACAATTTAGTGTAAAACATGGGAGATTAGTCACACATGACTTACCCTTGAAGAAACCATAATATGAGTCACAAATCAAATTATGTCTCGCGTAGGATCGTTTTTTTTTTTTTAACTATCCTGCACACATATAAGTATTTTTGTGCGAATTTCATGAATCAGGGGATCATTCTGCTCAATGCTGAGATTAAAAGGTCTATATAGGACGCCAATAATAAGTTTCTTATTCTTGCCTATAATCTCCACCCAAATAGATTCCATACTATCCTCTTCCTTAATCGAACTGTTGATAATACAATTTATTGTATTTTGAACGAAAAGTGCTACTACTCCCCTACTCCTGCCAACCCTGCCCTTGTGAAAAACCTATATCCTTCTATCTCGATTTCCGGAAAAAACAAAAATCTATCAGTCATATTGATCCTGCAGCGGAAGAGTAAACGACGTTGTAAGCTTGTATGTCAACCGGGCCGTGGGATCTTCAATTGTACCCAGACCATCAAGGAGCAAAGACGGACAAACACGGTTACGATTGTTCATACGAGAAGTAACTCGGTGGGTAGGGTGAGATCAGAGGAAATTGTTTAGAATTACAAGATCCTCCTTCAGGAGATGAAGGAACGTGAGAGCCGCCACGTAGTCAGTAGGATCCTTTCAAGGATCTACGCAGGTTCGTGCTGGAACAGTAGACCTATAAGGATCAATGAGAGGATATCACGATTGTGCATGCAACTGGGATACCACTTTCTTGATCCTTGGTATCTCTTTTCTAGGCGTTATGACCTCTACGCTTCAGATGGGATCCAACTTACCCGCAGAGGCAAAGATATTCTTACAAACGTCATTGTGGGAGTTTGTAATGAACTAGTTCCATTTTTGGGGTAGAAACTCAAAAGGACGGGGAAATATAGTGTGCTGAGGAAAACGGAGTAGAGTATAGTAATAATGTAAAACAATATGCCAGTATAGGACAAAATATAATTTTAGGATATAATGTCGGTAGAGGACGAAATATTACATTAGGATGTAATATCAAAAGACAAAATATCACGATGGAATGTAATGACAGTGAAGGACAAAAGATCACGATGGGATGTAATGATAGTGGAGGACAAAAGATCACAATGGGATGTAATGAGAGTGGAGAACAAAATATCATGGTAGGATATAATGTCACTAGAGGACAAAATATAATTTTAGGAAATAATGTCGGACATAATGTCAATGAACGACGGGAGGCCGGTGTGAAACGCGGTGACGTAGGGGAGCAAAGTGTACGTAAGAGATCGGATGACCGTGAGTGACCATATATCCGTGATAGGGAAAATGTTAATGTGGCACTGAATGTCAATGAAGGGCCAAATATCAATATAGAGCAAGGTGTCAATAAAGAATAAAATTATAATGTAAGGCATGATATTGAAATTCAAAACGTATCAAAATGAAATAATCAAGAGTTTCTTAGAACCATGTACTTTAATGCTCGTAGTATTAGAAACAAATTCCAAGAAATACAGGCGTATGTCAAAAGCAAAAATCTCGATATGGTAGGAATAACCGAGAGATGGTTAAATGGTGGAGAGTTTGAAGCTGAATTTAATATTGCGGGATTAAAACACTTTAATCAATATAGAAACCTCAAGAAAGGTAGGGGTGTTCTGTTGTACGTAAAAAGCAATGTGTAACCATAACTAAACACCATATATTGGAACAACATCTATGGAAAACTACACCGCAACATACATACGAACATACACACACACACCCCTAACCTCTTCCTTCACGTGACCTAACCGTGAAATACCCCTGACTCTTAAGAACACCTTTTACTCATACACGCTATATTACGTAATTTAGATTAATAACCATAATAATTAAATAACCAGAAATAACTATACATTCTTATAATGACAATTATTGTAAAATGAAATAATATCCAAAACTTGCATCACCAAAATAAAATGTAAACTACTTATAACCTGCTAACTTCCCAAAATGCCCCTGTCAGCATTTTTTGGTGCCTCCACCAGGAGAGGGAGGAGCCGGCAGTCTTTAGGTGGAAAGCAAACCGGGGAGTCGTAATCTAGGCTAATACTTTTGTTAAGAGGTCTTGTGGTCTTTGATTTATCTACCTAAGGATGATACGTACTAGTGGCAGCGCCACCCACCCCCGAAATAATTGACACTCATAAAGTGAATCCCAGTGCACAGTGAAAGTGAACAAAGTGACCACGTATACCTATATTATTCGTCGTGCAGCACACAGAATACCACAAGACCACTCGAGCGTTTAGGTGTTCCAGGAACAAGTGACTTTGTGTACTCTTCCCCATACAAACGGGTGCCGAAACCGGTTACTGTTTAGTTATAATTCGCTTGAACACATTGTGTAGACATAATTTAATTGTATTTCCCCACCAGGAACTCCGAAAGGAACAAAGAAAAGACCCAAATTGGTTACAGATAATCCTCCACCTAGAAATGGAAGACCCCCCCCCGTACCCCTCCGATAATTACATCTAAAGGATTCAATTTTTAAAAGGGGCACTGCTACCCCAACCCAAACAGTAATTCTCCTGATGGTACACAATAGCTCCATTGCAGGCCACCCAGGCAAGGAAAAATGCCTTGCAAACACCAGACGGGCGTACTATTGGCCCAAGATGGCCACCGACATCAACCGTCATATCGAAGACTGCATCACATGTAACCAGCTTCGTGGACCAGACCCGAAAACACTCCAAATCGAAGAAGTATCCATCCCATCAGATTCATGGAATACTATGAGCATTGACCCTTTAAAAATACCCCCAAGCCGCCAAGGTTCTCAGTACATCCTTATCGCAGTAGATTACTTTTCAAAGTATACGATACTAGTGCCCCTACCAGACAAATCGGCGGAAACGGTAGCCCAAGCATTAGTCGACCATGTGTTCTGTAAGTATAGCATTCCTCGTCAAATCCTTTCGGAAAACGGATCTGAGTTCAAGAACGATGTCCTCTAAAACATAGTTAAATTATACCACATCAACAGGCTATACGCCACAGCGTACCATCCATAAGGAAACGGACTAGTAGAGAGAACAAACAGAAAAATCCTCGAAGTCCCCCTCCCCCTACAAGAATGCCTTTGTGACACATGGGAAGATTGCCTCCCACAAGTACAGGCCAGCATAAATGGCTCTATAAACTCAGTACAATTATTGTACTCTTCGGCCAACCCCACCGTATGCCTTATGATATACTTGGGAAAAAATCCTCCCCCTCTTTACATCATAGAAGATTACGCAAAACGCGTAGAACTCGCCATGCACTTGATCCACAAAGAAGTAAAAAAGAACCTCCAACAAGAGGGAGAAAAAAAAAAAACATAAATACTCTCGATCCTTGTCTCTCACCCCAGGTGATGCTGTCATGCTTAAACACCACAATATATCTAACAAACTTAAACCAAAGTTCTTCGGTCCCCTGGTAGTAGCAGAAACGCTAAGCAATAACAACTACCACCTTATTGACCCGTCAGACGACACCCTCATCACAGCACATGGAGAAAAACTGAAACCAATCAAATCAACCTTCGACGTAAAGTCCATCCTAGACAGACACGGTTTCCTACCAAACCAATCTCCACCCACAACCACGAAGCCTCAACCCCCCACCTCTTACATGACACTACGCTCCAAGCGCTATCTCTCTACACCTGTCCAGATACTCCCCCCTTAGAGGGCAGGACTTCATGCTCACCTGAGTGGGAAGTGATCACGATCTCTATCCATCAACCCTTTCCCCAACTATATATAATTTCTCTTCACATCCTTCAGGATAGTGTTCATCTGGCAAAACCATACTCATACTCATAACAAGAAATGTTAATAAAACACACACACACACACACACACACACACACACACACACACACACACACACACACACACACACACACACACACACACACACACACACACACACACACACACACACACACAAACACACACACACAAACACACACACACACACACACACACACACACTCACACACACACACACACACACACACACAAACACACACACACACACACAAACACACACACACACACACACACACACACACACACACACACACACACACACACACACACACACACATACACACACACACACACATCCAGAGATAAGATACCTAACCACACTCCCCTCTCATCTGCGTATGCCTTGTCGCAGCTTTCTCCGGCATCTAACCGAGGATGAACCCAGGAGCAATAGTTGCCCAGGACAGGTAATGGTCATCAGAGATACAATCACAGTGAAAATGGAGTTCGACATTGCAAAACTACATACAGACCTACAGTTAATACATTAACTTACGAATACAATATCAGATCACTTATCACCTTCAGACACCCTAATCCCAAGAGTAACTCTTCAAAATCAAGAGAGAATATGTTGTACTAATCTCCGACAAACTAAACACACTACTCTTCCAACTCTCCACAATTGAACGGAATGACATGACATCAAATCATAACTCAGAACTCCACCATGCCTCCGTCAGACATAAAAGAGGACTCATGAATTCCATGGGCTCCCTTTCTAAATCCCTATTTGGCATTGCCACTGAAGATGACATAACCAATGTTCACCACACTATAGAAAAAATGGCCTCCAAACTTAATAAGATGGGAAAGTTTTTCTACTAAACTCCCAAAACTCCCAATACTTAGCAGTTTCAATTAACATTCTATTAGACCGTTTCTTCAAACTTCACGAATATTCCCTTACTCAGTCTAACCATCTCCACGAACTAGAAATGTTCATATACTACATAGAACAAATAAACGACTTAAGCGACCACATAGATATAGTCAGACACTACTACCATATACTGATACTCGACCTCGCCAACGCAGTCGCCAACAAGACCACCCTAAACCTCCTCCTCAAAGGCAAACTAAAGTCTGCATTCTCTATCGCCTTAAGAAACCTCCACCTAATAAGCATCTTCCCATTCTAACAACTAGACCTATATTACCCTTTCACTGTAACAACGCTAGCCACAAGTGCAATCTACGCACACATCCTCCTCGACCCACAAAAGAGGTTCATACGTTGAAATATAATTCCATTCCCATACACCTACAAAAACTCAATTATCACTCTCGATTTAGAACCCACAACAGTTATCAAATCTGAAGACGACCTATGGTACACATACACCTCCTCCTCCGACCTCGCCATATGCAAATCAGATTAATGCAGAATACTTCCTATTCTTCCCACGGACCACACTCGTTTCAGTAATCTGTAAGGAAAACCTTCATCTTGGCAGAAATAAATCTATGGACCTATCTCAATTCCCGACTCATGCGAAATCTTCTTTGAAGACACAAGATTTCATCCCAACCACCGCCCTCCTAGTCCTGCTCCTACTAATTTGTAGATTAGTATATGTTTGTGCATTGAAAAGCACTAGCTAGAAGATTTGAACACATATGTAACCTTATGACAATAACTCAACAAAGGATGTTAGAACCCTTCATACATTTTATTTCATTACCACTCCAAATATCCGACTCTCAGAAACGAGTTGATGACACCAAAGTGCAACTCGCAGACAAGACCCCCTTTTTCACCTATATACGAATTACAACTCCCTCGCCGTTCTCCTTCCAGGTGACAGAAGTTACCTCTCGATCACCGGAAGGGAGGTATTATGTAACCATAACTAAACACCACACATTGGAACAACGGAACAACACCTATGGAAAACTACACCGCAACACACACGAACATACACAGACACACACCCCTAACCTCCTCCTTCACGTGACCTAACGTTCCTAAGAACACATTTTACTCATACACACTTTAATACGTAACTTAGATTAATAACCATAATAATTGAATAACCAAAAATAACTATACATTATTATGATAACAATTATTGTAAAATAAAATAATATCCAAAACTTGTATCACCAAAATAAAATGTAAACTATTTATAACCTGCAAACTCTCCAAAATGCCCCTGTCAGCATTTTTTTGTGTCTTCCACCAGGAGAGAGAGGAGCTGGCAGTCTTTAGGTGGAAAGTAGACCGGGAAGGTCTGCAGTCGTAATCTAGGCTAATATTTTTGTTAAGAGGTCTTGTGGTCTTTGATTTATCCACCTAAGGATGATATAAATGTCCATGCTTGTGTTTTAGAGAAAGTGAAACAGGATCCATATGATAGTTTGTGGGTATAATTAACCCAAACAAATGGACAAAATAATATATGTAGTTGTAATATATAGGCCAAAGACATTATCATTAGCAAACGACAAACTGTTATTTCAAGAACTTTCTAGTGTCTGCAATCGGGACATATATTTATAATGGGTGATTTCAATTTTAATGACATTGATTGCATGACCCTACAACAAGGCCATATAGGTAATTGCTTGGTAGATTTTCTCGATGACAATTAGTTCAGCATGTAAAAGAGCCAACAAGACATGGAAACTTACTCGATCTATTGATCACTTACCGCAAAAGCATGAAAACCGATGTAGACGTCGGTGAAACTATTGCAAATAGCGATCACAACTTAGATTCAAACTACTACTACTAAAAAAAAAATAGAATAGATACTTGTCTTTCTAAAATACTTGATTTCAGTAAAGCTCAGTTCATAGGACTACGTCAGGAGCTTCAGTTTACAGATTGGAAGGCAAATTTAAGCGAAAGGCCTGTTGATCAGATTTAGGAAGTATTTTAAGATACGCTCACTAAGATGATTCATACTTACATTCCTTTTAAGGACAGACGTTGCCCAAATCAGGCTCACCCAAAATGGCTTGACAAAGAAACTGAAAAAAGTATTGCTAAAAAGAGACAGGCTTATAAGAAATACAAGTGCTCGGGTGCACCTAATGACTATCAAATTTATGTATTAATACAGAGTAATTTAAAAAGACAAAAAAAAAAAAAAACGAAAATGACAATATTAAATGAATACCGCTGATAAATCCAGAGAGAAAACTAAAGAATTCTATAGTTACATTAAAGATAAAAAGATTATTAGGAATCACATTGGTTTACTATTATCTGCTGACGGTCAACTTGAATATTCAAATTAAGGAATGTGTGATATTTTGAATAATTACTTTAGCTCAGTATTCGTAAACGAAACACCTCAAAGTGAACTCTCAGTTGAAACCTGTGAAAAGTCAAGGGTAAACTTACTACGGTAAATATAATAAAAGAAAAATTAATAGGTGTATAGAGAAACTCAAAGTTAATAAAACACCAGAACCTGACGATCGGCATCCAAGAATTTTAAATGAAATGAAAAATGAGAATGCTGTTTCATTAGAAATTATATTAAAAAAAAAAAAAAACATCATATCCGGAGATGTCTCAAGAGAATGGAAGTTAGCTGACGTTAATTCCATTAAAAAAAGTGACAAGAAGAATCCAGATAACTACATGCCTATAAGTTTTAATTCAATCGTAGGAAAAATTATGGAAACTATCATCAGAGATGATATCGAACATCATTTAGAAAGTAACTGTTTGATAAATGATAGCCAGCATGGTTTCAGACGGAAACGTTCTTGCCTGACTAACTTACTCAAATTTTACAACACAGTAATCTCGAATTATGACAAAAGAAATAATACAGATTTAATATATCTAGACTTTCCAAAAGCTTTTGATACCGTCCCACATGAAAGACTACTTACTAAAATAGCTTCACACGGAATAAGCGATAGCCTATTAAGTTGGACTAGTAATTGCTTGAATGATCGAAAACAGAGAGTTGTTTTAAATGGAAAAAAATCTAGATGGAAAATTTTTACGAGTGGAGTTCCTCAATGTTCCGTTCTTGGGCCACTTCTTTTCATAGTATATATAGATTATATAGACCACGGACTAACATCTAGTGTTTCCAAATTTGATGATGAAACAAAACTGTGTAGAATGGCAAATAATCAATTAAACCAATTGGATATTCAAGAAGATTTAGATAAATTACAGCAATGGTCTGAAAAGTGACTAATGAAACTTAACACAAGTAAATGCAAGGTAATGCACATAGGTAAAAATAACAGTAAGTACGATTACAAGTTATTTGGAAATTCTTTAACAAAAGTTGATAGTGAAAAGGATCTCGGTGTAATTATCAGTAACGATCTCAATCATCTAAGCAGTGTATTTCAGCCTCTGAGAAAGCAAATAAGATCCTAGGACTGATTGCGTGACCTTTTGAATTCAAAAGTACATCACTCATTAACAAACTATATAAATCGCTAGTTCGTCCACATTTGGAATATGCTGTTTCCGTATGGTCACCGAATCTCATTAAAGACTTTGACAGATTGGAAAAAGTACAACGGCAAGCCACAAAACTGATTCCGAATAATAATGAAAAAAGAATCATACGAAAATCGACTAAAACATATGAATATGTTTTTCTAAAAAAAAAAAAAAAAAAAAAAAAAGCGTAGACTCAGAGGTGACTTGATACAGGTCTTTAAGATTCTAAAGGGAATTGATAACATCAAAAGTGACAAATTTTTCACATTGAATGAGAATCAGACAAGAAACAATGGTCTCAAACTGTCAGGGAGTAGATTTAATTTGGAAGTGGGTAAAAACAACTTCACCAACCGTGTAGTTAATGAATGGAATAAACATCCCGCAGAGGCAGTGCAATGTAGTTCAGTTCGAGGTTTTAAGAATCATTTAGAAAAGCACCTAAGCAAGATGCTGTAATGACTGTCATTTATTTCATATTATTTGTTTATTTGTTTTGTTATCATTTGTCTGTTTGTTTATTATCATTTGCTTGATTTTCATTTATTATTTTATATTATTTTTTATATTATTCGTTATTATTTTATTACTTTATGTTATTCGTTTATTTGCTTTGTTTTATTATCATTTGTCTGTTTGTTTACTATTATCTACCTGATTCTCATTTATTATTAGTTATATATGAATATATTATTATGTACTATTTATCTGTTTGCTAATTAGTTAACTATACCTATGCATTTATGTTGTTCATCATTATTTACTTTATTATAGTCTTTACTTATTCATGAATTTATTTATTTATTCATTTACCATTATTATATATATATATTTTTTGCATTCGACCTTGATATGGACCAAAACGTCTCCTGTCGACATGCTCCGCCTTTGTCATCCTTTGTAATCATATCAAATCTCCGCATGCTTTACCTCGCAGCAAATAGATTTTATTTATCACGCTTCTGCTTTTTGTATAGTAAAAATTTAGCTTATCCTCCCACTATCTGATTTTGTTTATTCTTTTCACAGTCCCTATCTGAACTGTTTCTTTTGCCTAAACTATATTCCGATGCTTAGCCCCCCCCCCGAGTCTCACGTAATTAAAAAAAAAAAAAAAAACAAGAAAAAAACATGCAGGATGCCTTCTTCCCTCTTAAGGGATTCAGTAAGGAGCCGAAATCCTCTGGGTGATAAATGCACCCCGTCACTTGTATATAGATGATTCTTTCCGTAAATCTATCCCAGTTGTCGAAAAATGCCATCCATTGACCTGCAATATATATTGCAATAGTTCTTGAATGCCGCACGCCTCCAACTGTACGCCTCAGAAAGATTCCACATACAACAGAAACCCCTCCCTTAATCCTAATATTATCTAGTGCATCCCGGAACAGCGCAAACAATTCCTCGCTCCCTAACTTACCCATGTCATTCCCACCAGCACTCAAGCCAACAATTCTATCTCTAACATTATCTATCACCGCCATGAGTTAGACAGTGATTCATACTGTAAAAGAAGATAACATAGTGCAAGCGAGCATCTAGTAATAAAGATGAGAACAACAGGAGTTATGCAGAACATGAAGCATGTTCGGCTAACACAAAGAATGAATTAGTTGCTAGATAAAGTGAAACAATTGTCTCCCGGAATCGGATAATCGCATCGAGTTCTAATCAGTGATTGCATTCAGGAGACGACAAATGCTGACCATATAGAGAAATTCAGTTAGCCATATTGAAGGTATGATCGTCAGGAGGCAGTAAATTTTTAACATCTATTTATGATTTATTACTCAATAGTAAGCAAAGCACAGCCTAACAAGAAGAATCATACAGCATATCCAGAAGACATTAGGTTGTACCATATAGAGAAATTCAGTTAGCCATATTGAAGGTATGATTGTCAGGAGGCAGTGATTTTTTAACATCTATTTATGATTTATTACTCAATAGTAAGCCATTTACAGCCCAACAAGAAGAATCATACAGCATATCCAGAAGACATTAGGTTGTACCATATAGAGAAATTCAGTTAGCCATATTGAAGGTATGATCGTCAGGAGGCAGTAAATTTTTAACATCTATTTATGATTTATTACTCAATAGTAAGCCATTTACAGCCCAACAAGAAGAATTATACAGCAGATCCAGAAGACATTAGGTTGTGCGCGACGTCAAAATGGCGTAAAGTGAATCTTAGGCTGCGTCCCTTCCTTGCTTGCATAAGACATTAAATCCAGTTGCTCCTATAGTCATTGGCGTCATATATTCATTAATTCAATTCATTCTTTCACCTATTTTGACTACATCCACGAGGCAATAGAGTGGTAATTTATTGTTTTTCGTTAATAATTAATTTACCTTAGCTAGCTACAGAGCCTTCCATGTCACCCTGATATAGT
>NC_134798.1:27346048-27351048 GCF_046742065.1 Oratosquilla oratoria
AATCTTCTATATCGTTAGTGTTATATTGTTTTACCTTACTTTTCCTATGTGATTTCGCTATACTATATGACAACTTTCTTTCTTTAGGAAAAGACACTTTGGCGGAACGAGGAAGTCATAAAGGCAGTAAGGAACAAAACTTTAAAGTTAAGAAAGTTTTGTTCCTTACTGCCTTTATGACTTCCTCGTTCCGCCAAAGTGTCTTTTCCTATTTCCTTCTGTTACCACAATGACTTTCTTTCGAAGTGTCCCCAGCTATCTGTATCCTCGTATTTTTTGTATAAGTTTAGTACTATAAGTATTCTTTTTCTTTTCCTCTTGCAAAGTTTTTTGTTTTGATTACTTCTCTTTTTCTACTTTGCTGTTTTTACCTTACCAATCTTAAGAGCACCCGGTAGTAGCCTGTGGTCTGATATTACCTTTACATTGGTAAATATTCTTCTGTCTGAACATATTATGTAATCAATAATTGATTATTTATCAAACTGTCCAATCTGTTGATTTCACCTATATCTAGTGAATTTTTATTCCTATTTATGTTGATCAAATCCATTTATTATTTTCGATCAAAAGTCCTATATCGCCATCTAGGATCTCGTACTCTTCCTCCAAAAAAATCTAAGAATTCTTGTATTTTCTTCCGTTCATCCGTATTGAACACCTCATTAGTCTTTCATTTATCGATTTCAACTCTTAAATATACTGTGCCAGTCTTGGTCCCACTACCATAGCTACCCCATGCCTTCTCCCTCTCTTTTCTGTTCCACAATACATCAAGGTATCCCCCTTCGAGATCTCTTCCTTCATGTTTTCCTCAAAGTCTTCTCTCTGCCATTTCTATCAAATCTATTTTTTTTCTCTCCTTCATCATCTCCAAGATTTCTTCTACCTTGTCTCTGTATGTTACGGTATAAATCGTTGCAAGTCTTACTTTGTGGAGTGTCTTGTGCTAATTTCTTTGACGTTTACGATTTTGTTTATCAAAGTGCCGTCTGGATTCGAAGGCTAGTCGTCGTGGAGTTTCACGAGCATATATTATTTCACACCACCGGCTAGCTAGGCCTGTAGTGGCAGCTGCCCAGGATGTAATACTTCACCCCATACCATACAACACATAATGAAAGACTGCATTACACACAATCATTCACGCAAACAACACAACATTCACTCTATAAAGGATTTGTGGGAAAATCCAGTTTCGGCTGTGGCATTCCTTGGGGAGACGGGACTGATCGGACAAGCAGTCTAGGGAACGACAACAACAACAACTTTCTCATCTGGGCTTGGGATGCGCAATGGCGGAGATCTTTTTTTTTTATATAATGTTACATAAAATTACAATATTAATTGACATTCACGAACGCCTATTTCTACACCTTTATTTCGTGAAAATTAAATCATAATTGACCATGTTGCAAGCTTTGAACAACGAGAAAAAATATATTCTTATAATTGAAGAACTTGAATATCAAAATAGCCAAAGCTAGTAGTGCATTTAACGTCGGTAGAGAAAGAAAAAAATATACATGCATACATATATGTTTATACATATATATATATATAAATATGAATATATATATATATATATTAAATATATATATACATATATATATATATACATATATATATATATATATATATATATGTGTGTGTGTGTGTGTGTGTGTGTGTGTGTGTGTGTGTGTGTGTGTGTGTATGTGTGTGTGTGTGTGTGTGTGTGTGTGTGTGTGTGTGTGTGTGTGTGTGTGTGTGTGTGTGTGTGTGTGTGTGTGTGTGTGTGTGTGTGTGCACGTGTGTGTGTGTGTGTGTGTGTGTGTGTGTATGTGTGTGTGCACGTGTGTGTGTGTGTGTGTGTGTGTGTGTGTGTGTGTGTGTGTGTGTGTGTGTGTGTGTGTGTGTGTGTGTGTGTGTGTGTGTGTGTGTGTGTGTGTGTGTGTGTGTGTGTGTGTGTGTCATTTTGACTAATGGAAATGAGCTCCACCGCAAGGACTCGAACCTTTGCCTTAGCGACTGCTTATTATGAAGCATAGACGATAGCCTTGAGCCAGCCAGGCCGTACAAAAGGAACCACCTAGTCCACGACCTGGTAGTTCTCCGACGGTACTAGGCCTACTTAGTCTATATTAAATTTCACCGAGTCTTTATTATGGCAAGCCATCCGACAAATTGTGTGTCATTTTGACTAATGAAAATAAGCTCCACCGCAAGGACTCGAACCTTTGCCTTAGCGACTGCTTATTATGAAGCAAAGACGATAGACTTAGCCTACCAGGCCATACAAAAGTAACGACCTGATCCACGACCTGGTAGTTCCCCGACGGAACTAGGCCAGCTCAGTCTTTATTCTAATTTCACCTAGTCTTTATTATGTCGAGCCATCCGATATTTTGTGTGTCATTGCGGTGGAGCTTATTTCCATTTATCAAAATGACACACAACTTGTCGGATGGCTCGCCATAATAACGATTAGGTGAAATTACTACTTCACTGTATGATACTGGATTGCAAATTGGAGAGTTCCGTTTATTATCATTTTGTTCTAATCATTCTTGATCATATTTTTCATTATGTAGAACTATGTAACTTTAATCAAAGTTTCAGTATTCTGTTCTTAAATGAGTGTTTTAAATATCCATGGCTTTTTCCAGTTTATCTATTCATTTCTTTGTTGCCTTTCATGAGAAATTGATAGAAAATATTTCATCTAGCAACTAATTTCCCTCGCTTATACCTTGCAGTCTTATGAAAAAAAATCCGCAATAAAATTCTGCTAGAATAATCATGACCTTATATTCATATGGAAACTGATGAAGTCTCATACTCTTTAAATTTATATAAAGTATTTTTCCTACACACACACATGCAAGTGCACAGAAACATAAACACGCAACCACACATGCACAATATACATACACACAAAAACACACGCCCCCTTACACATACACACACACACACACACACACACACACACACACACACACACACACACACACACACACACACACACACACACACACACACACACACACACACACACACACCACTGAAAAGTGGCTAATGAAATTTAACACAAGTAAATGCAAGGTAATGCACATAGGTAAAAAATAACAGCAAGTACGATTACAAGTTATTTGGAAATTCGTTAACAAAAGTGGATAGTGAAAAAGATCTCGGCGTAATTATCAGTAACGACCTCAAATCATCCAAGCAGTGTATTTCAGCCTCTGAGAAAGCAAATAAGATTCTGGGATTGATTGCGCGATCTTTTGATTTCAAAAGTCCATCACTCATTAACAAGCTATATAAATCGTTAGTTCGTCCACATTTGGAATATGCTGTTTCCGTATGGTCACCGAATCTCATTAAAGACATTGACAGACTGGAAAAAGTACAACGGCGAGCCACAAAACTGATTCCAAATATCAAAAATAAATCATACGAAAATCGACTTAAGCACATGAATCTGTTTTCCCTAAAAAAGCGTAGACTCAGAGGTGACTTGATACAGGTCTTTAAGATTTTAAAGGGAATTGACAACATCAAAAGTGACCAAATTTTCACATTGAATGAGAATCAGACAAGAAACAATGGTCTCAAACTGTCCGGAAATAGATTCTTTGGAAGTAGGTAGAAACAACTTTGCCAACCGTGTAGTTAATGAATGGAATAAACTTCCTGCACAGGTAGTGCAATGTAGTTCAGTTCGAAGCTTTAAGAATCATTTAGATAAATACCTAAGTAAGATGCTGTAATGATTATAATTTATGTTATATTATTTGTTTTTGTTTTGTTATAATTTGTCTGTCTGGTTTCATTTATTATTAGTTTTATGTCAATTTATTATCAGTTACTATTTACCTGTTTGTTTGTTATTCAACTATACCAATGCATTTATTTATGTATTTTAATTGTTATTTACATTGTTATAGTTTTAATTTATTATTAATATGATTTTTTTTTTTTTTTTTTTTTTTGCATCCGACCTAGATATGGATCAAAAGGTCTCCTGTCGGCATGCTCCGCCTTTGTAATGCTTTGTAACATGCACACACACAAACATGCACACACACACACGAACACACGCATACACACACACACACACACACACACACACACACACACACACACACACACACACACACACACACACACACACACACACACACACGCACACACACACACACACACACACACACACATACACACACACACACACAAACGTACACGCACACACACACACACACACACACACACACACACACACACACACACACACACACACACACACACACACACACACACACACACACACACACACACACACACACATACGCACACACAAAAAAAAAAGTCAGGCTAGAAGGAGGTGATTAGTGGAGTTCCGCAAGGATATGTATTGGCTCCAATAATGTTTGCTATTTATGTGAATAACATAGATGATGATGTGAAATGTTACGTGAGTTTCTTTTCAGACGATGCTAAATTGTTGAGGAAAGTATAAACAGAAACAAAATGCGAATCACCACAGGGAGATCTGATCAACGTTTGGAAATGGAGTCAGAAATGTGAAGTGGACTTCAACATTAAGAATTGTAGCATAATGGAGTTCAGAAAAAAAGTAAAAATAGAAATCAGGATAACATAGAATTGGAGCTAAGTCAATACAGAGGACTTGTTATATTGGGTTTTCTCTTTTTTTTTTCTCCAATGCGTATTTCGACCATACTCGGTCATCCGGAGGGAGTTACAATGGTTGGTGAATACATAGGTTTATATACAGTCCGTACATTGGCCGAACACTGGGAGAGGTCAATTTCATGTAGCAACTTTCTTGTGGATTGTGGAAAGAGGTGTTATTGTTTATGTTATGTGCGTCTATTGCTTGGGAGTGTGGTTGTGGGCATGAGTTGTATGTTAATGGAAGGTTTTTCGATGAAAATGGTCACTGCTTTGGCCATCTTAAGGCGAAAGGGTTCGTGAACTTTGTAGATTATTTTAGT
>NC_134798.1:27358548-27363548 GCF_046742065.1 Oratosquilla oratoria
CTTAAACTCATATTCATGTTGTTCTCAAAAGTATTCTTAATATAACATGATTCAATAATATATCTTTCCATAATGTGGGGCAATTTATATGCCTGAAGTAATAGGTCTGAAAGGAATACATAGTAAGTTTTCGGAAAGCATTTCATAGTTGGAATTGACGGATCTTCCTCCAGAAGGTAGATGAGTTTCTTTCCCGCTATAAGCTCTTAGAGATCTTTGTTACGTCTACATTGAATTTTCTAGCTTACCACTTTTCTTTGCCGTCTTGTCATTTATTGTAGATATTGCTGTCGAAGAGGTGTATCATCTTGCTAATGTAGTTGTCCATGTTCAGTATAACAACCTCATTACCTTTATCTTGATGAAGTCATTATGATATCGCCGCTGTCTAGAAAATCCTTCGGGGTACGAAGTGTCTTCTAGAAATGGCCCTGCCGTTATTTTTCACCACATTTGAACAACACAGGAGAACCCAGGTCACTTTTCTTCCAATTGTTCCCGCAAAGCCCGCTGGTTTCTTTTGGTTGATGTTGGTACTAAACTTTAGGCCTAATTCAAGGGCTTCCTTTCTAAATATGTGAGGTGACATGGTGATAGATTATTGATTAAGTCTTGTCTATTTTTCTCCATTGTTATAGTTACACATTTTTGCTAATTTTATGTGGAGCTTCAAGAGCTGGTTCTGGTTTCTTCCCTCAATTTCAACAGCGAGGTGATGTGGGAGTTCATAATTCTGTAGCCTGCTCCTGATCTCCTCGTTTTCTGTTCAAGAGTTTCTCTGTCTTATTTTATGTATTCCCTAGCAGTGTTGCTGAAAGACTAGTATGAATAATGTAGATGTTTCGGGGGTTGATCCGGGAAGACCAAGTTCCTCCAGACGTTTCTTCAGTATAGTGTGTTGAGTATGTAGGCCAACTTAAATCTGAGAGCAAACTCGAACTTCATGACGTCCTGACTTCCTTCTCCACCTTGTGACATATGTTGATACATTCTGACAAGCTGAAGTTGGTGGAGAAAGAAAAGACTGGGGTCTTAATCCGAGTTTGTTCTTAACTGGTTTCGCTACAAGCTTTTTCAAAAGAATAATACCACACACCTAGAAGTGGCTTATTTGTATGTGTACCTATCCCAGAGGAAATTTTTACCTCAACATTGACAACAATATGATAAAAGAAAAAATAACTATATTATAATGAAATGGTAGTGGGAATGATGATGAACAATTAGATAGTTTGGTACCGTCTATTAAGTTTGCTATGGAGATTGAACAGGATAATAGTATGCTCTTTTTAGATGTTTTGATTTATAAATCTGGTAAGAATTTTAAGTTAGATGTTTATAGGAAACCAACTAATGTTTTTTCATATACTAATTTTTACACTTATCACTATCCTAAGACCAAAATATGATTTTCCTTCAATATTTTTAAGAGCATTTAGAGTTTGTTGTCGTGAATTTTTAGACAATGAAATAGAAAAAAGTATATGACATTGGAAATAAATTAAAGTATCCCATATGTGTAATGGACAATGCACAGCAAATAAAAACAAACTTTCGCTTCCGTTCATGAGAATTTGATCAGTCTTTCTCATATTTTTAGCAACTTTGGAATACAAGCCTACTGATTAAAAATTCACCTAACGTCAGAGAAGGGTGCGTTTATAGCATCCCATGTAAAAAATTTAATTGTGAATATGTAGGTTAAACTAGTAAAGATTTGAAATTGACGATAAGCCAGCATAAGTATAGCGCCAGAACAGGAAAAATATCAAATGGATTATTTGTACACATAAAAGATTTTAATCATTGTATTGGATGGAATAAAGCTGAAAAAAATTCTTAAATAAAAACATTATGGAAAGAAATATCATTGAATCATGCTATATTGAGAATACTTTTGAGAACATCATGAACATGTGTTTAGGATTGTACAAATTGGATAATTTTGTTATTAAAAATGTTGTAGATGGTAGGCATGGAACCTGACAACCTGTGTTGAGCTACTCACAGTGGATCTTCCCTAGTTTCTTTTATGTTCTGTATGCACGGTATATAATGTCCTTATTTCTCTTGTTTATATTGTACCTTTGAAAAATATCTTAAATAGACGAAAACGTTCGGCTACCAAGTTCTCATTTTCCTAGTGGTTATTCCATATATATATATATATATATATATATGTATATATATATATATATCTATATATATATATATACATATATATATATAAGGTAATATTACATGTATAACTTTATTAAAAAGCATGTTTTGCATAAACTTCTTTTATTTACACATCTGGGTTTACAAAGGGGCGGAGCCCAAGGGCGCCGCAGGCCAAGCAACCTGGTGTAGCCATGTGTGGCGAAGTCGCTGCTTGTATGTATATATGTGTATTTATATATATATGTATATATATGTACATATATATGTATATATATATATATATATATATATACATATATATGTATATATATATATATATATATTATATATATATATATATTTATATATATATATATATATATATATATATATGATCCGGGTGGAGTACACCCTGATTTTTATTAAAGATGTATTTTTCTGACTCAGTGCTAGTGCAAAATGTTTCTTATGTTAATTTGCTTCTATTTAGCTTAGAAATATGGCTACATCCAACCGTACCTGTCATTAATGTCGTCTAGTTTTCTTTTTGGATTTTGCTTTTTTATTTACCCTTACTAGGATGAATACGAAACTTCTTTGTGTGAATGAGTCTCAATGGTCGTCAATACGACATAGTAAACGAGGCTTTTCTTCAGATTTTTTTCTGATTCTTATTTCTATTTCTAGGGGGATTTTAGTTAGACCTATATTTTTATGCAGGGTGTACCAAGAGTGTTTGAAAACGTATTGCAGCGACCTTTGAATTTCCACTTACTCTCTAATGCTATTTTCCCTCCAAAAGTTCACTTATTTCTAATTTCTTTTGACCATTATACAGCTGATGAGGAAGACAGTGACAGTTCTTCCCCAGTACTTATAACGTTCAATGTACCATATAATTCTATTTTAAAATCTGTAATTTCTCACTCATTCAATAGAATACTCTCTTAACTACTCATCATTGCCCGAATATTGTTATACTTATGAAACTACGATATTTTCTGCGTAATTTTTCATGTCTTCATTCTAAGCTAGAGTATTCAAGAGGCATTGCTAGAGAATACTTTATTTTTCCTTTTACATCTGATCACGGTAGATAAAACATATTTTCTTTCGTCGTCACCAAGACTCAGCTTCCTCACCTCTCCACCCGACATAGTCGTCAAAACGGAAATAGACTATTTTCTTCAACAGTAATATATATATATATATATATATATATATATATATATATATATATTCTATATATATATATATATATATTCTATATATATGTATATATATATATATATATATATATAATATTAAACATTCTCAGTCTACCTTTGAATATAAAACACAAATAGAAACATCAAATCTTAGTTATTAGTTAATTTTCAAGTTTCAGCGCCATCGCTGACAGTACACACGCACTTCATTCACTCTTTTATGGAGTACATACCCTGTAATGGAATTTTCCAGTGCGATATACTTTCCTTCCTCTACTACTGGGAGGCTCCAACACTACCTCTAAAATATTCTCACAACTATCTATGACACTAGATAAAAAAAAAATCCAACAACTGACGTTGGATCTACATGTTATTCATTATATATATATTTTTTCGGAGAGGCTCAACACTACCTCTATAATATTCTCACAGCTATCTATCACACTAGATAAAAAAAAATCCAACAATTGACGTTGGATCTACATGTTATTCATGTTATTCATTATATATATTTTCGGAGTGGTCTAATGTGGTAGCTTTATTTTTGCTTTCTCTGCTCTTTGAAATGTGCCGATAAATAATATAGCAATAAAATGGCCCTAGTTTTAGTTCTGCAACTAAAACCAGACTGGTGTGCAAAACAAGTTTTAATTTACATATGATGAACTAAACAATTCATTAATTATTAGTTGAAATTTAGAAAGGTAACAAATACTTATCATAATATGGAGATTAACCGAGGAAAGAATATAAGGGGGTATCTAAGCTGATTAAAATAATGCAGTGTTACTTGAAATGGGAAAATTACTCTGATGAATAAATTTAGAATGTTTTTACTCGTTTAACCCACGAAAAATCAGAGGGATTTAGTTAAACCGAACAAAATTTTCTACTGCTCGCTAGATCAATATCCTAAGTAGGTATCATTTTCTATGGGTTAAATAAAAAAACATCTTTGAAGAATACATTCATAATTACTCCAAATATATGTAACAAAAACATACAGTTACATTAGAAAAAAATAGTAAATTCATATAGTTTTTTACTTCCACTTATGTAATATTGTTGATTAACGATATATTTTCAGGACGTATGTTATAGAAAGAAAAGCCAAAGACAGTTTTCTGAAAGCAAAAAGAGAAGTTACAAAGTCCCTGAGGTCTTGTTGGGACATTCTTGCTACAAGATGTCGCTGTCCACTGGGAAATATCGTGGGGCATGGCATCTAGTCCATTCTCTTTGAAAGCACTAACTGCATCAATGATTTTTTTTTTTTTAATTCTGCATAAGTTTTTATATATTATCAAGTAGCTTATATGTAGCAAAAATTTCTAAGATATATACTATGTATTACGTTTACTATACTATATCCAAACCTTGAATTAAGTTAGAATGAAGTTAGTCTTACACTGATAATGAAAACTAATTCCATTTTAAATCATTTGATGTCAATCAGTTAATTTTCATGCTAATGCTTTATTTTTATGCACAACGTTTGACTACCGTGAATATTTCAACATTACTAAGATGAAGATCATAAAGATTGTTTAGATTGTTTTAATTAGACCTGATTCTTTTTAATGAATATGAACACCCACATCGAAAATTGAAATATACCTTTCTACTTGGACGTTATAACGTTTTCTA
>NC_134798.1:27373548-27378548 GCF_046742065.1 Oratosquilla oratoria
TGGTTTCGCTACAAGCTTTTTCAAAAGAATAATGCCACACACCTAGAAGCGGCTTATTTGTATGTGTACCTTTCCCAGTGGAAATTTTTACCTCAACATTGACAACAATATGATAAAAGAAAAAATAACTATATTATAATGGAATGGTAGTGGGAATGATGATGAACAATTAGATAGTTTGGTACCGTCTATTAAGTTTGCTATGGAGATTGAACAGGATAATAGTATGCTCTTTTTAGATGTTTTGATTTATAAATCTGGTAAGAATTTTAAGTTGGATGTTTATAGGAAACCAACTAATGTTTTTTCATATACTAATTTTTACACTTATCACTATCCTAAGACCAAAATATGATTTTCCTTCAATATTTTTAAGATCATTTAGAGTTTGTTGTCCAGAATTTTTAGACAATGAAATAGAAAAAAGTATATGGCATTGGAAATAAATTAAAGTATCCCAAATGTGTAATGGACAATGCACAGCAAATAGCTAATATTTTTTATGGGTTAACACATAGGCAAAAATTTAACAATAAAAACAAACTTTCGCTTCCGTTCATGAGAATTTGATCAGTCTTTCTCATATTTTTAGCAACTTTGGAATACAAGCCTACTGATTAAAAATTCACCTAACGTCAGAGAAGGGTGCGTTCATAGCATCCCATGTAAAAATTGTAATTGTGAATATGTAGGTTTAAACTAGTAAAGATTTGAAATTGACGATAAGCCAGCATAAGTATAGCGCCAGAACAGGAAAAATATCAAATGGATTATTTGTACACATAAAAGATTTTAATCATTGTATTGGATGGAATAAAGCTGAAAAAAGTTCTTAAATAAAAACATTATGGAAAGAAATATCATTGAATCATGCTATATTGAGAATACTTTTGAGAACATCATGAACATGTGTTTAGGATTGTACAAATTGGATAATTTTGTTATTAAAAATGTTGTAGATGGTAGGCATGGAACCTGACAACCTGTGTTGAGCTACTCACAGTGGATCTTCCCTAGTTTCTTTTATGTTCTGTATGCACGGTATATAATGTCCTTATTTCTCTTGTTTATATTGTACCTTTGAAAATGTCTTAAATAGACGAAAACGTTCGGCTACCAAGTTCTCATTTTCCTAGTGGTTATTCCATATACATATATATATATATATATATATATATATATATATATATATATATATATATATATATATATATATATATATAAGGTAATATTACATGTATAACTTTATTAAAAAGCATGTTTTGCATAAACTTCTTTTATTTACACATCTGGGTTTACAAAGGGGCGGAGCCCAAGGGCGCCGCAGGCCAAGCAACCTGGTGTAGCCATGTGCGGCGAAGTCGCTGCTTGTATGTATATATGTGTATTTATATATATATGTATATATATGTACATATATATGTATATATATATATATATATATATATACATATATATGTATATATATATATATATATATATATATATATATAGACATATATATATATATATATATATATATATGATCCGGGTGGAGTACACCCTGATTTTTATTAAAGATGTATTTTTTCTGACTCAGTGCTAGTGCAAAATGTTTCTTATGTTAATTTGCTTCTATTTAGCTTAGAAATATGGCTACATCCAACCGTACCTGTCATTAATGTCGTCTAGTTTTCTTTTTGGATTTTGCTTTTTTATTTACCCTTACTAGGATGGATACGAAACTTCTTTGTGTGAATGAGTCTCAATGGTCGTCAATACGACATAGTAAACGAGGCTTTTCTTCAGATTTTTTTCTGATTCTTATTTCTATTTCTAGGGGGATTTTAGTTAGACCTATATTTTTATGCAGGGTGTACCAAGAGTGTTTGAAAACGTATTGCAGCGACCTTTGAATTTCCACTTACTCTCTAATGCTATTTTCCCTCCAAAAGTTCACTTATTTCTAATTTCTTTCGATCATTATACAGCTGATGAGGGAGACAGTGACAGTTCTTCCCCAGTACTTATAACGTTCAATGTACCATATAATTCTATTTTAAAATCTGTAATTTCTCACTCATTCAATAGAATACTCTCTTAACTACTCATCATTGCCCGAATATTGTTATACTTATGAAACTACGATATTTTCTGCGTAATTTTTCATGTCTTCATTCTAAGCTAGAGTATTCAAGAGGCATTGCTAGAGAATACTTTATTTTTCCTTTTACATCTGATCACGGTAGATAAAACATATTTTCTTTCGTCGTCACCAAGACTCAGCTTCCTCACCTCTCCACCCGACATAGTCGTCAAAACGGAAATAGACTATTTTCTTCAACAGTAATATATATATATATATATGTATATATATATATATATATATATATATATGTATATATATATATATATATTCTATATATATGTATATATATATATATATATATAATATTAAACATTCTCAGTCTACCTTTGAATATAAAACACAAATAGAAACATCAAATCTTAGTTATTAGTTATTTTTCAAGTTTCAGCTCAATCGCTGACAGTATACACGCACTTCATTCACTCTTTTATGGAGTACATACCCTGTAATTGCATTTTCCAGTGCAATATACTTTCCTTCCTCTACTACTGGGAGGCTCCAACACTACCTCTAAAATATTCTCACAACTATCTATGACACTAGATAAAAAAAAATCCAAGAACTGACGTTGGATCTACATGTTATTCATTATATATACATATTTTCGGAGAGGCTCAACACTACCTCTATAATATTCTCACAGCTATCTATCACACTAGATAAAAAAAAAAATCCAACAATTGACGTTGGATCTACATGTTATTCATGTTATTCATTATATATATTTTCGGAGTGGTCTAATGTGGTAGCTTTATTTTTGCTTTCTTTGCTCTTTGAAATGTGCCGATAAATAATATAGCAATAAAATGGCCCTAGTTTTAGTTCTGCAACTAAAACCAGACTGGTGTGCAAAACAAGTTTTAATTTACATATGATGAACTAAACAATTCATTAATTATTAGTTGAAATTTAGAAAGGTAACAAATACTTATCATAATATGGAGATTAACCGAGGAAAGAATATAAGGGGGCATCTAAGCTGATTAAAATAATGCAGTGTTACTTGAAATGGGAAAATTACTCTGAAGAATAAATTTAGAATGTTTTTACTCGTTTAACCCACGAAAAATCAGAGGGATTTAGTTAAACCGAACAAAATTTTCTACTGCTCACTAGATCAATATCCTAAGTAGGTATCATTTTCTATGGGTTAAATAAAAAACATCTTGGAAGAATACATTCATAATTACTCCAAATATATGTAACAAAAACATACAGTTACATTTAAAAAAAAAAAAAAAGTAAATTCATATAGTTTTTTACTTCCACTTATGTAATATTGTTGATTAACGATATATTTTCAGGACGTATGTTATAGAAAGAAAAGCCAAAGACAGTTTTCTGAAAGCAAAAAGAGAAGTTACAAAGTCCCTGAGGTCTTGTTGGGACATTCTTGCTACAAGATGTCGCTGTCCACTGGGAAATATCGTGGGGCATGGCATCTAGTCCATTCTCTTTGAAAGCACTAACTGCATCAATGATTTTCTTTTTTTTTTTAATTCTGCATAAGTTTTTATATATTATCAAGTAGCTTATATGTAGCAAAAATTTCTAAGATATATAGTATGTATTACGTTTACTATACTATATCCAAACCTTGAATTAAGTTAGAATGAAGTTAGTCTTACACTGATAATGAAAACTAATTCCATTTTAAATCATTTGATGTCAATCAGTTAATTTTCATGCTAATGCTTTATTTTTATGCACAACGTTTGACTACCGTGAATATTTCAACATTACTAAGATGAAGATCATAAAGATTGTTTAGATTGTTTGAATTAGACCTGATTCTTTTTAATGAATATGAACACCCACATCGAAAATTGAAATATACCTTTCTACTTGGACGTTATAACGTTTTCTAGTAAACAAGAACTAATCAGATTTAGTTGAATTATAATTTTACCACTAAGATCATACTAAAAATTGAGGGTATAAGACCGTTAACAACAGGCAAAGCAATTGCCTATGGCAAGGAGTGGCAGTAACTGATTGGAAATTAAATCTATGTCTTCTACTTGCGAGACGAGACGAAACCTCAGAACATCATTACATATGATTATCCATTGGCGCCCAGTATCCTTTGAAATTTTGGTCTGAATAATGACAAACACTTTTATTTGACTCAGAGGAACATCTATGGTTGTTGCCGGGTTTCCTCAGCTCCAAGACCATCCCTCAGAGGAATGAAATTGTCTGATGTGCGTCATCGGAGCGTTGAAACGAAGATTGATCTAATTCTGAAGTAGCCTACAAGGCTCCACCCAGTTGAACAAAATAGTTTGGCGTAGGATAGAACAAAATCTGTAAAGGGCGTCATCGTAGTAAAAGGCTTATAACTTAAACTATCTGAAATAATTTGCCAATCATAAACTAATGTTCTGTTTTGTTATTTTGTTTAGGCTAATGGCAGAAGATTTTTACCAATCTTAAAGGATACCTCTGGATGGTAACGAATTGATCTTGTACTACATGTTCAATGATTACACTCTATACTAAGTCACTGAAGGACTAGTAAATACTTGATGGGCATCAACAAAATATTTAAAACATTACCAACAATACATCATAAATACCAACATTGCATATATATATATATATATATATATATATATATATATATATATATATATATATATATATATATATTAATATATATATATATATATATATATATATATATATATATATTAATCTCTTCATAAAAAGATCTTGCTCAAGACTTGATACAATTGCCTGGCATTAGCCAGAGAGAAAAAAAAAAGTTTGTAACTTGGAATAGTGCAAACACTTGTGAGTATAATAAGGTTTGAATTATCATAGAGTAGCTGTAACACAATCTTGCTGTGTATCTTGGTCTCAGACCCAT
>NC_134798.1:27383548-27388548 GCF_046742065.1 Oratosquilla oratoria
AATCCCTTCGTGCTGCGTCAAATTTTGCTTACACTTACTACCTCACCCGCCATCCCCGCCCATTCCACCTCATGCATCACAACATCATCCATATACAACCATTCTTCATTCACCCCTGTCCTCTGTCCTCTCCCGTCCTTCCTCAACAGACATTCCCCTCTTCCCCAAAGCCCCCTTCACCCCATCCATCCACCTCATCCTAGAACGTCCCCTCATGTTCACTCCCTCCACATCTGCCTTCCATACCTCTTTTACTAGTCTTTCTTCACTCATTCTTTCCATGTGTCCAAACCATCCTAATACTCCTTCATCAACCCTATCTCCCAACTCCCTCTCCACCCCTGTTCTCCTCCTCACCTCCTCATTTCTCACTCTATCTAGCCTAGTAACCCCCATCATACTTCTCAGACATCTCATCTCAAACACATTCAAACTCCTTCTCTCTTCCTCTCTTATGTTCCATGTTTCTGCCCCATACAGTGCTGTTGGAACAATCACTCCTTCATACAGTCTCCTCTTAGCATCCATTCACAAATGTCTATTCCTCATTACACTCTTCAATCCACCAAGGCATTTACTCGCTTCTCTCTATCTACATTCTACCTCCACCTTTACTCCACTTTTTCCTGCCACATTTGCATCCAGGTATCTAAAACTATCCACTTACTCCAGTCGCTCTCCCTTAATGCTCACTTCCAGTCTACTGCTACTTTCACCTCTTGTACGTCTCATCACCTTACTTTTACCCACATTTATCTTTAGCTTTCTTCTATCACATACTCTCCCAAACTCTGTCACCAACTTCCTCAATCCCTCCTCCGATCCTGCCACAAGCGCAGTGTCGTCCGCAAACAACAGCTGGCTCACCTCCCACTTTTCTCCATATTCTTTAACCATCTCCAATCCCTGACCCACTACCCTTGCATTCACCTCTTGCACTACCCCATCCATGTATAAGTTGAACAGCCAGGGCGACATAACGCATCCTTGACGAAGTCCCACCCTTACGCCGAATCACTCACTCTCTCCATTTCTAATCCTGACACAAGCTCTACTACTCTCATAAAAACTCATGACAGCTCCTAGAAGCTTTCTTCCTATCCCGTATATCTGCGTAATCTCCCACAGTGCCTTTCTGTCTACCCTATCGTAAGCCTTTTCCAGATCCATAAAATCCCCCAAAACATCCTTCCCCTTTCCTATAGCTTTCTCACAAATTTGTCTTACCACAAAGATCTGATCTACACAACCTCTACCCGTCCTAAATCCAAACTGTTCCTCACTAATTACTCCCTCTGTTCCTCTCCTAATCCTCTCAACCAAGATCCTCCCATAAGCCTTCCCAACTACTTTTAACAAGCTAATCCCTCTGAAACTACTACATTCACACTTATCCCCTTTTTCCTTGTAAAGTGGAACTATACAGGCACTCCTCCAGTCCTCCGGCACTCTACTCTCTCTCCAGCAAACATTAAATAACCTCACCAGCCAGTCCACCATCACTGTACCTCCTTTCTTTAGGCATTCTGCATGGTATCCATCCAGACCAGGTGCCTTACCTGCTTTCATCATTTTAACATCTGCCTTCACTTCATCCTTCCTTATTTCTTCTCCATTTTTCTCACTCATCACGGTCATTTTCTTAGCATTTCCCACTGCAACTATCTTTCCCTCTCTATCCTCCTTCACATTTAGCAACTCCCTAAAATATTCTGCCCATCTTCCCCTTACTGCCTTCTCTTCCATTATCATCTCTCCATCTGCACCTTTTACCTTTTCTTCTCTACTTGATTTGCCTACTCTTCCTCTCTTAATTTCTTTCCAAAACATCTTTTTATTACTTTCAAAATTTTCTGTCATACTCTTACCCGACTTCACATCTGCTCTCCTCTTTGCCTCCTTTACCTTTTGCTTTACTTCTCTTTTCTTTTCTTTTCTTTGTACCTCTCATATGACTCCCTCGTCCTATTTTGTAACCAATCTGTGAAAGCTCGCTTCTTCTCTTCTACAACCTTCTTTGTTTCCTCATCCCACCATTCACTACCTTTTCTTCTATTTCCTCCTATCCTTCTTGTTCCACACACCATCCTTGCACACTTTGTGACTCCCTCCTTGAACTATCCCCATTCTTCCTACACACCTAGCTCTACTCTATCCTTCACTCCCTCCCACTCCTCTCTCAGCTTCTTGTACTCCTTCTCTTTTTCCTTTTCATTTAAAGAGTTCACTCTAAGTGTAATAAGAAATAGAAATTTGGAAATGGATGCTAGGAGGAGACTGTATGAAGGAGTGATTGCTCCGACAACACTGTATGGGACAGACAGATAGAAGACAAGAGAGGAAGAACTTAAATGCGTATCAGATGATATGCGTGGGATGTATCGTAGGGGTTACTAGGCTGGATAGAGTGAGAAACGAGAAGATGAGGAGGAGAGCGGGGGTGGCATGGGAGTTGAGAGATAGGGTTGATAAAATAATATCGAGATGGTTTGGACACATGGGCCTGACGGTTGGCATCCAGGGCCTGACGGTTGGCATCCAGGGCCTGATGGTTGGCATCCAAGAATCTTAAAGGAATTGAAAAATGAGATTGTAGTTCCATTAGAAATTATTTTCAAGAAATCCATCATATCCGGAGATGTCCCAAGAGAATGGAAGCTAGCTAACGTTACTCCCATATTCAAAAAAGGTGACAAAAAGAAACCAAATAACTATAGGCCTATAAGTTTGACTTCAATCGTAGGAAAAATAATGGAAACTATCATCAGAGATGCTATCGAACATCATTTAGAAAGTAACCGTTTGATAAATGATAGCCAGCATGGTTTCAGACGAAAACGTTCTTGCGTGACTAACTTACTCGAATTCTACAACACAGTTATCTCGAATTATGACAAAAGAAACAATATAGATTTAATATAGCTAGACTTTGCAAAAGCTTTTGATACCGTCCCACACGAAAGACTAATTACTAAATCAGCTTTACACGGAATAAGTGGCAACCTATTAAGTTGGACTAGTAATTGGTTGAATGGTCGAAAACAGAGAGTTGTTTTAAATGGAAAAACTTCTGGATGGAAAAATGTTACAAGCGGAGTTCCTCAGGGTTCCGTTCTTGGGCCACTTCTATTCATAGTATATAAATGAATTGACCATGGACTACAATCTACTGTTTCAAAATTTGCTGATGATACAAAACTGTGTGGAGTGGCAAATGATCACTCAAACCAATTAGATATTCAAGAAGATTTAGATAAATTACAGCAATGGTCTGAAAAGTGGCTAATGAAATTTAACACAAGTAAATGCAAGGTAATGCACATAGGTAAAAATAACAGTAAGTACGATTACAAGTTATTTGGAAATTCGTTAACAAAAGTGGATAGTGAAAAAGATCTCGGCGTAATTATCAGTAACGACCTTAAATCATCCAAGCAGTGTATTTCAGCGTCTGAGAAAGCAAATAAGATTCTGGGACTGATTGCGCGATCTTTTGATTTAAAAAGTCCATCACTCATTAACAAGCTATATATATCGTTAGTTCGTCCACATTTGGAATATGCTGTTTCCGTATGGTCATTGAATCTCATTAAAGACATTGACAGACTGGAAAAAGTACAACGGCGAGCCACAAAACTGATTCCAAATCTAAAAGATAAATCATACGAAAATCGACTAAAACACATGAATCTGTTTTCCCTAAAAAAGCGTAGACTCAGAGGTGACTTGATACAGGTCTTTAAGATTTTAAAGGAAATTGACAACATCAAAAGTGACCAAATTTTCACATTGAATGAGAATCAGACAAGAAACAATGGTCTCAAACTGTCCGGAAATAGATTCAATTTGGAAGTGGGTAGAAACAACTTTGCCAACCGTGTAGTTAATGAATGGAATAAACTTCCTACACAGGTAGTGCAATGTAGTTCAGTTCGAAGCTTTAAGAATCATTTAGATAAATACCTAAATACGATGCTGTAATGATTGTAGTTTATCTTATATTATTTGTTTTTGTTTTGTTATCTTTTGTCTGTCTGATTTTCATTTGTTATTGGTTGTATGTCAATTTATTATTATTTACTATTTGCCTGTTTGTTTATTATTTAACTGTACCTGTGCATTAGTTTATATATTATATTTGTTATTTGCATTATTATAATTTTTATTTATTATTTTATTATTAATATAAATTTTTTTCGCACCCAACCTAGATATGGATCAAAAGGTCTCCTGTTGGTATGCTCCGCCTTTGTAATACTTTGTAATCCTTTGGAAAGAAAAAGTGAAGAAAATTTAGACAAATTGTTGTGGAAGGCAGAGGTAGAAGGAGTGAACAAGAGCGGGCGACCAAGGATGAGATGTATGGATGGTAAAAAGATGGTAAAAGAGTATTGAAAATGAGAGGTATGTCTATTGAGGAGGAACGGGAGAAGACAGATGATGTGGTCGCGTGGAGAATAGTTGATTTTGGATGATGCTGTGATGGGTAGATGAGAGAGTATGCGTGAATGATATTTTGACGCAACCCGAAGGGTTTTCTCCCCATCTTCACATTTTCTGCATAAAGATACAAAAAGGGGGGATCGCCGATTAATAAAGTGGTCTTGCTGTCAATGTTCTATGTCTTGCTACAATGCTTCAGACACTGGGCAGTGAGTGAGATCCAGGGATGACCGATCATACAGTAGAACCCAAGGAAAAAGGGAGGTGTTATGAATGGGAGTGGAGTATGAGGAAATGGGTGTGAATCCATTTGTGCCTTTGACGTTAACTACCTTCGTAATAGAGGAGATAAGGCAGTTGTTGTAATTGTTATTATTAACACTAATGATATCACCATCATCATCATCATTATCATTATTATTGGTATTATTATTTTTACTATTATTATTATTATTATTATTATTATTATTATTATTATTATTATTATTATTATTATTATTATTATTATTATTATTATTATTATTATTATTATTATTATTATTATTATTATTATTATT
>NC_134798.1:27408881-27413881 GCF_046742065.1 Oratosquilla oratoria
TATGTATCTGTATATGTATATGTATATGTATATGTATATGTATATGTATATGTATATGTATATGTATGTGTATATGTATATGTATATGTACTTATGTATATGTATACGCATATGTTTATTTATATGTATATGTATATGTATATGTATATGTATATGTATATGTATATGTATATGTATATGTATATGTATATATATGTATATGTATATGTATATATATATGTAAATGTATATGTATATGTTGTTTATGTTTATGTATATGTATGTGTATATGTATATGTACATGTATATGTATATGTATATGTATATGTATATGTATATGTAGTTGTATATGTATATGTATGTGTATATGTATATGTATATGTATATGTACTTATGTATATGTATATGTATATGTATATTTATATGTATCTGTATATGTATATGTATATGTATATGTATATGTATATGTATATGTATATGTATATGTATATGTATATGTATATGTATACGTATATATATATTTGTATATTCATATATATGTATATGCATATATATTTGTTTATGTGTAATATGTATATATCTTATGTGTGATCATTTGTATCTATATGTGTATGTACGTCTGTATGTGTGTTATTTTATATGTATGTGTTTGTGTGTGTGTATTATTGTGTGTACTTAGTTGTTTGCTTAGGCTATATGAGAATGTAAGTTCGCTTTGATTAGCGATTTGTATGTGATTGTGATTAGTGTATTTGAATGAGATTCTATATTGATCTTATATGTTTTTTCTTTTCATATTATTATTTCTGTGTTATTAGTACTTCTATTTTTGTTATACATGTAGAGGTATGATTATATATATTTCTATGCATAAATAGTAGATATATATTGAAGTTGTTACATGTTTTATTCATTTAATTCATTTGTATGCTTCTTTTAAATTATATCACTTATCATTTTTTGTATATATTCTTTCTATGTAGATTTCATTATGCGTCTTTAATAACATTTCATTGAGTACTTAAGTTCGATTGACGTTATAATTGTTATCAGATATTTTTTACTCTACATGATCTTGAACGTATTGTTAACATCACTAAATAGATATTTTTCTATTTTTTTTTCAATATAAAAATAAGAAATATCCATTTCAAAACATATACGACTTGTAGAATCCTCTTTAAATGTGTATGCATGTTTAAGCCTAATATTGGAAATGACCATGTTTTATGAACTTAGAATCAACAAAAGTATCAGTAAATTTAGTGCATACTTTTCTGGCATGATATATATAAGAACTCTTTTGTAGTGGTGTGTATGAGATGGTTTCTAATGTTTAGAATGTGTATAGTTCTAGATATTTGTACAGCAGTATATGGCAAGATTAGGCACAGGATTTCCTAATAATATCGTTGTATAAGATTTTTCTTAATAGTAAACATTTGATGTGTAATATGGTGTTTGGTTGTAGGACCGATGTGAGTATCAATCAATTTATATAGCCTTTCCACTAAACTTCTCTTCTGCCACGAAGCGGTTTTAATCAGTTGACGGAATTTACCTACGCAGGAAAATTTTTGTAATTTCCTTTGTTAACTCATACCTTTAATCTAGCTGCCTCTAGGAAATACCCTGTGAAACGAAAAGGATTACAAAAATTATTCCACAAGTTTAACCCCAGCTAGCGACAAGCGATTATAAGAATTGTTACTGTACCTTTCGATTAACAGGATACCCTGGTGACATACTCTGCACAATTTCTTCTGTTTAAGGTTTGCCTGTTTCATTCATCTTGTGGGACATTACCGTTGTTAAGGTCTATTGGATATACTTCTACTCTTGCAACAGTATAGCCTAATTCTAAGAAAAAAATCTACAAAAGCTGTTGGCAAAAAGATTTGTCAAATGTGTCAACTCTAAGTACTATGGCGTAAACCTAATGTAGTATTTAGAAATTCAGCAAAACATTAGTAATATTTAGGAATTCAATAATACAGTAATGGTATTTAGAATTTCAATAACTTAGAATAATGGTTTCAGTGAAGACAAAGGAAATACATCTAGATTGTTTCTATACGATACTTCTAACTAGGAAATGTCTTATTTTGGGAAAATAACTACATCTTTAGCAATTTCTTTTTAGACATATAAAGACATATGTCAAGCAAGAAAAATCCTATTTTGGGAAACAATAACTACTCATTTAGCAATTTGTTTTTGAATATAGATAATTCATTACACTATAAAAGAAACTACAAATTCCATAATTAACATAGAGCACAAAAGCCTGTATTCAATGGATTTTGTCAGTATTTCCTGTTGCTAAGCACGTGTAGATTTTTGAGTTACTCTAAAAGCAGTAATAAACAATTTGCTACTGTGTAGAACAACGACACAGTCAGTACACAAACTGCAACAGCTGTGTCATTAGTTCTCTACTGACTGTAGAATCAGTTTTACCTGTAAAGTAAAACACAGAAGAGAAGGAGAGGCAGCCTGCACTCTGATGAGCTTAGACGAATGCTGATGCCTGCAGCGAACCCTACGGCGAGTGACGGAACGCTTGGACGCGAGGATAATGATTTTTTACCATATGCAGAGGTCTTACGGAGTAGTTGCATATGTATGACAACAACGTGATTAAAGTAATATTGTTTAATCGAGTTGTATATAATCATATCATACACCATTTCAATTACTATACATAATTATATCTTTGAATATTTTCTAAAAAATTATATATGTATATAAAAACATGTTGCACGGAAGCTGGAATTATGTTTTTCATTGTTCATATTTTATTGTTATTACCTCATGTATTATAAATCACAATAATCATGTCAACAACAAAGGCGTGAAAACAACATTAGTATTATAGAGAACTGGAACAAAAGGATGAGTAAAGAATTTTTTTGATTATCGCAATATTACCCCCAGACATAACAACTTCCAAAACCAAAGGTGCACTTTTATCATTTCACTCTTTTTTGATTATCGCAATATTACCACCAGACATACCTACACACAAAACCACAGGTACACTTTTATCATTTCACTTGTGTAGTATTATCTTCATTATTTTGTACCCTTACCATCAATTTTTTATTATTACTATTTAAGTTAAAAGTACTTAGAACCTGTGTAAATAATGTATTAGTTAATATGTTAGTTGTATCTATTCAATTAAAGTTTATTTTAGTAATATCTTTATTATTTTGTACCCCTACCATAATTTTTTTATTATTGTTATTTAAGTTAAAAATACTTAGAACCAGTGTAAATAGTGTATTAGTTAATATGTTAGTTGTATCTATTCAATTAAAGTTTATTTTATTTAGTTTCTATGTACAATTTAGAATTATGCAGAGGTCATCAGTCAGATGAATACGTTAAAAGTGTAATAGTTTGTAGTCCATGATAATGATGAAAAAATGAAATCTTTTTTAATATAGTAGACATTATCTGAACCTAACATTGCGTTTTATCAGTAATGGTAACAAGCGTGTAGTTTTTATTGCATAAAGTAAGGGGTAAATATTATTATATATTTCTATATTATTTCATCAATAATAGCAAGCCCTTTTGTTTTTGGGAACATCAATGCACCGAAGATTTGTTCATATAGATGGCAAAGAAATTAAGGAGTGTACCAGAACGGGGAGATGACAGAAGCTAAAAAAGTTGTTAGCATCCCTTTGAGAGCAGAGTCTTCAGTCATGTAAAAAAAAACAGCATGGCTCTGATTTGTAAGAATGTCACTAAAGTCCCAAAATTTCGAATATATAAAAATATATAGTCATTACGGATTGCTTCATAGACTAGTAAAATGATATAATCGGTATGTAGTACTTTTGGAGGATGTTTTTCATTTGTACTGACACATGAAAACATAGATAAATTTTCAAAGTCAATTAGAATCACATCGCTTTAACAAAAGGGATTTTTAAGTTGGTAATATGTTTTACAGGAATGATTCTCTGCGGTGAATGAAATCGTCTTGTGTTAGTTCGCACAAAATATCTAAAACACATGAGCTTGCTTTCTTGTCAAGTATTTCTTTTATTAGTGGTGCGTACATGCAAATACCTGCATAATCGTAGTCATACAAAGAATAATACCTCATTTTATATAATAATAGTAGAACAAAAGGATCCTAAACTGCTTTTTAACCGATGATAGATGCAACCAAATATTGATAAATAACAGAACAAGAGCTAAAAAGAAATCTGTATATAAGTGAAAATTTAGACGTCACTTTGTAACTATTCATAATCAATATACAACTACATTTTCCATTCTAGGCACACAGCAAAAACAAATATGCAACTAAAATTCATAGTTTAACTGCGATAAAGTATGGTTAGATATGACCCTTTTGTAGTTCAGAATCTTCCATCAGCTGAATGAAATTGCTTACTGGCAGACAAATTAAAATCATAAGACGATCTCAATAAATAAGATACTTGCGACAGGCTTTAATCTCTTGGGTAGTGAGGCGTTTTCCTTTCTACGTAAATTCTTAGGGCGGCAATCAGAGTAAATCTGTCTGAAGATGACACTCCTGAACGGAATGATATTGACGATTCCATTCACAAAGAGCCCAGTGAACAAAAACAATAAGTTTTGTGATAAGATTAAATTTTACTTGTTGCCTAATTTACAGGACCATAGTACTTTCATATCTTGTTTCATTCCAACTATTTCACTGTCAAATGTCTCCTTCACAAAATCGTTTGTTGATAGCCAAAACAAAGTTTATTACTTGACTTTGATGATCAAAGAATTAATGGAGATAATGTACCGCATTTCAACAGACGATGGCTTCTTCCAGCTGAATAATTTTTTTTCTTCCTTTCTTTGTTTCTTTTTTCCTTTCTTTTTTATTTTCTTTTTATTTCCTTCATTCTTTTATTTACTATTTTTTCCTTTTCTTTTTCTTTCTTCCTTTCTTTCTTTCTTTCTTTCTTTCTTTTTTCTTTCTTCCTTTCTTTCTTCCTTTCTTTCTTTCTTACTTTCTTTCC
>NC_134798.1:27433881-27438881 GCF_046742065.1 Oratosquilla oratoria
CAAAAGAGGAAAAGTTTGATAGTCGAAGAATTGGGTCTGTGAAATAGGCCATATATTGGATTTATGCCTGCCTATTGGTCTTGCTGTACTGATTTCTGTTGTCCATAGGTATTTTGGATGATGCTCATCAATCATTCTTTCTATATGCCTAAACCACCTCAGGGCTTTTCGGTCTACCTTTTCAAGTACCTTGTTCAATAATTGTTCTATTCTTCACTTCCAAATTTCACCTCATATCAAAGTCAATCGGTATTTCTCCTTTAGCCTTAGATTTGAAGTATTTTATAGTTATTGTCCATGGGAAAGAGGAGGCATACATGAACTATGAATACAAAGTAAGTTCATGAAACCAATCCGTTAATAACATCGCGAATTGTTTATTGATGACCAACAGGCTTGACAGAACAGTACAAATATTACTATATTGGTTAGTCATGAGAACATAAGAATGAAGGTGACTGCAAGAGACCATAAGGATTACACTAGGCAGTTCCGTGTCCATAAAGTTGTCTAACCGTTCCTAAAAACAACCGATCGTTTCAGCGCTCACTGAACTGTTACTAAGTCTATTCCATTCGTTGACCACCCTATTAATAAACCAATTCTTACCTATTTCCTTCTTAAATCTAAATGTGTCCAATTTAAATCCATTACTGCGAGTCCTGCCCTGTTGTTTTAATATGATAACCTTGTTTGCTCCCCTCTTGTTAAAGCCTTTAAGCCACTTGAACACCTCTATTAGATCACCCCGCACTCTACGTTTTTCCAGAGAGTGTAAGTTAAGGTCCCTAAGCCTCTCCTCGTAAATTTCTGAGCCCATGTATAATTTTGGTCATTCTCCTCTGTACTGATTCTAGTGAACTGAGGTCCATTTTATACTACGGAGACCAAAACTGTACCTCATAGTCAAGGATAGGTCTAACGCTAGATGGATTTTGATGATTACATCTGCACTCATATAGGTCTTAGCAATGAATCCTAATGCTCTATTAGCTTTATTCCTAGCGATAATGCACTGTTTCTTTGGATCTAAGGTCAGGTCTCACTAGAAATTCCAAGTGTCTCTCGCACAAGTTTCTCTAAAAATGTCTTTGGAATTGTCAGTAGCAGCAAAAACCCGAAGCAAATTTTGTACCCACAGTAAAGTCCGAAACAGCATTATGATAATATCTACTTCAAAGACAAAGCTTAGGTGGCAAAATTTGATCTCTAGTCACAAACTACATTAACTACAGTAGATACAGGAGCACTAAAATATATAGAAAAATTAGTAATAGAAACAAGAGTAATCCTCTTGCAGTGGTTTTTTATCAATGTAATGCAGAGGAATTGATATCGAGTGTTCTACAGCTATATGTCAATATGAGAGAATAGAATCAGTTTTACACATCCTTGTATCCTAGATGTCATCAATTTATTTCAGTCGTCTATTCTTTATCCCTGCGGTAATAAAGGAATTATATTTATTTTTATTAACCCATTCTTGAACGAAAGATACTTGTTACCACAAATCTATTTTTCTCGTCTCTGGCATACCATTAAGTGAGGGGTCAAATCTGCAGAGAAATAAATATCTAGTTGAATAGAAATATACATTAATAGAAATAAAAAAATCCAGATTATTTTCAAGATTGCTGTAAAAGTAAAGTAAAAACCTATTTGAAAAATAGGTAATCCTACTCAGCAGCAAAAACTTTAACTTATTAGTCATCCATATGTTAAGAATTAACACTGGTAATAATATTTGAACATTAAAAAAATGACACTATTCTCCACGGTAAAAACATCTAAAGAATCCATCACTATGAGTTTGATAGCCTTTTCGAGGAGACATGTTTCAGAAGAATAGATCAAATTCAAAATGTTCATATCATGGATCACAGGGTTTGGTAATAATGGTGTTTAAAAACAACAATAGTAACAGACATAATACTGAATACTACAAAGGAACATTTCATTGAAGAATGGGTAAATAAGTAGTGATATGTTAATAAGATATAGACATACTTACCTCACCCCGATTCCATCCAACACACTGATGTCTGGTTAATTCCTTCAACATAACAAATTACTTTAAAGATCTTGTTCTGGCTCAGGCCAGTCTTTTTTATATAGTTATGGGGCATCACCCTTTCCTAAGAGTTTAGTCAATACCCAGACCCTTTTACGAATAAACCGATTGTTATTCAACTGTAAGAGAAAGTTGTGTGCGTATGATTACACCACAAACAGCAAGAAAATACATAACTTATCCCGGCAGCCTCAGGAAAGATGATGTTTAAACGACAAGGCCAAATGAGAATGGAAGAATCAATAAAATGAGATCCTTCAATAAACATGACCGGCCATATCAGTGACCTTTCCCGCTTTGATAGCTATACTCTTACCATGTTAATGCATTATTTTCCTACCTTTGCAACTGTGATAGGAACAAAATATTGTAAAAATAAAATATTTTTTTTTTAGTTAATATAGAAATTAGTGAGCAAATGCATGTAGAAAAGGACGCATACACATGAAATGCAATATAGGGTGGAATGCACAGAAGGTAATGACAAGAGTATAATTATGTAAATGCATATAACAATTTTTGTCAATTAAAAATGTAGTAAATTAAGGTCAACATTACTACAAGAGTTCAATGAAAGAAATGGGTAATCGCAAATATAAATAATCAAAGTAGAATAATAGATATATCGCCAAAAAGACGACTATAATATAAAGAAAGTGGTTACATTGAGAGAGCATAGGAGCATGTTACAAGTAATAAGAGAAGAAGATATAAAAGTAACGACAAGAACAGAAGTAAAGGGGAATGTACGAAAAGTAATGAAAGCTGCAGGAGTAATAGAAAGGATATCAGACGATATAAAAATCGACAGAAGTAAAGTAGGAAGCGAAAACGGAGGAACGCAGGCACTTAAATGAAAAGTGGAAAATAGAAAAAATTCCATCACGGAAGAAATTGCTTATAGTACGCCCAAACGTTTGTTATTACATGGTTTGCTCTTCCAGGAATTTATATTATCAAAACAAACTCCTCGTACCACATTCACTATATTTTCAACCGAAGATATTTTGGTAGTAGAATGATATCTTGGTCTGAGAAAAAGATTTATGAAAAAAAAAAAAGTTACCAGCAAAATATTGCCAATTGTAGATAAGTTTGACAAAGGCTTTGATATATACAAGTGTTAAAAATTAGCAGATTGGTGCTATGGTTTTAATGCTACTGTCAGAAACGTCTTTTCTTGAGGCTTTAGATTTAGGAGTTACAACGGTAGAAGATTGGCTGCACGGACACTTGACAGGTTGCAAAATCAGTTATGACTCCTTGCAGTCTCGAAAGTTTCCTTACCGTGTTCCTCCAAGCAATGATGACTGCATCTCAGAGTCAACACAATAAAAAAATTCTTCAAATTAAACTCTCTGGTTTATTTTCAACAGATTAAAAAATTGGAAAGGGCGTCATCACAGAGAATAAGTTGGGATCGCCCTAACTCATTCAACATGAGGTGTAGCGCTAAGTAATATGATATCTTAGAATTAGAACATAATCTCTAAATGTATCGTACCAAAGTTATGGTGTATAAAGTAGTGTTCATACAATTTAAAGAATCAAATATAGAAATTACAAAATAATAAATTGCCTGTGAGTGAAAATGAATATTATATATCGATCAATAGACACCGATATACTATAGATACGTGAATTGTCAAAGGGTTTTGATAGATTAAGCAACATCATACTGCAATTTTTTAAGGTATCATACAACACCAGGAAGAGTGTATTTAGAAAGTTCATAAATGATTTGTGTATAAACATTGAAGTAGTTTAATGCTGTTAAACTAGGTATTTCCATAATCATAAAATGTCGACAATACCAATTCAGGAAATTCTAATACGGGTATACTAAAAGATATTTTGATAATAGAAACAAATGTGAGATATAGGTCTGAGGACGAGAGCATCTAGGACTGAACATCTAGGACTGAACATCTGTCAAAACCACAAAAAGTCGTAGCCCACTGGAGCTATTTGGCTTTTAGGATAAAAAAAAAAAATATATAAATTCCTAAGTAATCACGAGGGAATGAGGAGAAATTTTATTGTTGCATATGATTACTAAAGAAAAAAAAACATATTCCTGTTAATGAACACAATGGAATGGAAGGTTAATTAACCCTTTAATTAGTACTTCCAGACGTAGGACTATTGATGTCCCATCAATATTTGCATCTATAGTATATATGTTTATATCCATCACAAAAGTCAAATGTGGGAACAACAGGAAAATGTACATATTTCCGACACCAACTGGTATATGAATTCTGATGTTTGCAGATCCACTTTTGGATGTGACTATATATGATACCATTTTAGGTATGACGTACGGTAATAAAAATACATACAGTAGATTATGTGTTTGATATTTTCAAAAAGCTGCTTTGAATGATAATTTATATTCGTTACTGATTCAAATTGATGATGAATATAATTGCTCGAAAAAATATCATTTACAAATATTCTACAGGTAAACTCTCTTTAAGTGGATATGACTCATATTAGATACCAATATTATCATGTGAGATCACAAATCCAGATTTAGTTGCGGATCGAATAAGCACTGACTGTACCACCATTTGCCAGTGATGGGGTGTCCCTACACATAAAAAAATCTTGTGATGATAATTAAACAAAATCAATAAAGCCGTAAAGTACAATAAAGTTCCCTTGTATGAAAAAGCATATCATGGTTGTACAAATGATCATGGAAGTTATTCTAACATTTGGCTGTAAAACCTTTTGTAATCCATAAATAGGGTACCATGACTACAGCAGCAGGTCTCTATAATAAGAATACACACAAAATATAGCCTACCAACACCAATATTGGTACTCTAGGTGTAATATTGACAATAAGATTTAGGTAATATTGACAATAAGATTTAGAAATTCTGGCCAGAATCACGGAGCATTATTCTAATATTAATGAATG
>NC_134798.1:27447148-27464648 GCF_046742065.1 Oratosquilla oratoria
TTTATTTACAAATGTTTCCACCGACGGTGCGTTAGAGGCAGTAAAAAGAGTAATAAAAGATATGAACGATGCTGACCTACCCGTAAGACAAGATTATATAGAATTGATAGACTTATGCGTAAATTTTGGTGCGTTTACTTTTATTGGCGACGAGTATGAACAACACAGAGGTCTCGCTATGGGTAGTCCTTTAAGTGTAGTGATGGCCTCTCTATACATGGAGTTATTTGAAAAATAAAACTTTATCAGAATTAATGGTAGAGGATCACACTGGTTTAGATATGTATACGACGTTCTCGCTATCATCCCCGAAAACACTAACGTAAATAATAAAGTGAGAATGATTAACGTGGTCAATAGCGATATCCAGTTCACAGTAGAAGAGGAATAAAATGGACAATTGCCCTTCCTAGATACATTAATACGATGAGTGGGAAAAACTGTGACTTTTTCAGTATACAGAAAGAAAACAAAGAGAATTTGGTACATTACTTTTCCACATATGATGATAGGAAAAAGAGTGGTATAGTAATAGGCTTTTATCTTAGTGCACTACGAATATGCAGCAAAGCATACCTAGAAGAAAAAATTGATTATATCATGAAAACCTTTGACAAACTCGGTTACCCAGAGGGAGTGTTGAGGAGAATAAAAAGGAAATAAATTTTATATCAGTACCTGGCTCAGAAAATTCACCAATAATAGACAAATATTTAACAAAAACAGGTATAAACATAGCCAAAATAACTAATAAGAGGACAGGTGATTTGGTAAAAACTTCCGAAAAGAAAACCAATTTAGAAAACAGTGTTGTATACAAAATCCCGTGCAATGGTTGCACAATGGCATATTATGCCGAATCGTCAAGGGGTAAATAAAAGAATTTATGAACATAAAAACGACACAAAAGCACATAGGACGTCTAATTCTTTAGTAGTTCATGCGGAAAAATTCGATCATTTACCAAACTGGAGAGGAGCCGAAGTACTACATAAAGGTTTTAATAAATTCACTAGAAGAGTTGTAGAATCAGCATATATTTCAATTAAGAATTCATCAAACCATCGAGGAGGATTTGTCAATTTAGAAAAACATACTAGCATTTTAATTCTAGAACAGGCCAGAAAAACTACCCTTCCCAATTTTCCGACAAGATAACTAAGTTTACTACATAAACTTCAATTACAGTTTTCCGCACACTCTCTGAAGAAGTTCTACGCGAACGAAACGTTAGAGTGTTTAGGGTTCCGTGCACTTCCCCTGTGTTTATGTTCTCCATCATCCAAATCATTTATCTTAAATACTTATCAATACATACATACATACATACATACATACATACATACATACATACACACACACACACACACACACACACACACACACACACACACACACACACACACACACACACACACACACACACACACACACACATATATATATATATATATATATATATACATATATATATATATATAATGTATGTATATATTCATACATATATATATATATATATATGTACATATATGTATATACATATATATATATGAATGCATATGTGTAAATATGTATATGTGTATATATCTATATAAATATATTTGCACATATGTATATTTGTATAAATGTGTATATGTACATATGTATATATGTCTTTGGGCCTTGGCCCAAGCAATATGTATATATGTACATTCAGACACGCAAACACACACACACACACACACACACACACACACACACACACACACACACACACACACACACACACACACACACACACACACACACACACACACACACACACACACACACACACACACACACACACGACGGTCGAAATGACAGCGAGGTTTCGATCTCCAGGAAAATTGCAAATTTCGTCGATCATAACGACGAGGGAGTACCTTTGTTGTAATAGTAGGGAAAGGGAAAGCTCGTGGTGTAGTGGGAAGCTGAAGAAAATAAAGAAAGTGAGGGATTACTAAAGAAAATGGAAGGAAATGAGGAAGGAGACGAACGGGCTTCCCCGGACGTCTGAAGGAATGTCAACAAAAGGGCTGTAGACGACGCAGGTGAAGTCGAAAATATCAGTAAAGGCACTAAAATTAGAAATATAGATAAGAAAAACACAATAGAAAGTGGAGATAATAATTTATATTTTTTTAATGAAGGAGGGGATGCCAACCTCCCCCGATTAGCAAGTCTAGAGTTAAAAACTAGAGAAAATGAACGAACAATGGGAGGTTAGGTTCAGCCAACTTACCCGGATTACGCAAAGAGTTGATTAATTGAAAGAACTAAAGAAGGAGAACCAAAACCTAAATAAAGAAATAAAAGAATTAAAAAGACAGAAATACTAAAGGAAATTCTTAACCTTGGACTCAACTGTCACATCCAATAATTTTTTTTTTTTTTTTTTAAGGCGGATAAAATTGCTGAGATGGAGCTCCCCCTCCAATTGCAGACCAATGGTAAAATTATTATTTTCTCTGATTTGCGACCACAATTTTTAGCTAAAACTACAAAGAGGCGAGGCCACAAACATAGTTGACTTCTTTCTCCAAAAGCAGACACAAAATGCTAGAGTAACAACAACCCAGACCTGGTCATTCGACGAGCTGGCAATTCTTCCATTTACTTTCTACTCAACACATATATTTCAAAGCCTGACCACATCCTGTCTGACACTTCTAAATTAAATAATACTTCTGGTGACACGTCCGGACTCGCTAACACTCCTCTAAGTCCTTTTCACATTCTGTTTTCTTTAAAAAGTCATTATCTAAGTTATCTGTTAGCTGGGTTGTGTAATCCTACGTTTAACACACCGCGTTTTGAGTTATTGAAGTCTATTTACATTTCTCCGATCATGAAAGCCTTATTGAGATCTTGCTACAGTATTCCAGTATCTTCCCTGGCTTAATTTGGCGTCCTATTATAGTGTCATTCGCAAAGTTACTAACATCGCTATTAACCCCATTGCCTTAGTCGTTTATATACATAATGAACAATAATGGGCTTAAAACCGAACTCTGGGGAACTCCACTCGTAACACTACCCCATTTGGATCTTACATTGTTAATGGTGACCCGCTGTTTTCTGTCACTAAACCATTTTCTAATCTATTCATTTGCCTCCTATGCCATAGGCTTCAATTTTATTTAGTAGTCTCTAGAGTCGAGCTATATAACATCGTAACTACCATTGTTATCTACCGCTTTGTAGACATTATCGTAAAAAAAATGTTACATGCAACCTACTCTTGGAGAATCCTTGCTGTTAGTCGCGAATCAGTTTACGCTTTGCTAAATCTTCACTTATCCTATTTGCTATTAATGATTCCAGAATTATATCTATAACCGACGTTTGCTTGCCCCCAAGAAATAGGCATGAATCTAGGGTTAAGCGATTTTCTAAGGACATCCGTTAACTGTTCACAGACTTTGATCTTGCATTATTTTAGTACTCACGAAAATTCTCAGTCTATTTGCTTAAATACAGCACATCTTCCTTGCTAATGCTGATGCTAGTTAGTCTATCTCTCTCTTCCCCACTGAAGATAGAGTTGCAATCAGGTACCATAGCTAACCTCTCTTTGGCAAAATCTAAAGAAAAAATTAATCAAAAAGCTCGTTCATTTTTCCACTGTATCAAGACATCCTCATCGGATTTAATTGGGTCTATGTCTGGCAACCTTAATTTCATAGTGAAGTTTTACTTTGCATATGTTCTTTTTAACCATTCTTCCAATTTCATTATATCTAGCCCTCTTTTTATTCCGATCTCATTTTTTAATCTATCTGTCATCCATTTAGTTTTATTAGTTTTTTATCTAGCTATGTAGGGTATAAATATTTGTTGGATAATCAGAATTCTAGAAGTAAAATAATTGTAATTTTTTCTAGACCTTTGAACTCGTTTGTAGCCTCCAGTCCAACCTTGTTAGTGACCTCTCTTGTGGGTTCTTCCTACGCGTCATGACTAGGTCAGGTCTACTACACTACGGAGCGGTGCCAAGCTTGCTTAAGTATTTTCTCATTCCCTCAAAACTAGTCTTTCAAAAGTCAGGTACTAACATGTTATTCATAGTGTTTTTTTTTTCGCTTTATGCTAAATCTCATTTCTTGATGATCACTAATGCCCATTCTATCACTCACTCATACATTTCTCATTATATCATCTTTGTTAATATTACGTCCATGGTATCCTCTTCCTTTGTAGGCTCAGTAATAAATTACTTTGAGATGTTATTTTTTACTACATCTACTATAATAAAGTAGTAGCCTCTGTCTGTATGTCTGTCTGTCTGTCTGTTAGTTTGTTCACGAACTCCTCCTAGGATTTTGGAGATTAGACCCCCATAACCATATATATTCTGACACTATATCACTCCAGGTATTTGAATAGATATATTTCATTAAAAAAATGGTTAGGGTTAAGGGTTAAAGTTAAGTGTGATATGGTTAGGTTAGGGATTATTCAGGAACTCCTCCTAGGTTTTTGCAGATAGACACCTACAACCGTATATATTATGAAACCTTATAACCCAAGGTACTTGGATAACTATCTTTCATTTGTCTGTCTGTCTGTTTGTATGTTTGTTTGTTTGTTTGTTCACGAACTCCTCCTAAGGTTTTGGAGATAGATCCCTACAACCATATATATTCTGATACCCTATCACTTCAGGTACTTGGATAACTAAATTCCATTTTAATTAATATTTTGGTTAGGGTTAATGGTTAAAGTTAGGTGGGTTATGGCTATAGGGATTATTCACGAACTCCTCCTAGGTTTTAGCAGATAGTCCCTATAACCATATATATTCTGAAACCTTATAACCAGAGGTACTTGGATAATTATCTTTCATTTGTCGGTCTGTCTGTTTGTTTGTTTATTCACGAACTCCTAGGGTTTTGGAGATAGACCCCTATAACCATATATATTCTGATAACCTATCATTCCAGGTACTTGGATAACTATATTTCATTTGAAAAAAAGTATTTTGGTTAGGGTTAAGGGTTAAAGTTAGGTGGGATATGGCTATAGGGATTATTCACGAACTCCTCCTAGTTTTTGCAGATAGACCCCTATAACAATATATATTCAGAAACCTTATAACCAAAGGTAATTGGATAACTATCTTTCATTTGTATCTAGAACAGATAGACACAGGCTACTACTTTATTATACATATGTATGTATGTATGTATAATAAAGTAGTAGCCTGTGTCTGTCTGTTCGTTCACGAACTCCCCCAAAACCATATTTATTCACTATAACCCAGGCTACTTGTATAAGTATATTTTATTTCCAAAGGGCGTCTTCCTCCTAATTTTTTTTTTCTTACTTTCTTAACATTTTATTTTTGTTACCTTTTCTTTTGAGTTATATTGATACGTGTAACTTTTCTCCACAAATTCTATCAAAGTTAAAAGGATCATCATTTGCCCACAGCAACGAGTGGGTAATTTGGCTAGTCTAAACCAAATAAATAAGCAAACAAACAAACAAACAAACAAAAAACAAACAAGTAAATAAATAAATAAAAGAATAAATAAAAGAATAAATAAAAGAATAAATAAATAAATAAATAAATTAATTAATAAATAAATAAATATAAATGTGTTTCCTAGTCTCCCGCCAGATTGTCTCAGTCAATGTTTCTATAGCTAAAATATCCCATGATCACATTTTTGTACTGCGACGCCTTGCAAGATTGCCACAATAAGTGTTCATTCTCATCTATACTCAAATTAGGTCTATAGAGAGCCCCCGTAATAATTTTTTCCTTCCTGATTACCATCTTTGTGCCCACTTTATTCTTAATCGAATTGTTGATAATGCATTTATTTATTTATTCATTTATTTATTTATTTATTTATTTATTTATTTATTTTTTATTTTTTTTTATTTTTTTATTTTTTTATTTATTTATTTTTTTATTTATTTATTTATTTATTTATTTATTTGTTTATTTATTTATTTATTTATTTATTTATTTATTTATTTATTTATTTATTTATTCATTTATCTATATATTTATTTATTTATTTACTTATTTTTCTATTTATTTATTTATTTACTTATTTTTCTATTTATTTATTTATTTATTCATATATTTATTTATTTTTCATTTATTTATTTTATGTTTATTTATTTATTTATTTATATATTTATTTATTTATTCATTTATTTATTTATCTATTTTTATTTATTTATTTATTTATTTATTTATTTATTTATTTATCTATCTATTTATTTATTTGTTTATTTATATATTTATCTATTTATTTATTTATTTATCTATTTATTTATCTATTTACTTATTTATTTATTTATTCATTTATTTATTTATTTAATTATTCATTTATTTATATATTTGTGAAAAGTGCTACACCTCCCCCACTTTTGCCTCCTGTATCCTTGTGAAGTAGTCATTATCCCTGTATCTCAATTTTTGGTCGGAAATGTCTATCCGCCATATTGATTCAGGATTTAGTAAGAATTATTATATCAAAACTTTCTACATAAGCTTTACCTCCCAACAAATCTATTTTATTCATGACGCTTCTGCTGTTTGTTTAGTAAACACTGAGATTACGCCGTGTAACAATTTTTTTTTTGTTCCCTGATTCTAAGTATAAATTTCTTGTTTGTTATATCCCATTATTATATATAAAAAACATTATCATTTAATTAGAAGTTTGGGTCTGTGATCAGGTGTTTGATATTTCGAAATTTTCCAATTTTTCATTTTTTTTTTATTCATCAATTCATATGATCAAATCAACAGATTATATATTTGTTTTATGACACAAGCTTATCAAAAACAGACAAGCGAAAACAAATGACAGTTATAAAGCAAATTAAACACGTCAGAAATGACTGGATTTCCTAGATTTGCGGTTGTAGTCCAGGCCGCACTCTCGCAACAGCCCCCAGATATAGTTCTCCACCATTTTCGCATTGTAGTTGCCCTGGTACCTCCGCTCTATCTCCACATCTTGGTGGGATCGCTCGCCTTGTTCTTCTGAGTAGGCGCCCATATTGTCCTTAAATGTGTTCAGGTGAGCGTCCAACATATGAAGTTTAAGGGACATCCTGTATTCCATGGCCCTAAAAGCCTTCACTGGATCCTGCAACAGCTGCTGGTCATTTTCAGGTCTGTGGTTGCCCAGGAAGCCCTTGAAAAATACTGTTCTCTCAATCCTACTGAGCTTATTGGAAAAATTGGTAGACTCAAGCACCTTCTTTATCTGAAGTCCAAGAAAAAATCCACCTTTGATTTTGGTCTTAGATAACTTAGGGAAGAACTCATGAGCGTACTTAGAGGCGGCTGATTCCTAGTTAAGAGCCTTCACGAACTGCTTCATCAACCCCAACTTAATGTGCATTGGCAGCATGAGCATAATCCTGGGATCAACAAGTGGCTCCTACATGACGCTTCGGGTCCAAAATACAAATTCTGTTTGCTGCTCCCGGTTCTTCCTTTTGTAGTGGTCAAAGGCAGAGGAAGCATTGGAATTTGATAAAAGCCTACCTGAACACCAAGCAGAAAAGCCACCATCTTAAAGTCTCCAATGATTTCCCAATTGTACCAGTTGTATTGCAGAGCTTCCAGGAGGACTTTCACATTGTAGTAGTCTTCCATCAGGTAGACTGAATGGGCTAAGGGCAGCGTAGGGAACTTGTTTCCATTGTGGAGGAGGACAGTCTTTAAACTTGTTGTAGATTTGTCTATGAAGAGCCGCCGCTCCTTGGGTACAAACGGCATCCCAATAACGTCAAACAGTCCAGACATATAATGACAATTTTTTCACATTGAATAATAATTCGACAAGAAATGGTCTCAAAATGTTAGGAAATAGGTTTGATTAGGAAGTGGGTAGAAACAACTTGGGCAGCTGTGTAGTTAATGAATGGAATAAACTTCCTGCAGAGGCAAGTTCCACTGCTTCATCCTGGAAATAAATAGCTCTGGATTGGACTTGGTCAGTCCCATATCCCTGACCAAGTCATTTACTTATTTTTTATTTGGGAAGTGAGAAAGTTTTTCTGGTACATCAGGCAGAGGCAGATAAGCCAAGTCCTGAGCATCCATCTCTTCCTCTTCATCAAAATACTTGTCTTGGACTTCACCTGGAGCAGGTGGCACTGACACGGGATATTTGGAGCAGTGACGAATTAGAGCAATTGATGATGGGAGATCTGGGTAATGAATAGCAGCAGCATTATTTCCTTTCTGCCGTTGGCTAACATCCACCATGAAAAAACAACAGTTTGTGGAATGATCTGTTGGCTCTAGTGGGTTGGAGAGTTTCGGGGACCTTTTCCCACTTCGCAGCAACCCTTCCAGCGTCCTCTTACAGTGCTCACAAGAGTAGTGAGGGGCCCAGGGCTTGTCCTGGTCCGAACTGTTATCACGAAGTAATTCTGGTAGGTTTCACAATCTTCACCAACGTTTCCAAGGAGAATTTTTTACCTCTCTCCTTTATATACTCGCTATATATATAACAGAAGGAGTCAGGAGGGTATCGGCAGCCCCTTGAAACAATCTGAAATTATAGAAATGCATACATATACCATACATATACCAACGGGTGTTCTCCCTTACAAGGGAAGTAACAAAAAAAAAAAAAAAGGCATAAAATCCCTCCCTCTTATATTGGTACCTCCAATCTAGTAACCCCTACCGTATTTATCAGGCATTTCATTACAAACGCATTCAAACTCCTCCTCTCCTCCTCTTTTATGTTCCATGTTTCTGCCCCATACAGTGCAGTCGGCACTATCACTCCTTTATACAATCTCATCTTAGCATAGATTCTCACATGTCTATTTCTTATTACACTTTTCAATCTCACAAGGCATTTATCTGCTTCTCTCAATCTACATTCTACCTCCTCTTCCACGCCTCCCTTTCCCGTCACATTTGCACCCAAGTATCTAAAACTATCCACTTCCTCCAGTCTCTCTCTCTTAATAATCACTTTCAATTCACTGCCACATTCTCCCCTCGTACATTTCATCACCTTACTATTACCCACATTTATCTTCAACTTTCTTCTTTCGCATAATTTCCAAAACTCTGTCACTAATTTCTTCAATCACTCCTCTGATCCTGCTACAAACGCAGTGTCGTCAGCAAACAGCAACTGGCTTATTTCCCACAGTTCTCCATTTTCTTTAACCATCTCCAATCCCAGACCTATTACCTTTGTGCTTACCTCTCACACCGCCCCATCCATTAAATTGAACAGCCAAGGCAACATAACACATCCCTGACGAAGTACCATCTTTACCAACCATTCACTCTCTCCATTTCTAATTCTTGCACAAGCTATTCTACTCTCATAAAAAATCTTGATTAGTCTTAACAGATTCCTTCTTATTCCATATATCTACAATACCTCTACTGTGCCTTCCTGTCTATCTTATCATAAGCCTTTTCCAAATCCATAAAAGCCCCAAAAACATCTTAACCTTTACCTAACGTTTTCTCATATATCTGCCTTACCACAAAAAATCTGATCCACAGAACCCCTACCTGTCCTAAACCCACACTGTTTCTCACCAATTACTCCCTCTGTTCCTCTCCTAATGCTTCCAATCAAGACCCTCCCATAAGCCTCCCCAACAACACTTAACAAACTGGTCCCTCTGAAACTACTGTTCTCACACTTGTCCCTTTCTTCATTGTAAAGTGGAACTATACAGGCATTCCTCCAGTCCTTCGGCACTCTATCCTCTTTTAGACAAATATTAAATCAACCTCACGAGCCAGTCCACCATCACTCTACCTCCCTTTTTTTTTTAGACATTCCGAATGATACCCATCCAACCCAGATGCCTTACGTGCTCTCATCATTTTAACAACTGCTTTTACCTTATCTTTCCTTATTTCTCCTCCATTTTCCCCATTCATCATTGTTATTTTGTAAGTGTTCTCTATGCAATCACTTTTTCCTCCCCATTCTCCTTCACATTTAGCAACTCCCTAAAATACTCTGCCTATCTTCCTGTTACTGCTGTCTCGTTCATTATCATCTCTCCGTCTACATCTTTTACCTTTTCTTCATTACTCGATTCGCCTTTCCTTCCACTTTTAATTTCCTTCCAAAACATTTTATTACTTTTAAATATTTCTGTCATACGCTTACACCATTTCACATCAGCTCTCTTCTTTGTCTCCTTCATCATATGCTTTACTTCTCTTTTCTTTTCTTTGTGTCTCTCATATGATTCTCTTGTCTTATTTTGTAACAAATCTGTGAATGCTCGTTTCTTCTCTTCTACAACTTTCTATGCTTCCTCATCCCACCACTCCCTACCCATCCTTCTATTTCCTTCCATCCTCCTTGTTCCACACACCAGCTTTGCACACCTTGTAACTGTCTCCTTGAACCATCCCCAGTCCTCCTCCACTTCTACTTCTACTCTATCCTTCACTCCCTTCTACTCCTCTCTCGTCTTCTTGTACTCCTCTTTTTATTTCTAATTAGTAGTTTACTCCAAGCACCTCCATACCTTCTGTCAATTTTTTCTTTCTCCGTCTATCCTCCACTCTCATCCTATTTTCCACAAAAAATGGTCTGATATTCCTCCACTCTCTCACCTTAGAACATATACATCTAAAACTCTTCCTACTTCTCTCCTGGTTTCCACTATGTAGTCCATTTAAGCTCTATCTACCACCCTTTCATTTATCACCTAAACACTGTATTTGCTATAATCAACTCTCTAGACACATCTCCACCATCAACTCTCTACTCTAATATTTTCCTGGAACTCCACACTTCCCAACCACTCCATCTATTGGTTCATTTTCTATCCTAGCATTAAGATCTCCTTATACCATTGCATTAATATTTCTCCCTAATCCCTCTATGCACTCATTTAAATCTATCAAAAAGCCTCATTTTCCTCTAAACCAGGCCCATATACAATTACAAAAGCCCATATCTCCCGTTCTAGTTTCACCTTCATCCACATTAACCTTGGAGAAACCTCCTTCCACTCCACTACACGCTTACCTATTTTTTCACTTACTAGTATAGCCATCCTTCTCTCTCTCGTCCTCTCTTCACTCCTGACACCCTCCCAACTACACTCCCAAATTCAAACTCGCCACTCCCTCTCAACTTAGTTTCACTCAATGCCAACACATTAGTCTTTCTTTTCATAAACATGTTGTCTATCTCTTCCCTTTTATTATCATCTGTACCATATCCATACACATTAAAAGACGCAAACCACAGGGTATGGTTGGAAAACTCCCAGACCCCGTTATGCTTTTTTTTTTTTTTTTTTTTTTTTTTAAAGGAATGTCCCCTTTGGGGCTACAGAGAGTAGGATGCCTAGTCCTATCCATGTCCCGTTTTTTTTCGCCTTTTATGATTCATATGGGAACACTCGGTGACAGTATTCTTCTACCCCACGACAGTGTTCGGCGAAAAAAAAATAATAAGTGGTACAGGACAGTGTTAAGTGTGCGTGTGTGTGTGGGGGGGGGGGGTGCAGCATAACTTAGGGACAGTTACAGTATGATAAAGTATAATTTATCTAAGAATAGAGATTTCCCCTATCACAGATAAAATTATGCGTGTGTCTGGTCCGTAGGGCGTCCCATATCGACCCTAAAATATCAGGCGCATGCTACTGAGCAACTTTTAACCACACAATAGCATACAGTCAATATCCCAGACAGGAATTTGTGCAATATATGCAATCAGAAAATACGGATCTTATAGATCTAAAAGTGTGAATTATTAACATGTTAAATGAACATACATGTACAACATAAGTAAGTTAATTCAGGCTATAGTCATCAAGTTTGAACAAAAAATGCACCAAACTGCACCAACTGCACTCGAAAATGCGACATAAATTGCTTTTACTGCAATTCTAATATTTGACTAGGTTGAGTGCTATTAGCTAGCCTAGAATATTAACAAACTCAAACTTATAACTGTTTAATTGCATATATATATATATATATATATATATATATATATATGTATATATATGTATACACACACACACACACACACACACACACACACACACACACACACACACACACACACACACACACACACACACACACACACACACACATATATATATATATATATATATATATATATATATATGTATATATATGTATACATATATATATTGCAAGCCAGAAGCATATTTTTTTCTTTTTAATGATGTTATCCTCCCTCCCCCTGTTTATGATTCTTTTGAGTCCTTGTCTAACCTTTTTTTCTTGTCTAAACTATTTGACAATATATTTGCCCCAACAAGGCTATTTGATTCTTCACAGACATTTGGCCTCTTACGGACATTTAGTTCCTTTCGGACATTTGGTCTATCACAGACATTTGGTTCCTCTCGAACATTAGGCCCTCCATAAACATTTTGTCCCTTACTGCCATTCCGTCCTATAATGGCGATTTTTCATAGGTTGACATTTGTCTGGAGTTGATATTTTGTTTTTCATTATCATATTGCTTGTCATTGTCATCTTGTCTTTCACAGATCTTTTGTCCTCCACTTACATTATATTCTACGATAATATCTGTCCTACACTGATACTATATCCTACGCTGTCATATTGTTCTACATTAAGATTCTGATTTGCTATAATATCCCCAGAATCCTCTGTTTTACCCCCTGTTATACTCTCTGTTATACTCCTTTTGAGTCTCTACTCTGAAAAAGGAACTAGCTCAATACAAAACCCCACAAGGAGATCTGTAAGAACTCCTTTGCCTCTGCTAATAAGGTGGATTCCGTCAGAGGCATATAGGTCATGACCCCTGGAATAGACCAAGAATAATGAAACTGGTATCCAGCTGCGTGCATAAGCGTGATATATTCTTATTAATTCCTAAGACTTTTTTAATACAATCCAGCGGAGATCCTCGCAAGAATTCCACAGACTACGTGGTGACCCCTACGTTCCTCAAGGAGGACCTTGTAATTCCGAACAAGTTCCTCTGACTTCACTCTGCCCAGATCGTTACTTTCCGTATAAACCACCGCAAACGTGTTCGTCATACTCTGTTCCATGATGGCATGGATATAATCGGCGATTCCATGGCCTGGTTGACATACAAACTTACAACGTCGCTTCGTCTTCCGTTGTAGGATGTCGTCATACTCTCTTACCGCGGAGTCTCCAACTACAAAGAACTCCTGATGTTCAGCCACCTCATCCCCCGGTGGAAACAAACAATTGGACATTTACTTACCCTAGGACACCTGCTTCCCGAGCGCTGGCGTGATAAAGAGCATAAAGAGTATCTTACGGAGCGCGACTCGATCTTTGTACTGATGGATATAGAAAAAGTGGACTGCTCTTGGAGTTGCGGAAGAAATTTATCCTCACTGTATACATTGTTGAAAAGTCATCCACCTCAACTTCTTACGACGACCATCCAGCTGCACAAAACAGTTACAGACCATTTCGCTCCTCCTTCACCGATACCAATGGCAAAGAGAAGAGATATATCAGACGCTAAATACATCCAGATTACACTGCTTACCAAACATTACTTTTCCCACCTTTAGAGTCCAGTAACCGACAAACGCTTTTGATGCTTACTAACTAGAACAGTCTCCACTATACCTTATACTTTTATATAAACAGAACACACTTGATGCAATAAAGAACACTAGTCATTATTCGATAAAAAAGTTTATTCTTGAAAGAAATTTCAATGTGTTTACTGAGCTAGCGCGGTACTTCATGTGAACAAGAACGCCAGTCACTATTAAAAAAACTTCACTGCAAAGAAACATTCCGAGGTATTATATAGTTCGCATGTGAAAATGCTAGAACGTTCTCGATGTTTAACGTCTTAGTTAACAATACAAAAATACTTTAAAAATGTAAGTCATGAGAAACTTCATATTTTAGAACTACATGAAGTAGCACGGCAACAGCCAACTCAAAGAATCAAAGGTCCAGTTACTATCAGTTAATAAGACACCCCTCTCCCACGGAACAAATGCATATCTTCAAGTTGCCTGTCCTAGTGTCCTGATCTACACCATAATCTATATCTAAAAAAAAAATTCTGAATATATTTCTTTTATATTTGTTTCTCACCGGAAGATGGTTGGATGAGTTAACCGAAAGTTTATATATTCGTGATGATCTTTCACGTAACACACACACACACACACACACACACACACACACACACACACACACACACACACACACACACACACACACACACACACACACACACACACACACACACACACACACACACACACACACACTAACACACACACACACTAACACACACACACACACACACACACACACACACACACACACACACACACACACACACACACACACACACACACACACACACTACATAGAGAAGCTGAGTGCAGGTTTTTGGGCCGCTTGCATCCTCTTTAATTATGCCTCTCATACGTGCAAATATAAAGAAAACTGTGTCCCCCATTTTTTTTTTTTTTTTTTTTTTACATGGTTTAGACGTGGCAACGCTACTGGTTTTACCGGCCACATACTATTGGTGACCAGATAATGGAAGTAGTCAAAATATAAATCTTTATTTCTTATGTATATATATATATATATATGTATATATATATATACATATATATATATATATATGTATATATATAAGTATATATGTATACATATATATGTATATATATATACATATAGTATATATGTATATATATATATATATAAGTATATATGTATACATATATATGTATATATATTATATATATATGAGTATATATATATATATTTATAAATATATATATTATATGTACATATATATATTTATATATATACATATATATATATATACATATATATATATATATATATTTGACGTAAGCGGAGTAGAAAACATAGGAGTCTTAGTCTTGAGTTTATTCCTGACTAATTTCTCAGGTGTGCTTTTTCAACGCACACCTTCGAAACTATTCAGGAATAAACTCAAGACTAAGACTCCTGTGTTTCCTACTTCGCTTACGTCAACCTGTCAGAATGTCTCAGCACTTATATGTATATATATACATATATATATATATACATATACATGTATATATATATATATATATATATATATATATATATATATATATATATATATATATATATATATATATATCCGAAGTTGACACCTTGACATGGCAGATAGGCTTGAGAGTCTTAATGAATACAAAAGCTATATTGATAGAGGAAATCTATGTAGTGTCATCCATATCGAAAAGGTTTTGTAAGAAAGGTGAAACAAAGAACAGTTCACATACATAGTCGCAGGACTCACTGCTAACTGGCACGTCGCAGATGACGAATAGGGAAACTCCTAATAGGTATATGAACCGTCATAATGATGGCGGGGACTACAGGGCACCCTATAGATATACAAGTCTCCACAGAGTATAATTAATAAGGTAACACCAGAGAAATATATCACCAGAAACCAGTTGGCAGGGAGGAAAGATTACTGCCAAAATTCCTTCATAGTAAAATTAATTGTACGACCAAAAGAAAGTCGGGCGTTTCTGTTAGATCATCCTCTCCTAAAGGTCCAACCGCATTGCCTTGTGTGCTTACGGGCAGTGTGCCATCGAATGTGAGTAAGCACTGTCCAAGCAGATTAAGTCTTGGACATTAAACAGCATAAAGAAAATAAAGATCTATACTTACAACGTAAGAACTCTCTCAGAAGACCATAGGCTGGAGAGTTTAATGGAAGAATTAGACAATATCAAGTGGGACATCGTAGGACTGAGCAAAGTCCGAGGCGTGGAAGAAAAGCTGATACAGTTACGCGATAGCCATTATCTGTTCTACTATAGAGGCAAGGAAAAGAAAGAGCTAGTGGAGTAGGACCCTTGATAAAACAAGAAGTTGTTGGTAACGTAGTAAAATTTTATAGTTTATCAGATAGGATAGCCTGGATTGTGATTTGGTTGTGTAAAAGATACATTCTAAAAATAATTCGGGTTTATGCGCAAATTTCTCAGAATTCAAACGATGAAATTGAGTCCTTCTATGACGATTTAAGTCAGGCAAACAGACTAGCACAAGACTACAAGAACATCAAAGGGCAGTAAACAGAAAAGACTAGAGTTCGGCGGTGCACAAATATACTGAACAACACGAGTTCGACTAGCAATGTGCAAAGGTACTCTGAAATAGCAACAGGGAAGTTGGCAGACTGCTCTTGGATGCGTGGGCAACTAATAAAGATAGCATAAATAGGTATATAACACTCAATTCCATCTATGCGGGTGCAAGGGAGAGGTGAAAAAATATCGCAAACAGCGGTGGGGTGTAAATGTTCTCACCCCTTCCCCGTCCCCTTTACACTCCCACTCCCACCACACATTCTCACCCAGCACGGTTTAAATAGGTAAATAAATGAATAAATAAAAACTATGATAATGTAAATAATAAATAAAATACATAAATAAACAAAGAGGTAAATAGTAAATAATAGAAATTGACATATAACTAATAATGAAATATAATCAAGCAAATAATAATAAACAGACAAATGATAAAAAACAATATAAAATAAATAATAGTCATTACAACATCTTGCTTAGGTGTTTATCTAAACGATTCTTAAAGCTTCGAACTGAACTATATTGCATTGCCTCTATAGGAAGTTTATTCCATTCATTAACTACACTGTTGGCGAAGTTGTTTCTACCCACTTCCAAATTAAATCTATTTCCAGACAGTTTGAGAGCATTGTTTCTTGTCTGAACCTCATTCAGTGTGAAAATTTTGTCACTTTTGATGTTGTCAATTTCCTTTAGAATCTTAAAGACTGGTATCAAGTCAGCCCGTAGTCTACGTTTTTTTTTTTAACGAAAACAGATTCATATGTTTTAGTCGATTTTCGTATGATTTATTGTTGATATTTGGGATAAGTTTTGTGGCTCGCCGTTGAACTTTTTCCAATCTGTCAATGTCTTTAATGAGATTCGGTGACCATACGGAACAGCATATTCTAAATGTGGACGAACGAACGATTTATATAGCTTGTTAATGAGTGATGGACTTTTGGAAAGACTATTAAATTTTGCTACATTGACATTAACATAATCATTGAAATTGTAGATGGGAGGCAATTCTGAAACAAGAAGGTAATATGGAAGTATTTTGTCCAAGCCAAACAGGAAAAAATAAGATGATTCCGATATTGACCTGTTTATGGCAATTTTAATACAAGTTTTAATTATGTGGGGCATGTTCATCCCAAGAAGGGTGAAGATCAGAAGCAAGATGTCGAAGAACATTAATAATATTTCGGTTTTGGCATTCAACCAATACATATGAACTAGGGCGGTAAGCAGCAGTATTACAAATTTTGTTCTTTGAAAGTACTTGCAAGTATTTGAAAGAATATTATTGTTTAACTCAGCCTCGTCGTCAGAAATCAAAGTTTTGGGTGTAATGAAGAGGCATAAGAATTTG